>NC_134311.1:13970593-14289130 GCF_949628215.1 Phalacrocorax aristotelis | reverse complement strand
GCTGGAAATTTCAGAGGTACTGTAAAGAAATGTTTTATAAACTGGTTTAAGGATGTGCTGAAATCTTGCCTCTGTTGAGGAATTCAGTCATTAGCTTCAATAGTGCCAGGATTTCAGCCAGGTTATTTGAAAAGATAATGTCTGTTTAAAATCAGCTTCAGGAAAAAAGTGTGCCAAACCTGGCCATAGTCCAATGGGAGTTTTAAAGCAGAGAATTCCTGGCTGAGACATAAACATTTGTATTATACCTCTCACCAGAAGTTGGACACACAGACACTGTTACAAAAGGCAGCTACATTTTCCAAGCTGTTGTTCTGGGGTGAAATATAACTACATTCAACTATTTCATCTGTTTTTCCATACTCTTATAAAACAGAAAAAGATAATATTCTTGCAAGAAATTTTATTTGGCTGGAAAAGAAAAATTAGCGTTTCACCACACTGAAATAATGTAACTTCTTGTTCTAGGAAATCTTTCCGGAGAGCAGAATTTTATAAACTTTGTTCAATCAAAATGAGGAAGGGCAACTGGAAGTCTAGACAATTGCTTACTTATTTTTAAAAGTTCCAGCTGATATAGGTATTGTATGCACCACCGAGGTTTGCCTTTTTTATAAACATATGGACCTATTTTAAAGTGTTTTCTTTCATGCTTTGCTGCATCAAATGAATGTTCAAAATTAATAGTCAGAACAGTGAACATCTGCAACTGGACAGGATCCTGAGCAACCTGCTCCAGCTGGACCTGCTTCGCACAGGAGGTTTGACTTGTGACCTGGAGAGGTTTCTTCCACCCTGTGTTATTCTGTGATCAAAGGCTCACTGAAGAAGGACAGGAAAGAGAGAACCTGGTTAGAAATAATAAATAATGAAGCTAACCTGACAAGATGCTGTCAAGTACACAATTAAATAATTTTTTTTCCTAGTACCTTCTCTGTTCCCAAAAAACAACTATAAAAGATTGTGACTTCTCATCCAACTATTCATTTTTTTATTGTTTTGTACTTGCATCCATGACCCATTTTTCCAATGTGAATAATAGCTTTGTTCGCGGACCTAATGATATTACACAATTTAATGTATTTTACTGGTTGTCTTAACAATCCACCTAGTTAAGACATATCTTGAGTCAAATCGTTACCCATACTTTGACTCCAAATATTCCACTTAGACACGGAAGTGGACGTCAAATAGACTTTTGGATTAATCTGCTCACATCCTATGACAAAATCCTAGGCATCAGTGACTGAGACTTCACAGCATTTAGCTGCTAATGAAAGCTAGGAATCTTCCTGCCTTACATCAGACTTGAAAAGCTCAGTCTCCCCTCCTTTATGTTTCCAGAAATTGAACTATGTGTTCTGTTCTTTCACAAAGACCAAACAAGCCTTCATGTTATTTGATTACAGTTTGTTTTACAGCCTTTTCTTATTGCCCAGCCCTTCAGTTAAAATTCATTTAGGCTCTACTTTTTAAAATACTTCTGTGGTTCTCAGGTGAAACTGATTATATAGAGCATGCAAAGGATGTAAAGTTAGGAATTACGGAACACTTGCTACTCCTCCAAGATCTGATTTGTACAATATCCCTGACACTATTGAATAAATAATTGTCTTAAAAATAATGTTTCACATAAATTTTCACTTGCAACTTGCAAACAGCTTAAGCAGTTGAAGTTAGCAAATTATAAATTTGTGTGGCAGGGATTGAATTGTGCCTTTTACCCTTGTAATTGTGCCTTTTACCTTTTGAAATTTCTTGAAAAAGTAATTGTTTTTTGTAAAGTGTGTTTTAAATGTTTTTGTTAAATTACATCTATCAGAAATAAAGACTCCTCTGTTGCCATCTGTGACTGTTATCATTATGAAACAATCTGCCGTTCTTTCTGTGTCATTATTTGCCTTCCACTGGATGAGTAATCTCAAAATCATGAGGACTACTTGGATTCTGCTCAGAAGGAGTAAGAGCAGGGGACTTTGAATAAGGGCAGGGGACTCAGTTTTTTGGTTCTGTATGCTGGTTTATTGTTTGCTATTTTTGTGCTTGTATGCGAACATTTGCTATTACGTCTAGTCATGTGAAGGAAGTCGGATAATTTGGGTGACACAGTGCTTCACAATGGAAATCAGGGCTGCATAGCCTACTCCTTTAATCAAAGGTATCTGTGACCATGCGGGAGATTCAGCTGTGGACAACTGGCCTCGACTTATTCCATTATAACACAAACAGATATGACCCTGTAAGGGACCAGCATTCATACACTTGCACCTGAGTGGAGGTGGAAGCAGGTCAGAACTTTGCAGGGCCAGGCCAATGGAGGAAAGATGCAGTGCTCTCTGCAAATCATAGGACAGGAAATATTTCTGTGTTTCATGCCAAGATTACAAATTAGGGTTAGTAAAATGCAAGTATCATGTCCTAACTAGTGTTCAAAGTTGCAGTTGTTTCAGACTTGATATATCTGTTTTCCAAATAGAATAGTATCAAACAAAATAGTCCACTGAAACATGCATAATTCCTTTTAAAATGTTTTAAGATCATGAGCAATGTGTCAAAGGGGAAGCTACAGTCAATGTTCCTGTCACTGGCTAAGAAACTCAGTAGAGCTGCAGCAACTGTAATGCTTTTCATGCAAATATTTATCTAAGGCATATTTATATATTTATCCAGAAAGTGCCAGTCTATATTTCTTTAGTCAAGTTCTTCTGTTTTTTCCCACTGAAGAGAATCAAATCTGAATTCCACTCTGGTGTGGATGTGTATAGAGAAAGTTCAGTTGCGCTCTTGTAGGAGGTATTAAAAGGATAATGAAAATTGTCTGGAAAAGAGTTCAAATTCTTTAATGCCTTTCTGTGTTTATATGAATCACAGAGGCTGGCAAATATTCACTGTAGAGTTCTTTTTTTCCTCAGAGCTGTGACAACTTCTGATATCAAGAAGTATGAACAAATTGTTAAATAACAAGTGTCTTCAGTGGCTAACTTTCTGGCTTAAAGTCTCATGGAGTGCAGTGAAGGCAAACAAGATGCTGTGCATAGCGCAGAGAAAGAACCATCTTTACCTACACAAAAATCATACAGAAGCACATTAATTTCCATGAGATAGACTTTTTTGCAGTAATAATGTCTAAGAAAGCAGACGGTGAATATCTCCTTCCAAACAGATATGTATTTTAAGCAAGGGAAATACAGTGGAAGGCACAATGAGTTCAAATTAAACAAACTGAATCAATTTTTAGGCAAGAGACTGAAAGATGGTATCATAGCTAGGCTATAGTTTAATATGTACCTGTGCTTTCATCTTTCCTTAAGCCACAGTGGGATCAGTGGTAGCCATGAGCAAAGCAGCCACGTGGACAAGGAAAGACAGACAAAGTAAATTGACAGTATCACAAACTGTTTAACCTGCATAATCGTCAGTGGGGTGGGCAGGAGGGAGGGGAGCAGAGAGGGGGGAGAGAGAAGAAGAACCAATAGACCTTACAGAACAGTTCATTGATCTCCTTCCCTTTATTCTAAACATTAGTTTTCCAAAGCAAATTTATTCCATAGGGAAAAACATATTCTATTTAGACTGACATAATGTAAAAAGATGATCTAGTGTCATCTGGAGAATGGCCAATTTCATAAGCAATTAAGAAACATTCTCTGCCTTTTCTGGTAGAGGATTTTATTTAAGACCACAATGTCATGCAGTGCGGCATTACGTAATTGCCTAAAAAAACTATCAGATACAGGCATTCTGTTCTTTTTATGTACATGTATCTACCACTAAGTTTCACAATCAGTATAAACATATGTGTGGCACTGGTCTTTTTCTTTCTTCCCCCTCCCCATATACAACTGCCCTAGCAGGCATTAACCTTATGCACTGTCAGCTGCTCATTTGGAATTGGGGGGAAAAGTCAGCAGGATCATTGCGACGATGAAGAGTCATTCTCAAACCACAGCAGAATGGCCTCTGCAGCATCCGCTTATTTCATTCGCTTTATCTTGGCTCTCACTTCAATTTTTTCAGGTTTTGTGCTATATTTCCAAGGTTGCACTGAGTGTGTTTCCGATGCAGTTCGCTCATACTGTGCGTTTAGCTATGATTGTGACAGAGGCACCATTCGTATTAAAAACCACAAAGTAACACCAATTAATTCAATAATGGGATTCTAAAGACTTACACCAACCTGGGTTTAATCACATTACTCAAAAATTTAACATGTAGCCTTACCACAGGAATCCACTGGTTTCCCCTTTAAGTGGAGAGAAAGTGAAGTTAATTCAAACCTGTCCATTTCAGATCTTGAGATTGCAAAGGAAGGCTGCCATCTTCCTGTCTGTGTAAACCAACTTTATCTTCTTGAAGAGCTGCTTATTCAATAGAGTCCAGAATGACTCCAGGCACACCTGGAACAAGAAACCAACCTCTGACTACATTGGCAGGATTTTCGCCCCCTAAGAAACAAAGCACAGAGATGATGTGGGCTGTTTGGACTCCAGGCACAGGTCAAAGGATACTTTGGGACTGGTGAGGTATATGAGAGAACAGAACCAAATCCAACTACCAAACAGAGAGTTTTAACCACCATAGCAAATATTCCAGTGAAGCCTTTTGGTCCTGGGTGGTTTTATGCTACAAGTTTAAGTACTGAGATTGAATTGAGAGGAGCAACAAATATTTCCAAGGTATCAAGTCAGAAGGAGATTGTGGAGTTAAGGTATTCTTGGGATCTGTTCCAGGAAGTTTCTTCTACTGGAAGATGTCTCTGCCTTGGAGCAGGAGGTCTTTGTCTACAGAGAATAGCCTCTTGTAGGGGAGAAAAGTGGTGCCACATTCAAAGTTGGGAGAGTCTATCTCAAAACCAGCAAGCACTGGGCCCAAGGAGTGATTCCCCCAGTAGCAGCACACTCCTAGATATCACCTGTGGCAATCTACAGCCTTTCCCACTTCAAGAACCAGGGGGACCCTTACTCCTCAAAGAGAGTGTGAGTGCCAATCATGAATAAGAACACCTACCTCTTAAGAAGACTGAGTGTCTGTTATGGTGTTTGAAATCTGTCATGACTTGCATAAAAAGGAAACTCCTGGGAAGAGACTTTTCTGTCCAGAGGCAAAAATATCCAATCTGTTTCTTAAAGAATAAGCCTCAGCCCAAGCATTCACACACCATTCAGGGAGTCGAACACACACCACCCAAGACTTTAACTGCTAGGACCAGAGCCCCTTCACAGCAGGCAGCTCCACTGAGCCAACAGGTGCCCCTTTTTGACTCCTCACTCACGCACACTCATTCTTGGGCACTTTCTGTCCCCTCAGGCTCGATCCTAGGTTTCCCTGAAGCAGAGTCCGGACATGGCATATGCCAGACAAATTTATCGAGTGGTGCATCAGTAAAGAACAGCTTGAGCTGGGTGCCTCCAGAGAGGGATCCCAAACAAAGAAATCCCTGGGCAATTATACACTTACGATCTAAGTTCCCCTCTCGTCACACGATGGTTCAGTCCAATAGCAATATTTGGGTCTGGGGTCTTCTTGTTCCCTACAGGATCCTTTACTGTCCAAGCAGGACATTCCTTTTCTTATCTTAATGGATGCAGCTTCTGCTGATGTTGGTGGCTACCTTATCTGTCTGGTTTGCACAGTTTTGGGGGCTTGCTTCCTCTAGCTAAGTAGAAGTTCAGTTTACGGTCAGTGCATCTAGGTGAAAGTTCACAGTTTGCGGCCTAAGGCTTTAGCAAGCCTTGCTACTAATGCTATGTACTGGATTCTATGTGAGTAGAAAGTGACTTCTACAACGTGTTTACCTCTAGCTATATAATTAATGACTAATAAACGTTGAGAGTGCTATATGCTGTAATAAAAAAACCAAAAATGCTCACTAAATGTGTTGGTTTCAGTCTTGCAGCCTGGGCAGCAAGAAAGAATTGCAGAGTTGTTTCCACTCTCCTCTGATCTATGTACGGAGGGACATGAAAAGTGGTGACCTAGCTTCAAAGAACAGTGTTATCTCAAATGGCGCCTGCCTCAACCTCACAAGACATGACTGCATCGGAAGGAAAAGACACTTGGACAAGCACTCACAAAAGAGCGAGCTGCGTCACATATCTGAGTAAATGAATAAGCAGAGAAATCAGCAAGAAAAAACTCATTACAAGTACGGTGGTTCAGCTTCCCAGGGTAAGAAAATAGTCTTCCAACAGCAGTCCAGACACCTTCAGTTTTAGAAAGTCAAGATTTAGAGAGGACTGACTGGATGCCTCAGTGAAGCTCACAAGGATGAGGAAGAATTAAATACATACTTAAAGGGAAAGGTTAAAGTCTGCTAGGTAGGCAGCAAGGTAGGTAGCAAGCCAAGATTTACTTTAATAAAATGTGAAGAAAGAACAACTTTGCTCAGGTGCAAAAACTTTCACAACAAAATCAGTCAGGGACAGAAAATGGCAACACGCTGATCACATTCCCACTTTCAGTCTGAATTGATTCATAAATCCATTTCCTATTGCAGCGACATTTTGGTCTACATTTCTTTGAACTGCATTTGGGGCAAGGATAGAAGCAACCCAGGCAGTTCTTTTGCAGGCAGTCACACAAATCAATATTATTACAAAGCAGCCTGCCCTGTTTGTCGTACTTCTTTGTAATTCTGCGAAAGAGAAGAAAAAGTGATTCTCAGAGAATGCTTCAACACGTTTAAAGACTGAATCAAACAAATGTGAAAAACATCTGTCCAGGAACAAATATTTCCTCTTTAACAACCTCACAACATAATGAAATACCAGCATTATATCCCAATTGCAACAGCCACTGCTATTAAAAATGGAAGTGTGCCAAAGAAGTAAATCAAAATTCTGTTGTCACACAGAAGCTTGTTTTCCCAGCACAGCTTTCATGTGTAACAAGAAATCTCTCTGCAAAACATTAATGCTTTTATTAGTTTCATTTATATTCAATAAGCAGTACACCAGCCATTTTTAAATGTAAAATATATAATAAATTAACACATCTTACTTGGGATTATTACAAATTTCTTGTTTCATCTGTGACATGCACGCTTTCTTTTTCTGCTCTCTGGTTTTAGGATTGAAGTCAGCTACCTGAGGTCCTGGATTTTGAAAGGCTAAGCTTTTTAATTGTTTCTCGATTTGCTCCTATAAATAAACAACAGAAAGTATATAGTTAGTGCAATTGGAACAGATACTTATTAGCTACCAAATGTCCTCACTTGCTTTCAATGGAAACAAAGCAAAACTTGACCTAAATTAAGATCACATTGTTTAAAATGTTTGCACGTCTAACTGTTAATTGATTATTCCTTTGACCGGCTGTGCATCCTGACAGGAGAGGGAACAACTATGACTCTGAATACATGACTCTGGTACGGTGGCATGGAGTTTGGAAGTTGTCTTGTGGGAGGTAGAATCATCTATTTTTTTTCTGCAACTTCATCCATAATGTAAAAACAAGTACTGTGATTATAAGCGTCTCAGCTGGATTCACCCTTGTCTTTATTGTTCCCTCTGATGCTAAGGACTCATCTTTGTCCAATGTGGGAGCAAGAGAAATGTCTGAAGGAGCAACTGGTGCAGGAAAGAAGCATTTGCACAAGTGAGGAGTATGAAAAAAGCACAGACAAAAATAAAGATGCTAAACTGAGCACAATTTTTGAGAAATGGGGGGGAGCATTTTCTTGCCTATTTTATGGCATTCATGTTTGCAATTAGCTAAAACTGCTGAACAGTTTTGGAGGTTAAAACATCCACTCCGTGTATTGCCATTCCACGTAGCCCATGTATGTTGACAGTCACGCCTAAAGCCAAAGCAAACAAACTTGGGCATTGTGTCAAACGATTTCTCTTTGGACAATGACTGTGGACATTGAATATACACTTGTCATTCATTATGCAAAGGCAGAAATGTACATACAAATTTATATATTCTTCTCTTAGGTAAATGGAGCTGGCTTGCCACCCCTCAGCTTCCATGGAGGTTGTCATTCCTTTCAGAGTCCATAGTGATTTTTCACAAACAAATGAGTGCCTTCATTGCTTCTCACGGGGAAAGCAGTGGCAGTTCAGTCCAATCTGCTGGTAGAGGGATTTAGAACTATCCATGCACTTAAGTGCACTTACTTACAACAAAGTGGTTGATGCTGTGCATCCTTCTGAAAACATATAGGGCAATCTCATGCATCTGCATTATTCAGACATTTCTGCTTTTGAGTCTGGGGTAGATTTTAAGTGCAGAAAATACACTTCAGCATCATCATTGTCTATAATCATATATCATCCAATTTCAAGTTGGAAACAATAAGCTTTAGAGGTAGAACTCCCTCTAAGAGCACTCTCTTCTCTAGAGTACTCAACTTGCCTACTTACTATTCCATTTGAGCTCAGAAGTGTTCTTATCCTTCTAAGTGACTGCAATGCAAACTTGGCTCATTTCACTGTTGTCATTACTGATATTTCCCTATTGACTCCAGCTTTTTATTTTTGTAGTTATGCTGTAACTTGAAGGCAATGGTAAGTGTCTTGATAATAAAATGGTACTGGAGAAGTCATACTGATTGTTTTGGCTCTACTGAGCAGTCCTTAGCAGGAGAGACTTTTCCTTCTGAAGATGTGTCCTGGGCAGAATTGCTTTCCATGCAGTTTTCTGCCACACGATCGTTCATTTCACCACTCTTGTTAAATACATGCATACATATGTGTTAGACATTTACAGAAGTATGAGAACCAGAGTCTTCTAAGGTCAGCTGGTGATATCCATACTAGGCTTTTATGTATTCTTGACCAACAGAAAACGCAGAACAAAATGTGGTTCAGTATCGGCCTCAATTTTAAAACTGTAGTAAAATAATGTGACTAACAAAAGCTGTATCACCAACGCCACGCTATTATTCGTTAAGCAAACACCAGAAAATGTCTAGCGTTTAAATAACACAGAAACTGAAAGAAACGCTGTCACCTCTGAACCTGTTACTGACACCGCCTCACCGCACTGTCACCCGTAATGTCAGGGCGAGAAGCGGCGTTCGCAGGCACCACCCAACAGCGGGCGGCGGCGCGCCGTGGCCGTGGGGACGGCAGGGCGCAGCAGCAGTCACTGCGCCCACCAGCAGGTGGCACTGGTGACCTAGCTGCGGCACCCCTTGCGAGGCCCCAAAACAGGGCGGCCGCGGGGGGCGGTGGCTGGCCGCGGGGGGCCTGGGCACAGTGTCTGGCGGTACTCATAGACGCCCAAAGCGTGTGCCACGGCTGTGTCCGTACCGGCTAGACTGTTCCCTGCAGATTCGCAGTTTTCTTCCTGAAGACTTCAACCAACGGACCGAAAGTAAACTTCTTGGCTTTTAAATCTCAGTCCTTAGCTTTGCAAAAGATTTTGCGTATAAATAGAATGTGTAACTTCTGGGTTTAATAGGAAAGAAGTGTATCACTCACTCTGCTAACAAAGCACCCAGGGGGGACTACGGGTTCTGTGAGTCTGTCTTACAAATGCTACCCGCCACCTCTCCCCCATCACACAGAAATGGTGGGGCAACTGTTCAGGGTATATGTTATCTACTTCTTCTTACCTGTCTTGTGAAGCTACTTAGTTAAAAATTTATATGCAATATATGAAGTTCCAGTGCCGCAGACTTTGACCCCAAACACGACCAGAAGTACTTAAGCTATTTTGGAGTTCTTCCAGCCCTTCCACACATGCTGCCCAGTCTCTCCCATTGCCGCTGAAAGGGAGTGTAGTGGTCTCTGCCAGGTTACCCGGCACTTTAGGATCGTTTCCCAAACCCTGTCCCAGAGAAGATCTTCATTTCACCGCTGCTAAAGGGCCTGCACCTCCCTGAGACAAGCAAGAGAGGAGTCCAGGCCTTTAGTTCCCTCTGTTGCAGCCCCTCCCCGCAGGGTGACAAAGTGGGAATAGTAATGCAAAGGAAGAGACCTTGTAGTAATAGGAGGGAACGCTTTTTTGAGATGTGAAAAGAGCAGCCCTCAGCCTGTTTAGGAGAGGGTTTCCCTTTCTTCTCTTCGGTGGCCTGAAGAATGACTGAGACTGTGACACTGTTCACAACAGGATGCTGTACAGCAACAGTTTTAGTCCTGCGATTTGAGTATCTTCTTAGGATTAGAAAAGGAAAGCTATTACCAGGAATTAATATTTGCTGTATGAGGGAGCCTGCTTTCCTACTGGAAATCTGCTAGGGACACACAAATAAAAGAAGAATGAAGGCCACTGCTCCAGAGGAAGTGAGTATTGCTTTTCATTTGCACTCAAGTTGGAGTCCTGCTAAGGGTTTGCTTCCTACGTCTCCTCTTTTGTCCAGCTATGCATCCAGCATTGTTAAAGCACTTTATGAGTATGCAGGGTATCATTCGTGCCTGTTTTGTTACTGGGTGTGGGGTTCAGGAGCAGAACAGCCATCAGCAGCTACCAGTGTAAGCATGCAGAATTCCCATCTGTCCTCTGGTGGTGTATGTAATTTGACTCCTTTGGAAACTAGGTCCTAGCAGTTATCTGGAGCCAAACACCCAAAATCAGAAGCCACTTCTTAAATACCAGCAGAAAAAGGAACAAGCATCTTGTTCCAAACACGTGTTTCAAATGCCCTTGCACGTCACTGGAAATATCCTGCACAGAAAATGTAGCACATTTCTGTCTCCATACATATTGTAAAGATAAAGTGTTAAATTTTAATATCCAGGAAAGATACTAAAAAAAATGAGGCAGAGTGTGACTAGGAAACTGCAAGATTCAGAAATTGGTGACACTTACAGGACTGATTATCCTCCATAGCATGTTCTGAAGGGGGATAGGGGATTGAGGGAGACTGTTTATGATCCTTGCAGATTGCACTGATAAATATTTCAGATGGTGTGAAACATGGTGACTGGCATTCCAGATACTTCAGGCTGCTTGACCTCAGCTGCCTAAAGCTAATATCTATGCAGGGCATGCCAGAGTGAATGCACTTTTTTTTTTCAAGTTGTAGTTCTTCATGCCATTGGACACTTTCTGGCTGAGATCTGTAAGCATGTTCATCACCTTCACCAGGGCAAGGCAAGATGCTGTCCCTATGGCTTTAATCCCCCTCTGCCCACATGGATCAGACTGACCCACTGCAGTAGTCCCATGTTCCTCATAGCCTAGTTCTGCAGAGACATCTGTGGTGTCAGAAAACAGCAGTCAGGTTTGTGGCACATTCAAGTACGCGTCTTGAAAACTCTATAGGACATCTGGTGCCAGCCAAATTAAGAATGAAAATAAATTAATCTTCCTTGGGGCCAACTATGGACTGAGCCATAATGATGTGGAAAGGCTACTTACCAACTAGTCAGTGCCTTCTCTCAGAGCCCCAGATGGGCACGTGTGTTCAGAAGACAGCCAGGAAACACAGCCCAGATGAAGAAATAGGTTTTTTTTCTTTTGTAACTCAGCTGGTTTCCCAGAGGACTGATAAACATGGTGACAGAGCAATGGCCCTTTCTATGACAGGAGCCTGGAGGAACAAATCCCACCCTCTGCCACTAAAATAGAACAAATCCTCATGAGTTTTCCCTCCAAACTCAGAGACTTCCTGCCATATCTGGAAGTGATGGTCCTCTAGCTGAACTCTTAAGAGACAATTATTAAATCATGTCCATCTTCTGGTTGTCATGCAATAGGCAGAAGATATCTGCCAGACTTACCTTCGGCAAACCTGCAGTTCTGAAGGGCATATGTTCATTTCAGAGCAGACAGCAAGAGAGAAAGGAGGTTCTCCAGAATTTTAAATTGTACTTGCCAAAGGAAGTACAGCACAGTGTAGGTTTACCGCTGCACAATTCCTCTGATAGTGGAAGTATGATATCAGCCCCAGAGTGACTGAAACAGAAGACAAATAACAAAAATAGGGCTCCCCAGAGAAGCAGGCTGTAGGCAGTGCCAGGTAACTGTCTTAAAGGACCTCACACTTTCTGCCTCATTAATTATGGCTTTTAAATAGTACTTAGCACGAAGAGTAGAAATAGAGAAATTATATAAACTAGGATGAGAGTCCTCATTTATTACTTGCATCTGTGGCATGTTCACAGATCAAAAGTATTTCTTAGAGCTTTTTTTTCTTAAAGGTAAGTAAACAAAACTGTAATAACTACTGCCTTTTACAAAAATTGAGAAATTTTTTTAGGACATGGATGTAGTAAAAGAATATTTTACCACTTTAGACAAAACTTTCTGGATTCTGTTCACCATCTCCAACAGTCAAAAGTCATCAAATAAACATGCTCTCCAGTAGCTAAAGCGGCAGTGCAACCTCACGGTTCAGCTTGCTGTATTTCAGGAGTTTGTTGCACTAGTGGAGACAACTCAGGCACCTCCTGATACCTCCAGATGCCAATTTCCAGCATGCCACAATCACTTATGGGTTTCATTACTCTTCCCTGTCAAGTCTTATAAATTCTCCTGCTGTGCTTATACAAATAGACTAATGTGTCTTTTTATCTTCGTCAGCTGTATCCATTAATTCTCTGAGGTATTTCACAACCCAGTCTGAGGGCAAGTAAATTTATTATTTACCATACTATTTTCTTTCCCTCCAAACACTTTTAAACCCAAAAGGTGATGTACCTTTCCAGCAGCAGACCTTAGTGAAGCGATTTAAGTGCTGCTACAAATAGCTTCATTTTGTTCCACAAACTGTTTTTCATCAAAAATAAAACAGAAATCCCTCAAGAGAAAAAAAAATCACAGTCTCCACTCATAAAAGAGCAAGCCACAAAAAATCCTGCAACCTATTTTGTTCTCCTATATTTTTTCCAATGTTCTTCTAGTTTCTCCATATTCTACATAATGAAGAAAAAAGGAACATAAACTCTATAAATACAAAGTTTATAATTAAACTACCTTACACTTAATATATCCTTTACTTCCATTTTGCTAATACTTATACACCTGAATCTGAACTTTTTCTGAATTGTTTGTGCATTAGTTATGGTATTTGTTTATCACAGCATATGTGATAACATGCAGCCTGCAATTTACTCAGAACAGTTTTTTCTCAGTGGGTGTTAAGCTACGAATAAGTGAGGATGTATATGTAGATTAAAATCTTAGGTGACTGAGACATTGATTCTGGTGGTGAAACACCTAATGGCTCCTGCAGGGACAAGTCTTCCCCACCACGAGCAGGTGACTGTAAATATGCCTCAAGAGATATGATACAAATGTCCCTACTATTTGTAGGTGCTGGGGGAGAGGAGAAAGAAAAGCAGAGAAATGGTTACAGATTAATTAAATTTCTTTTAAGCGTCCTGGCCATTATCCAACGTCAAGCTGATTGCTCCTTGTACACCTTAGTGCACTCTGCTGCACAGTGTGCTCAGTAGCATCCTGCAGCCGGTACAAATGGGGCAGCTGAAGAGAAAAAAAAAAACCAACACATTTTTCAGTGTTAGAAATTAATCTGTAATGTCCTTATCCCACTGGGAAACAGTTGCTTGGGGCTCTATGATTTCATTGTTAAAAGATTAACACAGATTGAGGTCTTAGTGGTGTTCCTCCCATTTTATAATTCATTCCCCCCTCCTCCTCATCCCCCCCATCCTCATTTTTTCCAAACTGCCAGGTTTATCAGGTGGTTCTGCCTCCTGTTTTTTCTAGACGTTCAAATCAGCAAGTGACGTTGGGGGGGGCGGGGGGTGGCATGGAACTGACGGGGAGAAAGCACATGAAAGGGAGAGAGATTATTTTAGTGGCCAAGATGCCATGGACAAGAGGCTGTGAAAGGCTTGTGTCAGGCACAAGGGGAGAACAAAACACCTTTCTCCAGAGAAGACTGTAAATCCTGCCTGTCAACCAGCCCAGCACGGGCAAGTCTCATCTGCACTCCAGCTGCTGACAGACCACCCCATGCCTGACTTACCGCCATGTCTTCCACATGAGCAAAAGAGAAGCAGCAAAAGCAGCTACTTCCTCCTATCCACCGCTTTGTTACTAAGCCTAAATCCAGAGATGTGGCGGTTTCAGGAAGGCTGCCTCCGCAGCAGGGTTTGATCACACCTCCCCACACCCTCAAGGGCTCGGTGTTAGTGCCAGGAGCTGGGCGTCCCACAGGCAAGGTCCCCGTCTCCCCTCTCCTCCTCCTCCACTCATGGGTGGCTGCTGCCCCTTACCTCCCACACTCGCCTTCCTTGCTATTCCTCCCTCTCTGTCCCTGCTGTCGCATAAAGGTTATAACACATTCCCTCTTCAAGCGTTCTCACCCCCTCTGTACCAGCTGTGGCCTGGTGCTGGCAGTGTGAGCTGTGCCAAGCTCTGCGGGCAGAGGCCGGGGACAGCTCTGTGCTGGTCATGACGGTCTCCGTCAGCTGCAGGACACAGCTGAGCACCTCAGCCAAGCTGGCAGCACCTCTGGGGAAGGTGAGAGTGGGCAAAAATGCCAGGCGAGCAGAGGGGTGACAGGAAAAAAAGCACAAAGTGAAAATCAGCAGTGCAGGCCCCAAGGTCAGTGAGGCAGGTGGCGAACGAGGCGCTGCACGCGCTGGAACAGGCATTCCCCTGCAGCCCCTGTGGAGGAGGAAGGTGGTGGATTAATTTTTGGTGTTTCTCACTACACAGTTCTGTTTTAAGTGGCAGTAAATCACTTTAATGTCCCAAAGTCAAGTCCATTTTGCCCATGATGGTAGCTGGTAAGCGATCTCCCTGTCTTTATCTCAACCCATGAGCTGAATTTTTCACCTCATTTTCTCCCCACGTTCTGTTGAGGAGTGGGAGAGCATCAGGATGGGCACGCCGCAGCCTGCCGAGGTCAGCCTTACTCAGGTCCTTGCCTCAAACATTCCATCACAAAGAATGACAAAGGCCCCCAGAAGACCACAGCCACCTCTGTCGCAGCAGAGATTTTGACTGCTTAAAGAACCATCACCAGGGGTAGCAGCAACCGTGGGTCTATTGAAAGCCTAGGCCTTTGCTGTTGGGGCTTGAACCAAACTGCCACTAGTTTGGTCAAGGAGTTGGGTCCATCCATCACACACAGCTCCGGAGGATGCCTTGGACCTCTGGGCCAGGGGATGCAGAGGTGACAGCTGCTTTTGTCCTCTGTGAGGCATTGCACAACATGAGTGTGATGAGGCCACATCACCGCGCGTTCATGGAGATTTAGCCCCCATCCCCTTTCCCCTACCACATACCCACCCTTCTGGGGCTTGCAACAGCGCTGAAAGGAGCAGGCTGCTCCACCTGCCCCATCTGTGCATGCAATCTATGCAGCCAGGTGGCACGGGGGACTTACACCTTGGCCACCCAGGCCCCATAATGGGCTGCTTTCTCCTCACCAGCCTGGGAGATTCCTCAGGGTGCCAGGGAGGAAAGGAGGTGCAGGCAGAGCGGGGTGGCAGAGCTGCTGGGTCTGGAGGTGCAGAGCAGCAGTTGGCTGGTGCTCTTGGACTTTGACTTAAATGGTTCTGAAGTCTTTTTTCCTACTGGGAACAGCTTGGCTCACAGTCATGAGAAACTGGCAGGGAGAGTGCATGGCAGCAGGGGGACAAGTGGCAACACAGGATTTCTTAGTGCCAGCCCTGGCATTTAGAGGAAAGCTGGAAGTTGTGTGCTGTGGGGCAGCTGGTGATGGTGGTTGCAACTGAAGCTATGGGACTGTATTGATTAGCACTGTCAGGGTATTCGCAGTAGGGGCTGCTGGTGGGCAGGAACTGCCCTGTGCCCTAACAACTGCCTCCAGCCACCTCAGAAATGAACAAAAACAGCCCATCACACACCAAAATAGCAGCCAGTCTGGAATACGTGGCATCACTGCTCGAACATATTTTAAGAAAGAGCAGTAGGGAGGTAGGAGAAAATGGAAGAAACAAACTGGAAGAGACATATAGAAGATGTTGAGGACACAGCTGGAGATGCACATTTGGGAGAAAGTGCTTGATCCCAGAGGAAGGATGCCTCCAAGGCGACTGTGGCCTTTGGGCAACTTATGCTAGAGCAAGGACACTGGAGAGGAACTGCAGATGACCAGATGCTGGGGCAGGGACATACCTGAGGACATATCGGCCCTGTTCTGGATGAACAACACAAGATCCAGAAGAATACAACAAAATCCTTCAAAATACCTCAGGTCAAGTTTCTTTGGGGAAAGGAAGCAGGGCAAGCAGTGCACTCAAGAGGAACCTGAACTTCTCCCTCTTTAGTCCATTCTCCTCATTACCCTTGGATCTTCCCTTGCTCCTGCAGCTTCCCTCGCTTGCTTTCTTATCCTGTCTCCTCTCTGGACCCCTGGTCCTCTCACCTCTTTTCATCTTCCCTTCCCATTTATTCTTGCAGGTCTTAATTCTCCCTCACTCCTTCCACTGCACAATCTCTTCCCCATCCTTGCCAGCTCCCAAGTCTCCTGCCCTGTCACACAGGCATGTTGTAAGGGCAGAACAAGAGTAACTTTTTGACTTCCACACTCTCAGGGCAGAGAACAGGAATTAAGGCAAATAGCTGGTCTTTCCCATCATATCTACATTTTTTTTTCCCTCAGGGCCCACTAAATGCATCCTCTATATCAATGACACCTCCTTCCACTGGAAATTGCTTCTCACCCCCACATCTTCACAATTACATGCCACATAACACCTACACAGTCTGTGTAAGTACTGTAAAAGCTCATTTCCTAAAGTCCCATCCATGTCCTCATACTAATTTTCGATGAGCTTCCTTTCACGCCAACTCCCTTTGCAATAAAGCAGCTTTCTCAACTTGCCCTGGATTCCTCCCGTGCACCTTTCCTTCCCTTGCTGCATCTCCCATTTGCCTCTCTCCAAACCTCTGTGCTCAACTTGTACTCGACAGCAGCAAGAACTGCCATTGTACAGCTGTCGATGTTACATGCTGCCAAGTGCAAATGTGTGCATGCATGGAAGCAAGAGCGATTCAGATCTGCTCCTACTCAGGCAGCTTGCCTAGCCGTCACTTTCACCATTTGCCTCTGCCATGAAAGCTGTGCTGATATTCTGCAATACAGAACGTCACACATTAGTCAGGAGCCATTATTTGAAAATCATTTATTTTAAATTGTTTTAGTAATTGTTTACATATTGGCATTTCTAATTAAGATTTTTCTTCAGTAAAAAGAAGAAAAAGATAACAAAGAATAATAAGGAAGAGTGGTCACTCAGGGTTGGAATGAAATGTTTTGGACCTACTGGGCTTAGAGGTTAAATGGTATGGGAAGTCTAGTCCATAAATCCTGCAAAAATTACTTTCCTGAGCTTTGCTTAGCCCATCCAGTGAGGCATTCAGAGCCAGTGATTAACTAGTGGGAGTCACATGAAATGCTGAAACAAAACTCCTCTAACCCATCATAGCCTCGATGACTTCCTCTGCTTTCTGAATCAGCTTGATGAATACTGTAAAAAATGCACACCATTTTCTTTGGCACAACCCTTAACTGGATGAAATGCTAAAGATGTCAGACGATTCCAGCACAAACCTGGCTGTACAATTCCCATACACTGAAGGGATCTGAAGGGATCCTCAAGTAGTCTCAAAATAGTTACAGTTTTTCTTTGCAGCCATGGGAAGCAGAGGAGATTCACTGAAGCCAACATGGCATTGTTTTCCTTAAATGTATTTGGAGGGTGCCAGTGAAAATTCTTTGTATTAACAAGTCTGGGATTTATTCCTTGTCTTCTCATAGTGCAGTACTCTAACTTCTTGGGTTTCCTGCATTCCCCCATAACACTGTGTTCTATGTTAAAATGAGCACCAGTACACTAATTTTGTCATAATACCATTGCCCCACAAATAAATTGCATGGACTCAGCATCCCATACTTCTTCAACCACAAGCTAATATGGTTTGCTAATACTGATGGACTGAATTCTGTCTGTCACCTCCAAAATGCTACGGAGGCAAGACGATTAACCCTATGTCTACATCAGCGAGCAGCTCAGTGTCATAAGACACTTGGTGATGTTCCAGAGGCATTAGTTTAGACTAGTTGCACTCTAGTGCCATGGATGAAATGACTGTCAGGTGGTGGTGTCTATCAGTTGCACACCCAGAGCTCATCATGTCCTAGATAAATTTAATCCAAAAAGAATCCAGCTTACACATTCCAAGACTGTCCTGGGGGTTGAAGCACGCTAAACAGAAACAACTGGGAGGGTGTCTTCAAAAGCACATTCCTAATCAAACACAAATGTGAATATAGACACATGAAGTATAGATCTGCTGAGGAAAAATAAAGTTTGAATGACAAGGCATTCATTTTTTGCAATTAAAATTTGAGGTTTCTTTAGTCCTTTCATCCCTACGGCTCTGAAGCCATTCTGAAGTTTATGTTTCACAGCGCTGTTCTGAATTATTATCCTCTCTGCAATTTACAAACACAGAAGTGGAAAGAGACAGATTAAATGACTTCCCAAGGCCACAGTACAAACCATAAACAAAAAAGAATATAAAACTTTCCCAGATCCTCATGTGTTTTTGCCACAGACTATTCAGGAAAAAAGAAAGGACTTGGGACTGTGTCTGTATGTTAGATTAATATTGGCAACACATCCCTACTAACAACTCATCCTGTAGGAAATTAATTTAGATCTAATATGAAAATATATCTCTTATTTCTCTTGCTGAATCTTTCTTTTCTTTATGAATTATTTTAGCCTGACTTTCCATTTGGGAAGACAACCACAGGACTCATAAAAATGTGTTTTATCTTTAATTACATCTTAAAATGAATACCAAAATGCTAGTGAGTCACACTCTAAAATATCCTGGAAATTGTTTTCCAAGTCAATCATCTACATTTTTTTGTAACCAGCTGGCAACTTTGTTTAGCAGTTTTCTCCTTTCCATATTTTCAAATTTTGCAAATTCCAGCAGTAGAGTAGTAGCCACTCTCTCATCCTCTTCCAGTGTAGTATTATAAAAAACCTGCAACTGAAGAAAGAAACACATGAGCTTAGTTCACACAACTTCACTTGCAGGAAGTAACTGTGTACCTGACAGATGCTTTAGACAGAAGTGCATAGAAAAGGGGAGATGGCAGGGCCTAAGGAGGGGATGGGGCAACCTTACTGGTTAACACTAAGGTGGGAAAGCTCCTTGCACATCAGGAATGTGCCCTTTTGCCATCCCTCTCAAAATCATTTCAAAGGCAGCCAACTTCATTAGTACTGGTGATACCACACAGTGTCTCGGACTAGTTGGGTAGCAGAATCCTCTTGTGCTGTTTGTTATACAATCACAGAACAAGAAGTCTTTCCTATCAGTCTTATGAGCAGAAGACAACAGAGGACTGAAAAATAGCAAAGAAATACATAGTGGGAGCAGGAAATGAAGAAGAGGAATGAAATAGATGTCAGCATGACAACCAGCAACCTAAGATGCCAGCAGGCCAACTTTTGGTACATTTCCTGTAGACACCATGGCAAAGGTGATCTCTACAGACAGACTTCAAAGAGGAAAACGAGACAGCTTTGATAATATTTATTTGGACTCAGTTCCAAACCTGAAGACTAATTTAAAGGCCTTCTGGGCTTTTGCTTTTCCCATCCTGGGGAGTTAACTTGTCCCTAAAGAGCAAAAGGTGAAAAACTTATAGTTCATGAACGTTCAAGAGAGTTTTCTTTGATTTTAGGAGCTAGCTCTCTGAATTGCTCTCTTCCTTAAGCATCCCTTCTCAGTTACTTCCTGTATGCATTCATCAATCAACATCAAAAAAACAGGAAGCAGTTTTTTTCTTGAAATGACAGATACAAACAGATCAGATGCAGACAGCACAAAAGCTGACCTGTTTAGAAAAGACAATAATATTTTGGGAAAGAATCTAGGAAGACTTGGACTGGAGGTGAAAAGACAAGAAAAGGGAATGAAACAAGCAGTGATAGTTATTTGTCCAAGGCACTAACGGGGATTACTGTGGGGAATAAAATAAGACAGCCTACAGCTACCTCCCAGAGATTTCCACCCTTCAGTAGGTTTCCCGAAACCCATTCCCTTTTCAAGATGTACAGCCGCCCAATTAGAAAGTTTTGTTCGTGGGCTGATCTGGGCTGCCATGCCATCAAAAGGAAAGAACTGTATCACACGTGCAGGCCATCTGTTCAGTGCACAGACAGGCAACCTCTTACACTGCAGCCATGCAGAGCAGGACAACATCCAACCCTGCACAAAAGCTCACTTTCCTGCCATGCTTAACAGCCAACTGCCCACACAGAGTGCAGAGCTCTGGGTGCATGATCATATGTTTATTTTTCAGATGAGGAAGTATAATTTTTCTGAATGTCTCAACACAGCAACATTATACATTCTATGATTTCTTTAAAAAACAACAGATTTCAAAGCCTCTGTTTTCGAACGGCCAATAAAGTTGAAACTAACTGCTTCTGATTTACCTCTTGGATCTGAACATCTGTATTGACAAATCTTCCCATAACTCGTAATACATCCTGTAATAATTGTTTCCCATACCTGTAAAATTGAGATAAAGGTCCTTCAAACAGCAAATATACTAAATTTAATCTCCTTTTAAAATATTCCTACTATTTATTTTTATTTACCATGTTGGAAATGCCAACTAAGCTGAAGTTTGCAATTGTATACTCTTTCTCCCCTTTTAAAGAAATATCGTTAACATTCAGTTTAGACATTTGAGCAGGATGAAGCACACAAATTACCCTTCATTTCCATTTCCCAGTAAGATCTGGTATTTCTACTTTGGTAACATGAATTCTTTGCTTAAAACAGATAATCCTTGCGAGCCCATACAGCTAAACTGAGCTAGAAAGGCTAACCAATAATGAATCTAACAACTTGTTTTCTTTTGGTATCTTGAGGATGGCATATAAATTAATGCCCACACTATCCTTTTGGTTTGAAAATAACAGGTCACTTTCCCAGCAAATTTCTCATCAGTATGGGACACAGAAAAGTTCTGTAAGGGAACAGGTTGGTGTGACACAAACCTGCTACAACTTGCCTTTTCTAGTGTTAGTAACACAAATGTGTATTTAAATGCTCCCAGATGGCTGGTCGTGGTTATGTTGCTGCTAATGGCTCCCAATGGACTCCTCTGCCACCAAAGGCAGCAGGAATGTACTCTGTCACAGCCCTGCGGCTTTGCACCGTTGCCAAGGAGAAAAGACATCTTCAAAAAGACATCAAAATACTTGCTTTGCTTGAGACAGGTAGCCCAAGCTCAACTGCAGTTTACCTGCATCAGTGCAGGTAGGCTGGAGATGGGTAAGGACTTAAGTTAGGGAATAATACTGTAGCTAGTCCTTGCCATGCTTGTAAACCTGGGTGCTCCAAACCTCCATCTCTCCATACTCTCTTTGGAAAAGAGGTTACAATTTTAGTCCAGCATTTTACACCCATGCTTGTGAAATGCTAGTGGATAAACCCATTTCTAGAGTGATATTTTCCAGGAACTTTAACACTTTAAAGCACTGCAACAGTAATGAATGGACTAATTTTTAAAGCATTCTGTGTTTGACATGAGCTCTTCTTTGACATTAAGCCCTGATCAGGGTTAAATCCTCTGGAAACACTGCTCTGCATACTTAAGGAATTGCATCAATTGTTACTTGTCCCTGGAGCATTCCCCTATGAGGAAAGGCTGAGAGGCTTGGTTTTGTTAAGCCTGGAGGAGACAAGACTGAGGGGGGATCTCATCAATACCTATAAATACCTAAAGGATGGGTGTCAGGACAGCGGGACTGGACTCTTTTCAATAGTGCCCAATGACAGGACAAGGGGCAATGGGCAGAAGCTGGAACACAGGAAGTTCCACTTAAATATGTGAAAAAAACTTTTCCTGTGAGGATGACAGAGCAGTGGCACAGGCTGCCCAGGGAGGGTGTGGAGTCTCCTTCCCTGGAGACATTCAAAACCCGCCTGGATGTGTTCCTGTGCCCCCTGCTCTGGGTGTGCCTGCTCAAGCAGGGGGGTTGGTTGAGATGACCTCCAGAGGTCCCTTCCAATGCCTACCATTCTGTGACTCTGTGATTACAAAAAATCTATCTCTGGAGGAAATATCTGTACCTGGATTTTACAGCTCAAACATAAAAATGGAGGAAGAAGCCAAAGAGCCACAGAAGGGAACCCAAAGCTGGTTGCTTACCATACCTTTCACTTAAAAGCGGCCAATTTTCTGTAACAAATTCCCAGGCTATACGGTGCCCAATATCCTTAGTCACCACATATAAAATGACAACTGAAGTACAATTGGAGGAAAATAACGTATCACTGAGTCCATATTGCAAGTACCTGTTAGAAAAGAAGGTAATAATTGTACCTGCCACTTGCTGTTTAACAGTGATGATCTGGAAACATCACCCAGTTTGGGAAAATTCTTGTCTCAACAAATACCAGAATGTGGAAGGTTATACCAAAGCTGGTGCCACTGAGCTATATATTCACTCTGGTTTTTGTCCTTACGTTGGTGAAATGCCCTGTTATTGCATACTGACTCTCCACTTCTCAGTAAAATGAGGGTGTAGCACCTCAGGTGGATATATGTGCTTTTCTTATCTGTGTTACAGAAAGACAACCACTCATACCAGACAACCCTGTGGAAAGGCAAACTGCCTTTCAGTTTCTGGAGACCTACTTTGCTGTGACACAAGTGGAGCCTAGAGAGTGAGCCAGCAGCGAGACGCTCATGCAAATGGGATCTGTTTATATGTCCCCTGTAACAAGACCCAATAACAAGTGGTCTCAGATGCTTTCATGGGGGCTAAGGCATGATTTCAGAAGTACTTAAGAAACTACCTGCCAACGACATCAGTTGCAATGAGTGCCTGAATATCTTGAAAAAATAAGTAACTACTCTCTTCGTTGCCTCAATGTATCACCTTCCACACTCCTATTTTCAAGGAGCACTATTACGCAGGCAGCTGCTTTATGGCTAGAGTAGATGAGCTGGATTTCTCCCATCTGCATGCTACCACCATACTTAACAGAATGGACAAAACATACTGATGGACAAGAAAAGCCCAGCTTAATGTTCCTCACCTCCAAAGACTTTCAGGGTGGTATTTCAAAAAATAGATTGGCTTATCAACTACTAAGGCACAGGGAGGAAGGAGGGCATCACAACTCCCTGAGCTTGTCAGGGACCAGTGCTAGCCTGTGCCCGTGACAAAGTCAGTAAAGGAGCGTATGTTAGGCAGAAAATTAGCATAGCTGTCTGGGCATCTTTTGGCAACCCATCTTGCCTTCTTCTCAAGCGTTTTTGTTCTGTCTTCTCAAAACACCGCTATCACAAGAGCAGGTGGCTGGCAGGAGAAACATCTCTGCTACTTTTAGTGCTTTAGACCCATTGAATTTATGCCAATTCTTGGATGATCAGTCTTGAGTCACTGGCAAATTTCTGTCCTTTGATGAATTCTTCAGGTAATGTGGACATGACAGATTAGAGAATTCAGCTTCAACATCTTTTTACTGATAAAGTGAAAAGATTTTATATGGATGCCAGTGAAAGATAATAAATACAGTATTCCAAACTGTGTTCAGGAAGCATTTGGACAACACTCAGATATATAGCTTAATTTTTAGGTTGCCCCACATGATGATCTTCATGGATCCCTGCCAGTTCAGGATGTTCTATGATTCTATGAGGCTGGAAATTTTTAAAAAAATAATAACTTTTCAGGGTGGGACTGCACTTCAAATGGAGAAAAGCTTGCTAGTAAGTCTATTTTCATTTTTGTCCTTAACCTGTGGGTGATTTGGCTTCCATACAGAGGCTAAATAGACCATGACACTTTACTTTGGAAACAAAATAAGCAGGGGAGAAGGAGAATGGGAAAATTATATAAAATCATAAATGGCAGGGAAAAATGTCAAAGCAAATTATAAAAATTACTGTTTCTTACAGTGCAGAGAGTAGGGTCAGCCAATGGGTTCCAAGTTAAAAAAAAAAAAAGGCAACACAAAATAGGTTTAAAACAAAACCAAAAGGAAGCATATTTTCAGACAACATGCAATTATATTATGGGATATGTTGCCATAGTCTGCTATAAAGTTTGAAGGTACAATTTCAGTTCAAAAAGGTCACAAGATATATCGACAGAAGACAGGCCCGATGTTAGGCATGACACACTAGTTACCAGCTCAGGAAATCCCTTTCTCAGTGATCACCAGCGTCTGGGATGTTACAGCAGCAGAAGGGTCATTTGTGTTTGCCCTGTTTAACATACTTTCCCTGTAAGAAAACTCTCTAAGATTTTTCCAGTGGTCTATAAGGCACATGCTTCTGGGGCAGACAAACCTCCATCAGGTTTGCACAGTACAGTATTTGTGTTCCTATGATTTATGTCTATATACACAAATATATACTTTGATCAAGGTCACCTGTGAAGTAGCCATGAATCTTTGGCACAGCCCATGGCAGAGAGCAGGATGTCTTTGTCTTCCTTCGTGGAGTCAGTATGGTTATACATTTCCCATGCAAAATTCCATTCTTTATCACTTCCCACTGCAACACCATAGCAGCAAACTGTTCTCCTAATTAAAAAGGGAATTCTGCAAAGCAAAATATGATTAAGAGGTACTGCATTGTTGTAAAGTCAAAATCAGCAGTTAACACATACCTGAAAACAAATGTTTATTTGCAATTAAAAGATGCACAAGAAAGAATATAAAATAGCAATCTATTAAAGGTAGGAAATTTGATTGCTTTATTGATAATTTAAACATGCAGTTTAAAGGCAAGCCAAAAACATTTTTCTGAACAGTTGGACCAAGCTATTTTGTGTACATACAGTGTCAACGTCACTCTTTCAAATCACAGCCTAGGACATGGATCACACCATTAAAGAGTGTACGGCTCCGTATAAGCATCATCCCAGACAAACCTTTTCAAAGTTTCTTCAGTTCATCTATGTGCAGCACAAATGGAAACAGAAGGGGCATTTCTGCATGCAACAGACAGCCTCCTATTACTCCCACCCCAGGGAAGAGTCTTCAACATGGTGATAAATGCAAATGTTAGCACTGTGATACTCCATGTGCAAAGGCTGAACAGAAAATTTCTCCTGTGGCAATGACGTGTCCCTGACATCAAGATATTGTCAATGCTTTCCAGTGTAGCAATGTATTCTACTACGCAGGCTAACTAAAATCAGTGTAAATTAATGGTATGTTGGGCTAATTCTCTGTAGGAGAATGGGTTCTTTTGCTACAAATGAAACGTTTCACTTTCCAATAGTATACTGTTAATCTGCTTAGCGTTACTTAAGATCAAGATTGTAAGTAGAGGTGTAAAAACTATCTTCCATTAGATGAGGAGATAGGCTTGGGAAACCGGACAAGTTTCTGGTCACAAAAGCCGTTCTTCAGACCCAAAACTGGAAGCAGCAAATTCAAACCTAAATATAATTTTTGAAAAATTCCTCTGAGTTTCAGCAGACCATCCTAAAGAAAATGGGGGTGACACCAGCAGAAAGAGATATAACATTAGTCAGAAGGAAGGCTATATGACAGCAATCTTCAAAGCAAACAGTAGAGACACGTTAAGTTATAAACTCTGGAAACTAAGAAGGACTGTGGGAATGGGGGAGAGAGTCAGGTGTTTTGCATGCCAGACATCACTCGTTAAGAAGTGAAAATGCAAGATGCAGGGATTTTGATAGTCATGCTGTGGGTGAGGGATTTCACTGGCATAAAAAAAGAAAGTGTGGGCATGTTTTATATTTACTGCAAAAAATAGTTTGGATTCATTTACCTGGATATGTGCTGGAACATAAGGGATTTGCCACCAAGAATGATGCTTACTGAGATGGAGTGGTTATGTCAAGGTAAAGAATAGTCCTCTGAGGAATCCTTTTATGACAGATGTTACCTGAGTTACAGGGTCTAGTAATTTTGTTTCATAATCATTTAATAAAGTTGCAGAAAGAGGCCATGGTAGGGTGATAATAGGTTAAAGCTGCTTTGGCTGAAATACAGCTATTTATTTTGCTACTGCAGCTGTTCCAATAGTTTCAAGAAAATGTTGGTTACTGAGTGTAAAGTTGTTGTGGGTGAAGAGCAAATAGACAAGCTCATTTGGCTTGTATCATTTGGCTGCAGCTCTGACGTTCAGCATTCAAGGCAGGCTGTATGGGCAGCCTACTATGGGACAACGGTCTACTGGCTGGTGACATCCCTGAAGTGGTTTATGTTATATAGTTCACAGAGGAAGTTCAGTGTGGTCCAGGAGGATTTTGGAGCTTGAGGTTATATTACATGAGGGGTGGGGCTTGTTAATCTTGATATTTTTTCCAGGAGTGGTGGTGTGGTTTGATATTCCTGGCCTGCCAGGATTCTCTCGTTTCTGGATCTTGGGGAAGATGCAAAAATTTGCTGGGAAGAAGGGTGGATTATTTTATGTCATTTTCCTGGAGCCAATGCAGAAGTGACATAGTGATTTCTTAACTTTTAAGGGCAACAGCAGTACATGCTTACCTTCAGTAAATAACTAAATTGTACAGCAACATTGTCCCTCCCTCTAGACTCATCTCCTTCTTTCAAAAGAAGGCAAGCCAGTAACAGTACCACAGAAAATACATTGATTTAGCTAGCTCCACTTCACTCCTATAAGCAAAAAAGAGTAAAACTGAGAAACTGGCTGAGAATCATAGTTCTTGGCTTGTTATCTCAATAGAATAGGAAAAAAAAGCACTGTATCAAGTCCAGTTAAGTTCTGCCAGGAACTGTTTGGAAATGTTCATCTGAAAGTTGATCACCTTATCTGAAAGGGAAAAGCACTACCCCCATCCACAGATGTGCGAATCCTACTGGGTTCCACCTGCGGCGGAACAGCTATAGTATGCTCTTATGAATTTTGCTCCCAGATGGAGAATGTAAAAGCATTTAAAAGGGTCTGTCTGTGAAATATCAGTCAAAAGTTGATTGTGCCCTTTTGCTTTTCTATGCAGCATATGAAATGCCTCCTCTTTAACTGAACAGGAGATGTGACATGTCATTTGAAACCTAAGAAATGTCCTATCTCCTATGGTTCTTTTCCTTCAAAACATGATCATTTTTCCACTTAATAATATTCATAGTTGCAATTTTTTTCCACACTTACAGACGCGTGAAGTGTGAGGCTGTAAAATCCCTTTGAACTTTTCTCGGTGCTAGGAAGGACAGCGACATTAATCTTCTCCACCTAATTCAAAACCAGATCAGCTAATATATTTCACAGACTTTTCATCTCTTCAACTCAGATAAGGTAGGTAGCATTCCACCAGGAACAAAAAAACCAAATACTATTAATAGGGGAAGATAGGTGACTATTTTGAAAACAGTGTGAGAATTCAGCATAGCATTGTTGCTTTTAGTATGGGATAGTAAGGACATTCTCTGGCACATAACAGAATGTATTTAGGCTATTTAAGCTTTTCAGTTTAACTGCAAAGCACAGTGTGGTTTTTATAAGGATAATCACTATGAAGCTATTTAAAAAACCACAAACATAAAAGTACAAGTTCAGTTTACTTAGCTAACTACATATATCAACAGAGACACAATTAACAACAAAATATTTATTACAACAATTAAAAATAATAATAAACTTTAAATATTCACTCACCAGTGCCAATACTATTTGACCATTGCATAGAAAAACATCAAAAGAAAGAGGGAAGAAAAGAGAATAATAACTTCAATACATCATAAATTTTCCTTAACAATGCAATACTTGAATACAGAAAAGTCTGATCCTGGTGGAGCCCAGACTCCATCCTCACAGACCAGAAACCTGATCACTAGGCTCCGATACCAGCATAAGAACTGACAGCTGTTCCCAGCAGCTCTTTATGTGAATACAGAACATGCAAGGCAATTTGATGAGCTCACCATGAGCAGATGCCTGTATCATACAAACACCATTTCACTCAGTATTGCTAAGAGGAGCTTAGAAACTGAGTTGGTATACATGATAACCCTAAGGCTATACTGCAGCAAGAGGACTGGACAATATGGGATATTAGCTCTAATCTAAGGTTCACTGTTATGTGACTAAACAGATTTTGGTCTTCATGGCAAAAATCTATATCTTCCCACCTGCAAAGTCCATGTAAAAAGCAATAATTACAAAATCATAAAGTTGGGATTTAGGGAAGAGGAGGGGGTTGGGGGGCGCAGTTAGGATTAAATTCTGTCATTCTGTCAAGAGAAGAGCAGTGTACAGGAGTATTTCTCACTCTGCCTCCACCATTAAAGAGCCCTTTAACTTCCACCTCACTCACGCATGCACACCTCTAAGAGCACATTATCATTCTTACTTGTACTCAGGGTTGTCCATCCACTTAGCATACAGTTCAGATGACAGGTTCAAACAGTCTTCGAGGCCCAGCCAGCACGCAGTTGCAAAAAGTTTTTCCAAATACACTCTTGAAGGGAAGCCAAAATATCAAGAATAAAAGATGTGTATTCCATATTTGGAGTACTTGAACCGTGCTTGAACAGCACAGTTTCAGCACGATGCTTTTAACCCAGGAGAACCTCTACTAGGAACAGTTGAGGTTTAATAAAAACAAAAAATTAAACTACAAATAATGGATTCCTGACATCAATATTCATGGATTTTAGTGAGGCTACCAATGTACCATCATTTTCCTTAGTTTTTTGTTTGTTTTATATTGCTTTGATAGTTTTAAGAGACTAGCTGCATCTACTCCAAATCATCCTGACATTCAAGACCATGGCTTCAGTAGCCTTGCAAAATGAACTATTTTAAAGTTCTAGTGATTGATCCATAAATCATGTCTGAAGTTTATTGCTGTCAGTTTTTCCCCAGCTAGCAGCAGCCTGTTGAACCTGTTCTCTCATAAACAAAAGCTACCACCCAGATGATTAAACTATCATCTTTTATGCTCACTGAAGAGACAGAATATATCACAAACTATCCCAACACTGCAGTTTCGTTGGAAGTGTCATCATAAATAACACACGCTTACAGGACAGTAAAAATAACAATTCAGTTACATTCAAAGTGAAGCAGAATACTTACTGAGCAAAATAGTCATCTTCCAAAGCATCAACATTTTGATGAATAAAACCTGCATAATAATGGTATATTGGCAACATTCTCTTTAAAAGGTATTTCTTTTAAAAGAAGGGAAAGAAAAGTTAATTTAGATGTAACTTTTAATTTTACTGTGTTTTTCTTTACTTACTCAGATTTACCCTAAAAACTTACCACTAATAATTTCTTGAGAGCACAACACATTAAAATCAAGTATATAAACTGGGTCTAAAATTCAATACCCCTGTACATCCATTCAAACTGGGAAGTTACTGTTTCACATCACTAGGACCTTTGAACTCATTATGAAAGAAAACAAATGCTCATTCTCAGAGAAAAAGACAGAAAAATAAGTTCTTCTCACACATTTTAAACCTACCTTTACTTTTAAAACTTAAGAGAACTACTATTGTGGGATTGAACTTTAAACAATAGTGAAGTCGTCTTCAAATAGAAGTCAAGGAAATAAATAAGACAATATTATCTCAGGTAGTTCAAATATGGGAGAGAATCATCTCATTTAGTATCTAAACCCAATTTCTTCTTTCTCTCCATGAAGAAGAACTGGAAGGCAGTACAAATCACAGAGCACATACGTTCTATATCCCCTTTATACATAGCAGTGTTATTCTCATTACTTTCTACTGACTATGTACTATGGACCGATCACTGTATTTTCCAGATTCTCAGTTCTACCAAATCTTAGGATCAAGCTCAATATAAAGAATGTGAATAGATTTCCGCTTTACCCTAAGAATTGCTTATGATTCAATGATATTTATCATTGACTAATATATATGAATAAGTGCCTTCTCCTATTTAAAAAAAAAGTTGACAAAATCATGCAAAGGGAATAACAAGAACCATGACTGATCATAGTCATCATTACATTCATTTCAGTCTGATATATTTAAATGGTCTAGTATCTTTCCTAACTAACAAAAAAGGTGATACCTTTAAAAGTGGATATACTTCATAGTTCTTCAGAGTACTTTCCAAATTCTCAGGTACTAGGTTTAACAAAACCACATTCCATATGAAGAGTTCATCTTCTTTGGCAAGGTACTTTGTTAGTTCAAGTGCTGTTTCAATCTGAATGTATCCAAACCTATTGAAGATAAAAAACCTCATACTTGAGTATACCTATTCAGATCAATTACCTACCATAAATTTCTGTTTATTTATGAAACTAACAACTAAACATCAGGATACTGCATGGAGAGTGACCTAGAAAAGACATTGGAAAAATAAAATAAATACAAAACAACGGTGTCTTTAAAAGCTGAACTCTCAAAACATTTATTACAGAGCACAGTGCCACTATCAAAGTAATAGGATGATCACAGCAGTAAGCACAGCAGTATGCAGACTGTAGTCTGCCTGTGTCTGCAGGATATAGTTTAGGCACATTTACAGCATGCATTAGTCTCACTAGAACAAAATGAAGACCACTGTTTTGAATTATAATACATCTGTATTTTTACTGCTAAACAACATGTTTTCATCACAGATTCTTTTGTGAAATATATATTATTGTAAAAATCAAACAATTTAATTCACATGCACACCATTCTTGGAATTAGCAACTTCAGCATGGTATTTCTGTGTCTCAGTGTGGAATTAGCAAGGAATTCATTCTTTCCCAGTAAAATTCCAATTCAACCCCTCTCCTCCAGAACAGAAACACTTCTCGTGTACTTACATAGGAGAACAGTTGTATACTTCACAGTTACATTCGTTATTACACACTAAGTTCTTCACAAGAAAGGCCATTTGTATGAGAGAAGGAATGGGAATTTTTACTTGCTCCTCTCAGAGCTACTTTCATGGGCTACCTCTGAGGGGGAGGGAGTATACTTTGGCCACCTCCTCCCTGAGCTCCCACATCATAGGTGTCTGATGTTTTGGGGATCTCTGGTATGTTTGAGGCACAGACATATTTATGGCTTCTTCAGCTCCCTGCAGTACTACTGACCTCCCTAGCACCACAGACATGAACAACTGAGTCATCCACCAGCAAGAGAAATGGAAGAGGTATTAAGAGTGATGTAGGACAGCATAGCTGACATAGCCCAGAATAAATTAAGGAAAATTCAGAATGTTTATTCACGATCTTTTTTCTGTTAAAAGAAATATAGGTTAGTCCATAAAAACCTCACGACAGTGGCATTATTTAAAATATTTCCTTGGAGTTGGAATAAAAGTTAAGAGAAATTTTGAAATAAATCACTCAGCACTGACAGAAGAATGTATTAAGTACTTAACTCCCCCACCATTTTGTCAAAACAGCTGTTGTTCTTACGGGGCATATATAGGTAGGAATGAATGAAGCAGAAATATCAATGTTGAACGCAACCATGTAGTTTAATAATTTTCTATGACATATTTGAAACATACTTACTGTGTCAACGCAAAAACATCATCTATCAGCTGGAACCTGCTGACAGTGGGAATAACCTGCAGAAAGCATTCATATGGTGTTAATAGACCTAAACGCGTCATTAAGAGTTTAAAAAAACTTTACTATGTTTCAGAAGGATGAGACAAGATCCTAACACTTTTTCTAAGCCAAAATCTCCTACAAAACATCATAAAATGGATCCTGCATTTTAAGCTGAAAATACATATGTGCTTTTAGGGATGCTTATATATATAACTGTGTAACTATACAGCTACATAATATATTTTTAATATATATAAATATACAGCTATAGTACATTAAGCACAGAATTTTGAGACCCATCTTGCATGCTGTAATGAAAATTAAAATACGGAAATGCTACATTTCCTAAAAATATCCTAGTTATATCATTTTGGTACATCTTTTCCTTTTGAGGCCTTAGTTCTGAATACATACTAAGATGAGTTCAGAGCAGAGCGTCTGGCACCATCATAAATTAAATGACAGAGACAAAGCCATGGGTGAACCCCTGCCTACAGCTTGTGCTCTTGCAAGGACTGCTGGTCCCTCCTTGTCTTCTCCCAGCTTCCAGGCCCCTTCAGCTCAGCCACTGCTCAAGCAAACCTTCCCACTGATCAGTGCCATCAAATGGCCCAAGTCAGCACACACCTAATTTCCTGCTGACTTAGATCTGCTGTGAAAGAAAAGAGCCTAGAAGAAAGGAAGCCAGTGTGCCATAGAAAGATTTAACGACACTGCATGCTCTGAATCAGCCTCCTGTCCAGACCTTCTGGAGAAGTCATCTGACTGCACAAATTACTGTTATGCTGAAAGCTTAAACTAAAGCAAAACCAATGAGCTGACACTACTACTGGAGCCCCTGGCTCACTCTAGGGCTAGGCAACATTAAATACTATGCAACCCCATATACAGCCACACGTATAGGCAAGTCAGATTTTTTTTTTTTAAAATTTCACTGGCAGAAATACTGTGCTTTGAGGAAAAATGGAATCAAAAAGCTTTCTCCCAGCTTTCCTTCTCCGTGGTTACCTAACAGCAGATAAAGCTCAGTCACTCATCCATACTGATAATTCTTTCAGCCAAATTTAAGAGATAGCAAGAATCACAAACAGTTAAGACAACTTTGAAGACAGAATGTAATCTCATGTAAAGTTATTTTTCATGATTATGTGAGCTATTTTGGCCTATTCCTCTTCCACTATGGAAGACTGCCAGTAACTTCAGTGGTGCAACAGTGTATCATTTCTTCTTACGTGATACATGAGTTTCTCATTGTTCCAGCTTTTCATCAGTGTCATTACTGGTAAGAATTGCAAGAAGAAATACATTGAAAGAATCTATTTATAAGCTTGAGAAAACAAATATGATCTTACCTTTGGATCATTTTCAAGCAAGTGTGCTAATCTTTTTAAGTTTAATTGATCATAATTCACTCTGTAGTATCCACTTAAATTCACATTTAGCAAGATCCAGTCATATTCTGACTCCGATACTTGCATTTCAGGAAATACTTCTGTAAAGTGACATTAAAATGTATCATTTTCTTTTCTGTGCCCTGCTAAATTCTTTTGTATTTATGAAGACTGGGCTTGGGGCTCCTCTGAGATCTGAGACACAAGTTTGAGACTGGACTCAAAGAAAATCGCCCAAAAGCTCGGTGCATTTGTGATCTCTGCTCTGCACAGCAGCAGAACTTCAAGAAGCAACTGACTCCTCAGGTACCAAGCACCTTGAGACGGCAAAGGGAAGGCTGAAGACCCACTTTGCTCCTACCCTTTATCTCATAGGCAGCTGGGAGAGTTCAGAAAGGTTACCCAAGAATAAACAGTCTGGATGAGGAGCAATACTTTCACATGCCTGCTGCAGGGCATGCACTGCCAGCATGCCTGCTTCTCCCAGTGCTGCTCCAAAACACAAGTCTCAGAACCTTATGGAAGAACTGACTACCTACCAGTATTCACATAAACACAGATCAAGGAAAGCAAGCCAGCTAAGTTTCTTCATGCAAGAAACAAGTAATCAAAAGTTTTATTTTAAATAAATGTCCCATAGTCCTTTTGAGTTACATCACTCACTAAAGGCCTCCTCTGCAGTCTCATTTCATCTCACTACTACCTACTTTATGTGTGCTTGTCTGATTACTTGCTCCTGATAGCCTACAGAGCCTACTGGCTCTGAAGGAGCCAGTGCAGCTTTGAAGACTCTATGCAGCCTCATCACAAGAGGATTCCAATGCTGCTTTAACTGGCTATGATCATCCTGATTTAAGAAGGTGGTAAACTCTCTTAAGAGAATAAATTAATATTGGTGAGTAGTCTAGACCCAGCACTGCTCCACTCTCAACCGAAGACTGAGACTTCAGTGTGTTTTGACAGAGCAAGTACTGCAGGGTTCATCCTCAGTCATCTTCACAAATTAAATGAGAAGGAAAAGTGGCACATGACAGATACTGGCACAATAATTTAAAAACAGCATGGGTGGCTAGAAAATGGCACTAGCAGTTCTTTCTGTCATGGCATATTGGTTTAATACTCTGCTCGTCATCAAAAGCACTTTTAGATCCAGCTAAATAACAAAACTATGCTCTTCCACTCCCCAGGGTGTGTGAAACACGTTCTATCATAACAGCACCCTTTTCCTAGTGTGTCTTTTTATGCTGCAGAGACATGTATCATTCAGGGACCATGACCAACACAATTGCATGGGCAGAGACTAAGTATGTAGACATTGCCTGAGGAGTCCTAAGCCAACAGGACAGGCTTTTAACACTGTAGAGTGCAGTGCTCAATGAGTATTCTTGGCTACTGGTATCAGCCCAATTTCTGGCTTAGAGTTTAATTTAACCTGTTCAGAAGTAAGATAAATTAACTCCTGCAGAGCTATCTGCAGCAAAAATACACATACACAAAAGTGCTTTTGAGAGGTTTCCTTGTTAGGTATTGTTATGCCACTGCATCAACTATTCCAAAATTCAAGTTAAAATTGTGCTTTGTACCAAAACCCTCATTTTCATTTACCAAACCATTCTCACGAATACCTCTGAATGACTACATTAACGGATTTCCACTAGAAGCCATTTCAACCTCACAAGAACAAAACGGTAACTGAATTTAAAATTACCCTTAACATTTCTACCTTTGTAAGAAGCCATTTCTTTTATTTATGCATCAAAACTTAAAAAGGATTTTTCTTTTAATCGTAAAATATAAATGCAAGTTCCTTGACAGAATAGCGTCTGTTAAGTTTCATACATGGCTTTCAAATCCAAGTGGAATCTGTTTTAATCCTGAATTTCTACTTTAGTCCCTGCAGGCATATGTAACATGATGGGTTTTTTTCATAAATTCTGTAGCTCTTAAGTCACGTGATTGGTGAGGAAATGGAACTGTAATCACTTCAGCAATAAAAAATTAGCATGACACTAGTCCTTCTAGCAAGTGCTGCCTAAAAATTCTCTTCTGCAAATTTACTAATTTTTCACCTTAGCAATCACTTGTTTCTTTAACTTTAACTCTAAAGCATTCAAAGAAATAAACATCCACTGTTTGCTTATTTACTTGTTCATACACTGTGAAATGACCGCTGGAGTTATCTTATTACCTCAAAAAGAGGGAAAGTAGCTTTTAACCACTGCAAACAGAGGGTGGAGAGCTGGGATATTGTATATGTTGTAGCACACAACATATTGTAGTTTTCCTCTTAAGCATTCCACAAACACATCAGTCTCTGCATCTCCTTGTAACTGATTCAAAACCTGATGGAGTTCAGGGCTGACTTGCCAAAGAGCAACAATTACCCCCTTCTGATGACTACATTTCTTCTTTCTCAAAAAATATAGCTGTTTATTGGAAAGCACTGAGATGAGAAAGAACTGAATTTTTTATTTGCTTGGAGATGCCCATAAACCCATTTTTCTATTGTAAGCCTTTAAAACTTTTTAAAATTCTACTCTTTTGGTAAGAGTATTTTTGCATTTAATTTGCATGAACATTAAATCACATGGTGTTGAAAATATTAATTTTCCGGTTTTACAGATATCCATGTGTGATAATGTTGGGCCACTTCACAAAGCTGGTTTTAACCTTTTTCAGTCTTCGTACCTACTATTTGAGCTTGATCATTTTCTGATATGTCACAGCTGAGATCCTACTCAAAAGCACTCATTAACACCAATGGGATCTGCTGGAGTAAGAATAGTACAGAAGCATAAAGAGCTAGGAGTTCGGGTTTTTGTACAAAATTACAAAATCAAAGGTACTGTGAAAGTCTCTATTCATAATAGGCATTCTACCATATTATTAAAAACATACACTGAAGTGTGATACAACATAGAAAAAAACCAATATATTAACCTATTTGAAAATCTCATGCTATTGTAGAATAAAATCAGCACAATAGATAGACATTTCTGAAATAAAGTTCTATCTCCCTGTTGAATTGAAGTTCTGTTTATAGAGGTGTTAGGTGTGTTTTTATCAGCTGGTTTTAGCATGTGTGAAAAAACACATTACTTACTGCTGCTTTTATCTAGCCACATTAAAGGTTGTGATGATCCATTTTTCATCCACGAAATAGGAATAATCCATGTGTTACTTAACAAAGAAGAGAGAATATGATTAGTTCTTATGCTTTAAAAAAACCCAACCCTCTCAGCTGATGCTAAACTAGATTGCAGATTAGTTCCTTCTTACAAGAATCTCCATCTGCCTTCTCTCCTCTCTGATACACAAAACCTCATCAGATGGTGGTAATTTTGCTGTATCAGCACTTAGGTTCAGCCAAGATAAGCGAGTTTTAGCATGGATGTAAATAGGCACTCATATCTAGACTACTATTTGATGCTACGTATTTGAATACCACTGTATCTCTATACACTGGCTTGCTTTCTTCAGGCAGTAGTTTTATTCTCCACAAGTATTACACTTCACCCTATTTCTAGAGAATGTAAGGCTCCTTTACGGAAGAGTATCTACTAAAAAAGGCTCCAGGCAAGCAATACAACTGTAATTCTGACAACTGTAATTTCCTTCCTGAGGGAGCATAAACCTCGTGGCAAAAACAGATGAAAGCTACAAAACCCTGAAGCTGCTCATGAAAATGAAAAATGCTGTAATATTTTTCCTGGATTTGCTTAAATTCACATGCCATTGCTTCTTGCTGAAACTAAAGTAAAGGATTTAACATTTGTACCTTGCAACTCCTTATCTGAGCTAAGCAAAGACACTGAATGGCCTAATCCTCTGCATTTCCTGGAGCTTGGAAGCAAAGGAAACTCTAGTTCTCAGGAAAATTTCTCTTGGCTGTTTGTATAACGAGCAATAGCAGCCAGGGAAAAACTGTTCTGGGCTTTGCCCTCCATTATACTTTTTCCCCACCTGAGAATTCATCCCACAGGCCCCGTCCACACATCCCAGCACTCATGATGGCTGCTGAATTTCATTAAATTTCAAACTCTAGCCATGGGTTTCCAAAGTGGATGACCAAAGGCAGCTCCTTCTATCACTGTTTTTAGGCATTGAAACAAGTAGCACAGGTTGCAAAAGCACCAGGGACTTGGCAGTGTACACTAACAGGAACTTCTGAGCTGCATGTCAGGTACTCAGCATTTTCTGAGAAAGGGGTCATTTATATAAGTACTTAAATGCAACCTGTTTGCCCTTGCCAAGCAGAAGAGACTGGGAATATGTGCCCTGAAAAGAAGCTACAACATGGTTCATCCAGGTGCCCAGTCCATACAACTGAGGGATGAGGAAAGATATTTCCAGGAAAAACTCCTGCCCTGCAACCTATTCATGGCCTGTGTCTGTCCTTACAAAGCCATTATGTGGCTGGAAAAGTCACTACTCCAGAGGAAAGCAACCTTTTGCCAAAACAGGTGGCTTGCAGAACTATTGCAAACTCTACTCTCAAACAAATTTTATTGACAGCTCATGACATGAAAAAACATAAGTTAAAAAAATTAGGTGGTCAAAACATAATGTCCTAACTGAAGAGTTCCCTGCAAAAAATAGGGTATAAACATAAAATAAAACCCGAGCTAAACATACTTGTAAGAATCAGTACTGTTTTCATTCTTTTTATTAAGAAATTGTTCCTGACTGATTGTGCCAGTGCTTAGATTTAATGTCAAAACTGGAAACCCATTTTGGCACGTCCAGGAATCCATTATTTGTTTTACTGATGCGGGCAACTGAACTTCATCCTGTGCATCTACAACCTGCAAGAGAAACAGGAATTATAATTATTAATAGTAAACAGGTACTTACTGATATTACTTCAGCAACACTCTAGGGGTTGTTTTAACATCTTAGAGAAAATGTAACTGCTTAGAACCAGTTTGCTGGTCTTTGATTCATGCAAAAATCTATGTAACAAAGTGAAAAGAACATTACTGACATAATTACAAAAACAGCATAAGCCTTTTTCGGATTTACAGAATACAGAGATGACATTTCTCATTCTTACAGCCTGACTGCTAAACTTTCTCTTTTAGTGTTAATATTCTTACATCCCAGTATGTCTACGACAGACTTAATTTGTTAATTTCACTCAAATAAAGCTGCCAGAACACAAAGATTTTTAAGTGACTACCTAATCAACAAACTCAACAGTAAAGACAGATTGAAAAAGATACTAAGCTGGAGTCCCAACTATTGTGAGCTGGTACTGTCTCTGTTGGCTTAAAAGATGTGACAGCCTTGTATATCTGAAATTGCGGCAATCTTGTTCTTAAATTAAGACTTAGTCTGCAACACAATGGAATCCTTCTTTAGAGGAACAGGAAAGTGGAATTTTAAAAAATAAACCTATTATTAGCACCTGGTTTTTTATTCAGATTTCTGCCAAAACCAGCAAAGGGAAAAATGCTGAGCTACCCCCCTTGGTATAGACTTTGCTGAATTTGTGACATATCAGGGTCTTGGATCATCAAGCCCAGAGCGTCACACATGCTGATCTGACAAAACTTAAGCCCCAGAAGAACAGGCTATGCAATTTCATGTAGGCTTACCAATCTCCATAAAACCCAAAATTCCACCTGGCCCTGATTTCCCATCTCATCTCTCTACTCCTTACACCTAGCTCCACTGATCTCAGGTGCAGTAACGCAGCCAAATAAACACTTGTGAAGACATTAGCTGAAGGAGTCAGCACAGCAAATTTTATGCAAAAAAAGACTGCGCTACGGATAGCCAAACTCCAGTGCACTCTTCTACAAACCTATATAAATTTGGACTGTGCAAAAGACCAGAGCAAGAATACCAGACATAAAATGAGTACCATCTGTATGTGGGTCCAGAGATCATCTTGGTTAGCATTTGAGAAGGAAAATTCTTTCAGATATGACTGTACAGAAACAAACAGAAGCATCAGAATTCATGAGGGTTCAGTGAAAAACATCAACAAGACAAACAGTGATTTGTGCAATTCTAAATTTCAAGCTTACAAATCAAGATAAAGGTGTTAGTTTTTCAAACTTACAGTTAGTGCTCTGATAAACAACTTCTGAGTAAGGAAACCAGAAAGCATCCAGGTAATAGAAGCCCCCTGGAGTAGAGAAAATACTGTGAGAAAACATGAATTATTATTGCAATTATTATGGCAATATTTTTTCAAACTATGTTTCAGAGAAGTTTATCAGGCTATGCTTCATATTTCATGGAGGTTAAGAATGTTTCCACTGTTTCTTTCATAGCCAAATAGATTTGCAGCATCCAATATATTTGTGTGTGCAGCGGAAACAAATATTGAATGACAAAACTACCTACAAAAATAATTGTAATTCAACAGAATATTCCACTGTTCCTCTCAAACCCACTTAGTTTAACCTACCATTAGTTTAGAATATACAAGAAATGGAAAGAATTTTATATTTTTTAACCTTGTTGTACGTGATGCTGTCAAACAGAGACATTAAAGAAAATGATCCTTTGATCTTGTCTTCACTCTCTGACAGTGATCGAACTCCTATTTCATTGTCTTCCCTTAAGACAGGTTGTACAACATGATCATAAAAGATTGTATCCTACAAGAAAAAGACAAACCTAAGTGATCTGAAGAGAATATAATTATTCTCAGGAGTGAATGTAATTATGGGATTAGCATTAGTAGAAATAGTCTGTCAATAAACAAGGAACGATGCTTTTTCCCCTCCCTTACTTCCCCGTGAAGTAAAAGGAGCCTCACACCTGATCCTAACATTTTCCACATGCAACATCATTACTACTCAGGGCAGTGAAAATTTTACATCTGAGAAGACTGTGGGCTTGGGTCTGACAAAGACAATTACAGTGTCATTCTCAGGGAAAAATATGTCAACTATATTAAAGAGCAAATGCACAAATACTGAAAACTCAAAACTTGTATCTCATTTACATCTGTATGTCATTAATGTAGCAGCATTTTCCTCCTAAATTCTCTGTTTCTTCTGCTGCAACCCTGAGTAATAACCTAAAAAATTAGCTACTAAAGGTAGCAAGGCTTAACTATGTGGCATTATTTCTCCTGTCATCCAGTAGAAATATGGAGGCAAAACGGCTCCTTTGGTACAAATCAGTGAAGTTTCCTTTTTATCAAATGATGGTTCATTCATTCATTATAAAAAACATGTTTTTTTAAAACACTGAAGGCCACTTTGAGCACTTCTACTTCTCAAGGAGAAGAACACAGGATTCCATTAACAGTATTGAATTTGTTGACTGATTTTTCTCTTCGTAAAGAGCCAGTAAATTTAATTTTCAGGATTCAGTGTGTAATTGGGTGCCTATCAGTGGCACAAAGTCTAGTCAGAGGCCAGTAACTAGCAGTGTACCCCAGTGGCAAATATTGGGTCCAGTCCTGTTCAGCATCTTCATTAATGATCTGAGTGATGGGACTGAGCGTACCCTCAGCAGGTTTGCAGATGACACAAAACTGGGAGGAGTGGCTGATACACCAAAGGGTCATGCTGCCACCCAGACGGACCTGGACAGGCTGGAGAAGTGAACTGACAGGAACCTCATCAAGTTCAACATGGGGAAGTGCAACTCCCCTGCATTTGGGGAAGAACAACCCCAGACACCAGGACATGCTGGGGGCCACCCAGCTGCAAAGCAGCTTTGCAAAAAAGGACCTGGGGGTCCTCCTGGACACCAAGCTGAACATAAGCCAGCGATGTGCCCTTACAGCAGAGAAAACTAATGGTATTTAGGGCTGCATTAGGAAGAGCATTGACAGCAGGCTGAGGGGAGGTGATCCTTCCCCTCTACTCAGCCCTAGTGAGGCCACACCTGGAGTGTGGGATCCAGTGCTGGGCTCCCCAGTAGAGGAAAGATATAGAGCTACTGGAAATAGTCCAGTGAATGGCCATGAAGTTGATGAGGGGACTGTCATGTCAGACATGTCAGCATGTCAGACATGAGGAATGGCTGAGAGAGCTGGGATTGTTCAGCCTGGAGAAGGGCTCAGGGGAAACTTATCAATGTATAAAAATATCTGAAGGGAGGGTGCAAAGAGGACAAAACCATGCTCTTTTCAGCAGTGCCCAGTCCCAGAGGCAATGGGCATACACTGAAACACAGAAGGCTCCCTCTGAACATCAGGAAACACTTTTGCACTTCAAGGGTGACCAAGCACTGGCACAGGTTGCCCACAGAGGTGGTGGAGTCTCCATGCTTTGAGATGTCCAAATGTCACCTGGACCCAGCCCCAGGCAACTGCTTTAGATGGCCCCACCTGAGCAGGGGGATTGGACCAGATGATCTCCAGTAGTCACCTCCAGCCTCAGCCAGTCTGTATTTTGTGATTGTGTACGGCACATAAAACAGCGCTGTGTTCTTGCACCTGTGTAATTTACTCTGGATTTCCAAGGCAAATCCCATAATTGTAATTTGTCAAATGGAACAGAGCTAAATCCAGTTGTTGGCCAGTCATGAGCAGGGTTCCCCAGTGTGCAGTGCTGGGGCAGTCTTGTTTAATATCTTTATCAATGATCTGGATGAGGGGATCGAGTGCACCCACAGTAACTTTGCAGATGACACCAAGTTGGGCAGGATTGTTGATCTGCTTGAGGGTAGGAAGGCTCTGCAGAGGGACCTGGACAGGCTGGATCGATGGGCCAAGGTCAGCTCTAAAAGGTTTAACAAGGCCAAGTGCCAGGTCCTGCACTTGAGTCACAACAACCCCAGGCAATGCTACAGGTTTGGGGCAGAGTGGCTGGAGAGCTGCCTGGCAGAGAAGGACCTGGGGGTGCTGGTCAACAGTCAGGTGAACATGAGCCAGCAGTGCCCAGGTGGCCAAGAAGGCCAACAGCATCCAGGCTTGTATCAGCAACAGCGTGGCCAGCAGGAGCAAGGAACTGATCGTGCCCCTGTACTTGATGCTGTTGAGGCCGCACCTTGAATATTGTGTTCAGTTTTGGGCCCCTCAGGACAAGGACAGTGAGGTACTGCAGCACGTCCAGAAATGGGCAACGAAGCTGGTGAAAGGTCTGGAGAGCAGGTCTTATGAGGAGAGGTTGAGGAAACTGGGGTTGTTTAGTCTGGAGAAGAGGAGGCTGAGGGGAGACCTTATTGCTCTCTACAACTACCTGAAAGGGGGCTGTAGCGAGGTGGGGGTTGGTCTCTTCTCCCAAGTTATTAGTGATAGGATGAGAGGAAATGGATTCAATATGTGTCAGGGGAAGTTTAGTTTGGATACTAGAAAAAATGTCTTTACTGAAAGAGTGGTCAGGCATTGGACCAGGCTGCCCAGAGAGGTGATGGAATCACCATCCCTGGAGGTGTTCAAAAAATGTGTAGACATGGCTCTTCAGGGCATGATTTAGGAAGCATGGAGGTGTTGGGTTGACAGTTGGACTTCATGATCCTAGAAGTCTTTTCCAGCCTTAATGATTCTGTGATTCTATGAGTTAGTGCCCACTATTAAAATTTACTTTATGGAAATAAATAAAATGACAATTGTTGATTTTTAGAAAGACAAGCTTCTAAATGAAAATATTAAAAAAGAGGAAGACTTTTTTCCAGTTTAAGATTTGGTGGCCTTTATACTTTTTAATGATATTAAATACTGCTTTAGAGAGAATAAAGTGAGCTGTTGTTGAAGTTCAAAGCAGGGGGTTAGCATATGCCATGACCTAAGAATCCTTCTGACAGAATTTGTTTGACATGCCTGTATTAGTTTCCAATTAAGCATGAATTAAGTACTTCGGTGAATTAGAGAAGGAAAGTGATGAATGGTATTTCATCAGAGCCAAATAAAAAGTAGACTGGATTGACTGTAGTCAATTTGGCCTGCCCAGAGTAAAGGCTTCTCCTTTCTTCAGAAGCCGAGGGCACTGTGCACAGACATTTATGATTGCACATGTAAGAGCATCTCATCTCATGGCTACAATTAGCAGTACCTACTGTCCTGTCTCAGACTTTAATGATGGATAGAGTTTTCTAATATGCTCTGGAATTTATGCTTATTCCCATTTGGGTGGAACGGGAAGGACTTTTATCCTGTTGTTGGGCTAGCTATGTGCACTATATTTGCCTTATCCACAACCAGACATCTATGGACCCAGTGGGGTAAACAGACTCAAAATGGCCCAACTTACTCACTGCTCAGTAAAGGTACCCAGGTATGGGGTGCTTGGGAAAGAGTTTGGACAGGCAGGAAGGCAAACCATCAGCTACAGAAGCCAGGACAGAAAGCCAGGTTTGTTAAATGACAGATCTAGGGCAAAACACCAATTCCTTGTCTCTGCAGAATCACAGCTGTCCAGCTGTCCTCTGCGCCAGTTGTAGAAAAGTTGGGTTTGATGACAGCCTCCAGCAGATGGAAACCCTCCAGGGAAGAGTCAAGACCTATTGGTCTTTCCCAGGGGACTTAAGTTAGTAATGCCATGGCTTGATTAAATCCCATCTCCTGCACCTTCCTCATCTTCCTACATGATGGAACTTTGCTACTTTAGCTTGCTTACTTCAGTAAGCGTTAGTACTTACCAGTGAAAGCTTGGGTTCAACAAAGGTAGCTCCCAGGTACTCAAAGTAAGAGGCCAGTCCCTCATTAAGCCACAGATCATTCCACCAGTTCATTGTAACGAGATTTCCAAACCACTTAAATAGAAAGAAAAAATGTCTCAACATCTCTTTGGACTGCTGTTTTCATTTTTGCAGGTTCAACACACATACCTATGCTGCAGTAACTTTATTTAATGTGTGTATGTCAATTGAATAAAATGCTGCATATTCCTTCAGATAGTGAAAAATCAGCAGAAAAAGATGCATCTTGGAAAAAATCAGAGGTTCAGGGCAGTTATTTTTTAATTGTTTCACCTATAATTTCATACCATGAGTATGGATGTCAATGCTTTATGTCATTCGTTTATTCAATTTTAAACACTTCCCAATAAAATTTAAAGATCAAAAAGATCAGGCTGTGATTAAAAGTAGGGCATTTATCAAGGAATTACAAAAGCATTTTCCCATGTTCTTAACAAAAAGAAATTGACAGAGGGATGATTAAATGAACTGGGGAAACAACCATTTCCAAATCAGCAAATCCCTATCCTGGCAAGGAATAAAACTTTCGCAACAGCTGCTACATAGTCATATTTGGCAGTTCACATTTAACAAAAAACTTATCATTTGTGGATTCCTATTTTATTTGTTAATTTTTAAAAACTTGAACTACAACTTTGTTTTAAAATAGTTTAATAAAGTACTGGCATTTGTTTTATTGGCCTGCAATGAAAACACTCTGCTCATCTGAAAGTCTGAAAAGTTACAGACCTTGTCAGAAGGACAAACTAGTGCACTAGCCAAGTTAAACTCTTTCGCTAATTTTGTTGACTAAGTGCAAACACTTGTTGCTCTGGCAAACAACAGTAAATTAAACATAGTCAATAAAAAAGTGAAATTGCATTTTCATTCCAAACCAAATAAGAAAATTTTTTTACATGTCTATGAAAACTGGAGAAAGGTCCAGCTACAGTACAGTATGTGTTCATGCTAATTTTGTTCTATTGTACCATAAGCTGTTTCTTACAGAAAAACAAATACCTTTTGCAATTTGTACGTGCACTCCGACTACAAAATAATACTTAAGGAGTCCAATGATTCTTCCACTGAAGTACTAAGTATATTTTATATAGACAGAACTGTGTCACCCCTACAGTTTTTTCTAGTATGGCATTCTGGTGCTGTGTAAGAAATAAGTAACCGATTAACGGTTTTGTATCAGTGAGTCCTGTGCAGTCAGTACACAGTCTGTAATATGACGGAATCTGCTTTTCATATTAATTTATCAACTGAATGTATTACCAAATAGTCTTTCAATCCTCTACTGCTCACACCCCTACTGTGAAGTCACTATTTTTCTTCTGTGGATCAGTGACTGCATCATCAGCGACTGGAAGGAAACAGCCTTACAGAAAAATAAATGTACAGAATTTTTACCACATGCCTGGTGTCCTAGCTCATGTGACACAATTATGGCAATCATTGCCTTTCTGCTTGTGAATTTATCACGTGGGAGGTACATCAATGAAGATTCTTGGAAAGTCATTAGCCCCCAGTTTTCCATAGCACCTGCTCCAAAGTCAGGCAGTGCAACCAGATCTAAATTGATTCAAAAAGAGAAAAAAAACACCAAAAGGGCAGCTTTAAAATTTTCAGAAGTAAAATGCTCACATGATTTTAATGCTTGCACTGGTTCAGTGTGCAATTAAAGGATACCACATTTTACTGATTCTTTGCTGTATTATAGCAAACCTCTTGCAAATGGTCTGTGAAATTTCTTCTTGTCATACTTCTCCTCTACAATTGCCACTCTTTTAGGGGGGCATGTAATAAATTCCCATGAAGCCCAGATCTGTACTGTATCTTGTACATACAAATGTTTTGAACAAAAATGAAGGCTGTATTCTACCAAAGCTAGGAGACAATATATTCACTTCCGGCTCTCAGAAATCTTTCTCTGTATGAGTTTCTCATGTGCTTGAGAAGGATCATACTCACCTCTTTCTTCAGCCTAGCAATTGATAAAAAAAAATCTTGCTCTTTCAGCTCATGAGTAGAGGAATCATTTCCACTCTTATCTGAAAGGTGCCTTAGAAAACATCATCTTTTTGTTTCCACAGCAGGGCTGTTAACCTCTGTACTCCCCTTCTGCCTTATGCACAGGGAGCAGTTTTCCAGTTCAAATGTGAGAGTTGGACAAAACAGAGATGGCCCTTGGATGAACATCAAGAATCTCAAAGGAAAATATACTGTTTAAACTCAGCAGCGAAGAGCAAAATTTGCAAAAGGTATACAGAGCATTTTGGAAGCAGACACAAGCTTGTACTCCAAACCAGCTGACCATGAGACACTTCCAGTCCAAAAGCAATGCAGTTAACCTAAGTGTGATGCTGAACCCAAGCAAAGCTAGACTGCACCTCAGCAGGGCTTATCGCCTCAGGCTTACGCAAGGATATTTCACTTTTGGTGAGGCAGCCCTCACATAGCCAGCCTGGGGCAAGAGACCTCACGTATAACTGCAGTAAAACCACAGGAAGACAAACCTTTAAATACCTATAATTTTAGATGTATGTATTCTTAATTTCACATTTTGAGTTCACAATAGAAATCTCTAACATTTACAAGAAGCTCTTCTTCATTGATCTAATCCTATTGATTTTTAAGCAAAACGTTGAAGAAAGTCAGTGGGAAATGCAGTGGTATTGCATGATATTACAGCGGGGACTGTAATGGTATTACAGCATTCTGAGACACTGAAATCTTACCTAACAGGAAGCCTGCGATACTATTCTTCTATTTCAATTTTGTAATATTTTTGTACTAATGAATTAGTGTATTGACGTTGCTGCTAAACAGAAGAACACAAGCAAGAAAAAGAATTATCTACAGACTTTGAGTAGCTTGTATGATTACTAAGATAACAAAATGTAAAAAGTGACGATTGCATATATTACATTTTCCATAACAAGTGTAGTGTTAAATACACTGGGATATAACACATTTACACAGATGAAAATTCATTTCTTTCAAGTGCTGAAATACTGATTTGACAAATCAACATATTATCTAGTCAAGAAAGGAGGGAAAATCTTCCTCCACAATCCTGCAATCTGCCAAGATCATGGGCAGGCCAAAACTCATTTTAAGTAAGAACTGCCTTCTGTGCTTTCAATATTCTACAATTTTGTAAAATATTAATGCTGAAGCCCTTGGGAAGCCAAGTACAAGCACTGAACTGTAGAGTGAACCACATGATGGCACCCTTCTTTCTTGACTGAAGCTTGACTTAACTAACATACCAGATGTCCATTTTAAAGAGAACCAATGTTTTCCTGCAGGAGTCTTTTTCTGGGGAGGATTGTGTGGGAACATATGGCCAACTCACAGATGAAACAGACATTTTGAAGAAAGCATGGAAGGCTTTGGGGAGACGTGCGTTATAGCAAGCATGGATTTACTAGGAGGACATAGGGACTTGCCTATACCAGGTCTATGCACCCCAGAAATAGCCACATGACTGAACAACTCCTTTCTATCCACTTTGCAGCCCATTCATTAGAAAATGATGCTTTAAGAGAATAAGCTTGATGTGAAGGTAAGAGTGCTGAGTTACAGGTTAATAAAAGCCATGATGCAGAAAGTAGAGTTCAGTGAGTTAAAGCTTTAGGGGGGTTATTCCAGAAATGTGGTAAGCTGTAAAAAGAGAATATGGCAAAAGAACCCATTGCTTTTGTGAATGTTACACCATCAGCAGCCATTTCTGGTCCATTTAAGAAAATAAGTAAGCTCACCTGTCTTTGGCAGAGGGTAGCTGACATTAAGTAAGTCTTCCAGAAATGAAAATATTGGGCCTGTGATATTTAAAGCATAGTCAACATACCCATTTTTAACTGCCTCCTTCCGAGCCCAAATACGTATCTGCAGTAAAACAAGGAAGCGTTATTTTAGACAATGCTCTTATTTTAATTTTCTTTGCTTCTTTTCTATGAATCATTGTTTGAAAATGCTGTCTGTCCACACCAGATCATGCAATGAGCTTTTAATGAAAAAATCCCAACCCAAGTTTTGCTGGACCTAACAAGATTTGGCACAGAGCCTAATCCTGCTAAAACCTAGGAGAGTTCCAGCACTTCAAAAGGGCCAAGATTTGTATCCAGCTATACATTGCTGGAACAAATGTACTCCCGATATATATTTTTTTTTATTAAATAGGAAATGCTATGAAACTATTTAGATCCACACATCCTAAGCCAATGTATTCCAGCCAGTGAGTCTGGGTGACAAACTCTCCTTCAGCCCACCGCTCTTTCCCTGGAAAGAGAGAAATGGATGTTCAGCGAGCATTTGCTGTCCAAATGTACACATCTCCCCTCCTGAACTTTCCCACAGGCTGAAACAGACCGCTGGCCTCCCACTGCTGCTAAAGAGAGCAGATGACATCCATACCTCTGAGTAACAGAGATGGCAGCAGCAAGCAAAGCCTTCCCCTCCCATGCCCATCTGCTTTGTCACAGTGCTGAAGAGGGCAGCTGCTTGCCCAAGGTCATGGAGTAGACTGAGGATAGGTTTATGTCTCCATCATGTATTTCTGGATGCAAGACCCTGCCTAGGTGCCTAGCCGCTCAAAACCCGCACATTTCTTGCATCTCACTAGGAGTTGCACAGCCAAATCCTAATAGCAGAGTTGGGGAAGCATCAGGATTTAATTTAAAAGGGAAAAAAATAAAGCATATTCAGTCAACAGAGTGTCCTCAGCCTCTGAGCCTCTCTTTTCAGTCAAAGCTTCAGAGGAGATTCAAAGATCAGATCACCTCATTTTGCAAAGCCAAAACATAATGGGCAGGCTTAAAATCCTAACCCTAGTATGAGCTTTGATAATACCAGTGTTTCAGGTTGTAAATTATTTACCAGAAATTACAAAACACACACAACAAACACGCTCATACAAATACTGTGGAGGCGTGTCTGCCTGAAACCAAGGGGAAAGATACCCTCGCCCCTCTATCTCATAGAAGATGGGTCATGGTGCCTCTTCCCTCTGAAAAATACTAGTTTGAATTCTTTGCTGACTCCTGTCAGTATGCATCAGCCCAACAAAAAGGCACCACAGTCAGAGCCATAAGTATTCAACATGTTTTATACAGGGTATACACGCAGGTAGGACATAGCAAGTCCAATCGTCACTTTAAAAATAAGATAATACTGTACTTCCTAGGTCACCTCCGCACTGTCCTCTCACCTTGCCCCATCTTTCCCCAGTAGGATGGATGGCAGCAAACTAACCATGACACTAACATGGTGCTCTCATTTATTAGGGGTAGCAAACATAAGGCTTTATGCTTGAGTTTACTATTTATTTTGGAAAAACTGAGTTTGCTATTTATTTTGGAACAACTTGTTACATCTTTTCCCTGTTGACTGTCAACAAAAGAAGGAAAGTGAAATGGCTGGTGCCAATGGAGTACATTTTTTTCACAGCTTCCCCTGAGAAGCTTTCCCCATTGTAGTGTAAGAGCAAAACTGAATACTCACTGATGAAGAAGCTTCAAACACAAAACAGTAAATTTTGGAGGCTAAAAAATGTGTCCACTCCAGAATAAAATTAAAATACTAGTATACAAAATGCTTGGAGCACAGGATTGCACCTACTGATGTCAAGATGCTGGTCCTCATAGGGCCTTGAAGAACAAGCCACTGAACGTCACTAGTCTGTCACAGCAGTGGAAATTGATATTTTTTCCAACTAAGAGAGCTAAGAAGATAAGAAGACCCTGAATTATGACCAGTATTTTCTGCAGAGTAGCTGCTTCTAAAGTTTTAATTTACAGAGCCCGTACCTGCTTGTAAATTCTATTAAATGATCAGGACAGGACAATAAACTATTGTCCTAAAGGAAACCTTTCTGCAGAAATATTTGCAGGATAAATGTTAGCAGTTTTGCCACATAAGCAAATAGTTTTGGAATGGAAAGCACAGTTAGCGTCTGTGATATCTTCTAAAGCACATGATGAACCACAGAGCCAAATTCTGTTGTAAACTGCTATAATGTGTTATGCAGCCTCATATTTACCTCATTTCCCCGCTCAGTTCTGGTGACATAATTAAAATCACAGATCACAAAAGCAGTCAAGTAAGTTGACATTTTCAGCGAAGTATTAAATGTGGTAACAGTCCACAGGCTTCCATTTTCATCCTTCATATCAGATATATCTAGAAAAAATATCAAAGAAATATTTAAACCATTGCTCTTCCATAACAAAGAATTTTGTGGTTTCTGCTTGTGGTTTTTTACATCTCTCTTTGATATGCTGTATTTCTGCACTAACTTCATATGATTCTGGTAGAAGGCAAGCAGCCAGACTCCTTGCCACTGCCATGTATCAGAGTCGTGACCTTCCAAGCAAACACCAAAAATCCACTCTTGACCTTAACTGAAGTCTTGGAAGGATGTCAGACTGAGTCAGATTTAGGATGTGGGCAAACCATGGACAATTTATCCAATGCTGCATATCTCTAAAATGTACGATCCATTATTATTCAAATATAGGTTATGTGTGCCCAAGTGTTATGAAATACTTAATCAGATACCTGCCTTCTAAAGAAGGGAGACATGGAGAGATTCTCAGGGGGAAAAATGCTTCAAGCAACTCTCACAGAGATCCCATCTGTTACAATTCCTAAGTTACTTAGCTTCCATGCAAACCTCATAAACCTTTCTTTTCATGGCTGAAAATTATATAGGTGAGAACTGAAGATTCATGGCACTGAACTGCAGAAGAAAAGATATTAAGAAGGAGGCAGGAGATCCAATGGAATCCTGAGGAATACTAATTTACAGAATTTATTTAGAATCTTAGATCCCACATCCATCCCACATAAGATCCCAGCAGGGGTCGGGAGGAGCATCTCCAGAACGTTATAGTCCTCTCATTCTTATTCTGCACATACACAGGAGGCTATGAGCACCTCTGCCTGGTAGAACAATTCTGTGTATGTTGTAAATGCATCTTAAAATTTACTTAGAATGAAAGGAAACCCGTAATAACCCAATTACAAGCTTTGCATACTGGACCTGCCATTTTGTTTTAAACAGATATCACACAGTACAACAGACATGCTGACTGAGGAGAAAATGCCAGGAATCAAACCTGTGCAGCCTCCAGCAACCAGAGGAGAGGGCATCGCAACTGATAAAACTACAGAATTATTGCCATCAGAGATATTAATTACAAACAACTGTCTCCAGATTTTTAAGTTCATAGGCAGAGATTTTCTCTGCATTTTCAAGGCATTACCACACAGACAACAGAACACTGTTGATATAGTCTGTTCAGCTAAATTACACCCTTTTTTAAAGTAATTTGGGGCGGAGACAGACCATAAGTCTACTTGCTGTTTACCTACCAATTGCAGGCATGTTGGAAAGAGCCACATAGCTTGGGTCATGGACAATTCTGATATTAAATGTGGCCTTCATGGCAGGTTCATCAAAACATGGATAAACTGTCCTGGCATACGTTGGTTCCAATTGGGAGGCAATCAGCATACTGTGTTAAAAACACAAGTTAAGATTAATCCAGCATGCTATGGCTGATCAAAATCAGTATCTAGTGCATAAAAACACCACACCAGAAAATAAAAAAATCAATCACACAGATATTCAGAAAAGATTTGGCTATTATTTAAAGCCATTATTAAATCCCCATGCCCAACAGATGGTTACGTTTGGATGCTTCTACAGAAAAGCAGTCTTTTTTAATCAGGTAATTTTTTTTCTCACAGGCCTTTTCCAGAGATCTTATTTTAAATATTTGAGCTTTTCTAGTTTGTTTATTAAGACAGAGTTGATTAAACTTTTGCACACAGCAGGCCAGCGCTCAAAAGTGATACAACGCCCAACTTCAATTTCATAATTAGAATCTCCGTACACCTGCTTCTCTTTCTAATGCATACACTCTTATTTTAACAGTACAGTTTAATAAAAAGTTGTAATAACTGTTACATGAGCACACATACATGCACTGGCACACTTCTGTCAAACCACACTGAGAATAACTCCAGTGAAAGCTGCACCAGTTCTGTCCCAGTGCACCAGCAAGCCCTTCAGGAGGATCCTTTTCTACCTTATGCTATAGAGCCTTGCCTCACTTGGGGCAGACCTCAGTGACACATTGGCTGGAATCAAAAAATAAATCACTGTGTCCCATGGCCGAAGTTGCAAGAAAGAGCTGTACATCTGGGCTGTTCATGTTAGGGCATCTTTCCCAGGAATTTGAAAAAAATATGCACGCAATGGTTCTCAGAGCTCCATACCTGTCAGCCCAAGTAGTTGCCAGCAGCTGGACATACAAGAATGGCATGATCTCTTATGTCAATGACCTCGGTGCCATCACAGGGCTAATATTTTTCCTCTGTAGTTGGGGTGTTCCCTAACAGTGTATTCACACCAGGTTCACAACAGCTTATGCTTAGCACAGAGACATCCCAAATGAGCCAGGGGCCATCAAGGCAGGATTCATACATTCAGTAACACTGTGTAATGAGGCAGATCTACCTTAGAAGCACAGCGTGACTGCACCTGATCGTGACATGTAGCACTGAACCATGTCTGAAACTTAAGGTTGCACATTTTAAGATTCCCTTTTCCTGGTACCTGAAATGAACAGTGTAGCTTTCCGTTGATATTTACTGCGTTGTGTGTAGTTCGACCCAAGGAACAGTGATTAGCTTCCCGCTTCCATTGACAAAACTCAGCAATGTTTCTACCCAGTTCCCAAGGCCAGACTCCCAGGAGTCCTTGTCTTCTGAAAGATGTTTGGCTGTTGCCATTTTAACAGCTGTGCTACTTAACTCTGCCCAAGCCGATCTAACCAACCCAGTGCTGAAAGTATCAGCAGCTCATCTGCACTATGTCATCCTCATCGCTGCTGCTGGGGAACAAAATTCATATCAACAGGATAACTGTGGAAAAAGCACTGTACTGTCAAACCATGGTACATTTTGCATTTAACAGACATATCTGATGCTGTACCATAACACAACTTAGGATATTTAAAGAACTCATGCTGAGCACACATTGATGCACAGTGACTATTGGGACCATGACATCTATTTTGAAGTGAGGATTGGCTCAGGAGAAAGCAGAACGATGTATTTGACTTCTTGCCTGTCAGTGCAGGAAGCTTTTCTTTACGGACCTGATTCACTGCAAAGCCAACCTCCTAACCACAATGACAAGGCCGATGAAGCGATACTTGGGGCACTAAAGCAAGCTTCTGGCCAACAGAACCTGGTCCTGATGGGTGACTTCAGCTACTCAGACGTCTGCTGGGAGAACAATACGGCAGCTTGGATGTCATCCACCAAGTTCCTGGAATGCGTAGAGGACTGCTTCCTCATACATATGCCAGATGGGCCAACCAGGAATGAGGTGCTGCTGGACTTGCTAGTCACAAGCTGAGAAAACCTGCTTTGTAATATCTCAGTTAGTGACAGCCTTGGCTGCAGTGATCACAATATTGTGGAGTTCGGGATCCTGCTGAGTGTGCTGAAGGCCAGTAGTAAGACAAGGATTCTGGATTTTAGAAGAGCAAACTTCAGCTCGCTCAGAGCTCAGCTGGGAGGGATTCCATGGGACGCTTCCATGGAAGATAAAGGAGCTAGTGAGTGCTGGGAGTTCTTCAAGAACTCTCTCTTGGAAGCACAAAACCAGTCTATCCCCTATAAAGGAAAGGGAAGTAAGTGGAGCAAGGGGCCCCCTTGGATCAACCATGACCTCCTGGGTCTACTCAAACCCAAAAGAGAAGCATACCAGAGATGAAGTGGAGGATTATCCATTGTGAGCTACAAGGGCATTGCCAGAGTGTGCAGAGATGCAGTTAGAAAAGCAAAAGCCCAGCTTGAACTGAAACTGGCTGTAGACATGAAAAATAGCAAGAAAGGATTCTTCAGGTATGTCAAGCACAAGCAGAAACAGAAGGAAAACACAGGCCCACTGTTAAACAGAATAGGAAAGTCAGTCACCAACGATGCTGAAAAGGCAGAGGTCCTCAACACTTTCTTCACCTCTGTCTTTACCAACACTGTAGGGTCCCAGGCTTTGGGAATGAAATTCCCGATTGATCCAAACACCAACCCACCATCAGTGAAGGAACAGTTAGTATGTGAATTATTAAAGGAGCTTGACACCTACAATCAATGGGCCCTGACGACATCCACCCAAGGGTGTTGACAGAGCTGGCTGATGTCATCGCGAGGCCACTCTCCATGATCTTTGAGAAGTCATGGAGAACAGGGGATGTCCCAGAGGACTGGAGGAAGGCAAATGTTACCCCCATCTACAAGAAAGGCTCAAGAGAGGATCCAGGTAATTACAGGCCCATCAGACTTAATTTAGTCCCTGGGAAAGTTGTGGAACAAATCCTCCTGGGGACCATCACAAGTCAAATGAAGCATGTGATTGGGAAAAGCCAACATGGCTTCACTAAAGGCAGATCATGCTTGACTAACCTGGTGGCCTTCTATGACACAGTGACTTGCCTGGTTGACATGGGGCAGGTGGTGGACATTGTCTACCTGGACTTCTCCGAGGCCTTTGATACGGTCCCCCACAGTCTCCTCCTGGGGAAATGAATGCATTATGGCCTAGACAAGTGGTCTGTGCAGTGGGTGGGGAACTGGCTGACAGGCCGCACCCAGAGGGTGGTGGTAAATAGCTCTTTCTCAAACTGGCAACCTGTCACAAGTGGGGCCCCCAGGGATCCATACTGGGCCCAGTGTTATTCAATACCTTCATAAGCGATCTGGATAATGGGATCAAGTGTAGCCTGATGAAGTTTGCTGAAGACACCAAGTTGAGCGGGGAAGTAGACACTCCAGAAGGGAGAGCTGCTCTGCAGGGAGAGCTGGATAGGCTGGAGGAGTGGGCCAGCAAGAACCTTATGAAGTTCAACAAGGACAAGTGTAAGGTCTTACATCTGGAAAAATATAATCCGGGAGTGCAGCACAGGCTGGGATCCACCTGGCTGGAGAGCAGCGCTGTGGAAGGGGACCTGGGGGTGCTGGTGGACAGAAAGCTCAACATGAGCAAACACTGTGCTGGTGTGGCCAAGAAGGCCAACAGGATGCTGGCTTGCATCAAAAAGGGCATCACCAGCAGAGAGAAAGAAGTCATTATCCCACTCTACTCAGCGCTTGTCAGGCCACACCTGGAGTCCTGTGTACAGCTCTGGTCCCCGCTATACAAAAAGGATGTGGACAGGCTGGAAGGGGTCCAGAGAAGGGCCACCAAGATGATCAGAGGACTAGGAAGGCTGACATGTGAGGATAGGCTGGGAGAACTGGGTTTGATCAGCCTTGAGAAAAGGAGGCTCAGAGGGGATCTCATCACCATGTACCAGTACTTAAGGGGTAGCTACAAAGAAGATGGAGGCTCCCTTTTTACAAGGATTCACATGGAGAGGACAAGGGAGAATGGACACAAGTTGCTCTTGGGGAGATTCCGACTGGACAAGAGAGGGAAATTTTTCACAGTGCAGACAGTCACCATTGGAATAATCTCCCCAGGGAAGTGGTTGACTCGGCCACGTTGGACACCTTCAAGAGTCGTCTGGACAGGGTGCTGGGCCCTCTTATCTAGACTGTGCTCCTCCTAGACAGGTTGGACCAGATACCTCTGAGGTTCCTTCGAACCTGGGATTCTGTGTGATTCTGTGATTCTGTGGTGTGCTATGCCAGCTACCAGCTGCCTTGTTAAATGCAGCTGAAGCTCCACCTGAGACAGAACTATGACCTCCTCCCCTCCTTTAACCTGTCCAATGCCAGAAAGTGACTTAACCCTCTGCCAGGGTTGCACAAGAGCAGAAAAAATAACAAGTCGCTTCATCAAGGAAAGCAGTCACTGAAAATACTCTCATGTCTCTCTTGCCTTGCAGCAAAGTATGCTTTTGTGCATTCAGTTGTGCAATCAGTCTCAGTTTGGTTCTAGGAAACACTGAGCAACACCAAATGCCCCCACACCAGTGCAATTACTGCCTCAGGAGGCTCTGTACCAGCAGAAACTGATGCAGACACTTAGCAAATTTGCCCACAGGAATTCTTGTTCAAGAATACAAAATAGCATATATTTGGCAAAAGCATCGTGATAAAAAAGGAATATAAGGATGGATGAAATGTTCTTTTTCAGCTGGTCTCCAAATAAGAAAAAGAAAAATAGGAATGTTTCATGTTAGACAAATAACTGGTGTTTCAAACACACATTACCTCATATCATTTGTCAGAATGAGTCATTGTTGGGGCTTTTTTCTTGGTTTTTTATTTTTAGAAAGGTGAAGGCATTAGCATGACCAGAATTCCTAGCAAACTCTTTTTCACACTGCAGTGTTATCATAAAACAAATTACCCAGAAGGAAAATAATTTTTTAAAAAGACTAACATTGCCTAAGCAGACAAATAAATCCCTCTCTTAACCTTATAGTTTTGTGGATAGATTTCATTTTCTTTTTCAAAAAGTATCATACAATGCCTTTTTCCTGTAGTGAAACAAAATCAAAGCCACAATACTTTTAAATAATGAGAAACAAACAGATAACAGGATATCTTAGCCTAAATCTTTGACAATTTATGTTACACAAGTGCCTAAAAACAAGAAAAGGAAAATGAAGAATGCATCCTGTATAGTACACGAATGCCTAGAGGACACTGTTTCACCCAATAAAAAAACAGCATAATTGTAGAAGAAATGGTTTATGTTGATGCAAAAAAAAGGTTATTCTTTTAAAAATGCCTTCTCATTAAAATAATGTTATTTGTAATATTGATAGCATAATGGGGGTTTGTGTTAACATCTTTTATATCTGCTTTCATCCACTTTAAATATATATAAGATTAAACTGTAAAACAAACCCTTAAGTGGCTCCAACTAAGGGAGTTTTACAGTGAGCAGAATCCTGTTCTGTGCAGCAACATCCGGTCCCTCTTTTGGGTGAACGGGGCTCAGTACAAACATGCAGCCCAAAAAGACACCAAACCTGTTATTTGCTCTGATTTCTGTCCCATGTCTTTGATGGTCTTACCCACAGATTCATGTAAAATAGAGTAAGAAGAACTTCAGATCCCCTGCTGTGAGGCACAATGAACTGCTCGAATGCTGTTCTAATCCCCTTTGTCCTCATTCTAGTAATTGGTGCAGAAACAGCTGATAAAAATCAGCACAAATACTGTGTTCAATAACATTTTGGGATGCCTGTTAATACCAGCTCTATCCAGTCAAGTATTTTATAGAAGTTGCACAGGATATGTGCAGAGTAGCTACCAAGCAAAACTCTCAAAGGATCTGGAAACACTGACATGAACAGTGACTTACAGCCTGCACTTTACGGTACAGTCCATGGGGATCCTCTAACCCTGGAGTGTATACGTGAGCTCATTCACAGCAGTGCAAGATCTCTGGGCAGAACGATGCTACAACAAGCCTCCTGCATCATATATGTTTGGGCGAGTGCTGCTAGAGAAGGGCAAAGGTGGTTTCTGTATCTTTCTGCCTGCCCACAACCTCCCCAGCTATATGCAGAATACAGATGCCCTATTTCAACAGGAAAGCCTTCAGATACTTAGTGCTGGTGAAATGGGAGCATCCTCCGTTTTTTACTTCCTTTGCTCCTGCAAGCACTGCTGGCATGAGCAGTGTGCTATCCAAAATGCATGCTCCCATTTTTCAGAGCGTTCTTTCGTATGCAAGACCAGGTCAGGTAGGTAGTACAAATCGTCAACAACAGTAAAAACATACACAGTCATCAATGATCAAACTAATAACAAACAATTAACGTGTTGGAAATTCAATGAAGTTTGAGCTTTGGTTTATTCCTTTTTCCACAGAGGTGAGGCTAGCACTTCTGAAAATAGCTGTCTCTGCAAACAGCTTTCCCACACCACCTTGCCAGTGTGCTCCAGCTCCACACTGGAGAGAGGACAGGGAACAGTACTTTGTGTCAGCTAGCTAATTCTGCCAATCTGTCAAGAGCAATGTGGGTATCTGACCACAAAAAAAAAAAAAAAAAAGCTGGTGCCAAAGCCCAGACAGAAAAAACATTTCAGGGACGTTGCTTCCCTTTAGGATCTAGCTGTGTACTGAAAGCTTGCCCTTCTCTGCTTAAATTGTTCTGAAACAAGAGGTCTCTAGTGGTTCCACAAGCACAAATTACAAAAACCACTAAGTCTTGTAGTGCATACAAGAAATACAGGAATCTGCATGACCGTAGATAAATGGCACATTGCCTGTTACGGCTGGTGGTTTAAGTTTGGTGATGAAGTCAAATGCCTATGCAGGAATCAGACCCCAAAGGTCTGCCGGAGCCACGTACAAGTCACTTTAGAAGAGCTACAGGACAGTGTGCTGGAGATCGTGGTTTCCTCATGACGCAGTAATGGGCTTTGTACTGACAGCTGAAAGGCACTGAATTGTTTCAGGATCGCTCCTGATCTACATAATCCATTAGAATTAAACTTTTTCCATCATTAACAGCTTGCTAGAGCTTACAGACTATATCCCTCAAAACACATCTCCTCAAAAAAAAAAAAAAAAAAAAAGGCAAAACACCTTCAGTGTTACTGGATGCCATCAGATTAGGAAACAGCTGGTAAAGTGATGACTTTAGTCTTAGTCAAGGAAAAATAACAAGATACTATTGCATACTCTCAAATCAGAGAAAGCCATTTTAAAGCAGAAAGGATATGCAAAAGCCATTCGAGAATAGCAGGAATGTGGGCAGGAACAAGTAACGAGGACAATACGTTGTATCTGCAACCAGTGGATTTCCTTTGATTTATTTCAGTGTCTGAACACCACTGGCATCTCTTTAACCAGATTGCAGTCTCACACTTCATTAGTGCTTCATGATGAACTAAGAATGAAATGGAACAATTGTCATAAATCCTCTAAACAACTGGAATTTTACCTATACACACTGTTTTAATGATTTAAAAACTTTTTTTTCTTACTTTCTACTGTGCCAGCACAGCCAACAATAGCTTTGCTTTTTTCTTTTTTGATCCTCCAAATTTTACACAGTCTGAATTAAAATCTGATAGTGTAATTCAGTGTTTCATAGATAGGACTTGTTTGAAACAGCATCAGAAATCACACTGATACAGTATTAAGTAATTACATGCTTGTTCCTTTCCTACTTATTTGGAATTTTTTTAAAATTATGTAAATTAAGCAGTGTTCTAGATCTTCCTTAACTCAAATGCTGCACAAATAATTCTGTGAATGACAATCAGTTAATGAATAAACAGCAACTGAAGAAAAACAGAATATATTTCCTAAAAGTAATTATTACCATACTGCATTTTTATCTAAGACTAACCATCTTATCTCCTTTTTGTTAAAGAAAGTAAGTCTGCATAAATTAAATTTTCCAGATGTGGCAGACAACAGTATCAGTAAAGAGTTACACACAAGCTGGCAACCGAAAAGCCAACTCACTGCTGCAGAAAACCCGAAGTCCTCCTCCATTTTGATAAAAACCACTAACTTTATTTTGTGGTTTCTTATTATTATTACTCATACAGGGACTTGCATATATGGATCTTATGGGTAACAATACTACTTACTTGAACAAGAAGTCTATGAACTGCTGTGATACACTTTATTTTAGAGGACTCATTGGTAGGCTGGGAGCCAAGAACAATCGAATTTTAACTCTAGTTTTCCTTTTGACTCACTACTGATCCTGAGCAATTCACTACACCTTTAATTAATACAAATGAACTAACTTTAAAATAAGCAATTTATCTGCCTCTCCTTTAAAGGCCTGTTCTGAGAAACTTGTCTTCCACTGGAACTATTTAAATCATAATCTTAAGTTTCACTTTTCTTTAGCAAGTTTCACATCCCAAAGTTTAAAATGCAATTCACCTTGAGAAGATTCCTAAAGCAAGCATTACTTTGAGGGTGAAAATATGTTTTAGATGATTGACTACTTGATCAGCTCACACTGCCGCAGTACTGATTTTGCAGTGCAAGACAAAATAAAAAGGAAAGCATCCTAATAGCACTCACTGAGGAAATAATTTGGGTTTTGATGACAACTGAACAACTTCATGTGCAACAGCACCTACAAAGTCCAGCCGCCTGAAGCGGCCACCCACCCTACTCCACCACACTTCTGCAACTCCATGCGGTCAACATCTCCAAAGTCATTCCCCGACACACACCCGAAATCCTGGGTTCTAGATGAAGACATGCTCCCCACGAACACGGGCAGAGGAGGTGAGGAGCTGTCAGTGCTAAACAGGCATGTGTGTGGCCAGGATGAAGACTCTGAGCCGGAGTGCACCTCCCAGGAACTGGGCACAGGTACTGCCTGATCCGGCACTGCCACTCAAAGGCATAGAAAGACAATCGACGTTGTCCGCAAAACGTCGCTTGGCCATTTGAGACAGACCCTTTCCCCTGCCAGAGACAGATATCTGCCTGACAGACCCTCCTTAAGCCCTCCCAGACTAACTCCGGCGCAGCGGCCCCTCGCCAGCCTCTGCGAACAAGGGGGTCGCTGCAAACCGACCCAGCACGGTGCCAGCCGCCGGGAGCCGGTGTGGTGGATCGAGGCAGCTGCTGACGGAAAGCCAGGGCAAGCTAGATGGAGGTACTCTCCGGAGAGGAGAGCGACCACCGCGGAGCACAAACCTGAGTTTCTGACAAGTTACCTCTGCAGCCCGTGATGCACACCTGGGGAAAGGCTGCGGGCTGCGCACAGCGGCTGCCCCGGCCTCGGGCAGCCCGGCGGTGCAGAGCAGCCACCTCTCCTGCCCCGCAGGGCAGCGAGCTGCCACCCCCAAGTGCCGCCCAGCCCCGGCATCACCTGCAATACTGCCTGCGGAGCCGCAGCAGCGGCCCCGGGGCTGAGTTCGACGCCTCCGCGCCACGGGTGACCCCGCGGCGGGGCCGGGGGACCTCCGTGGGGGGCGCGGGGTCCTGGGGGCGGCCACTACCGCCTACCTGCTCCGTCCCTGGTCGGTGTAGCGGGTGAGGAAGAGCCCGTCGAGGTCCTCCTCCAGCCAGCCCTGGAAACCGAGCTGCAGCACGTACCGGCGCCCGGCCCGCAGCCGTCCCCGCAGCTCCAGCACCGCCAGCTCCCCCGCCGCCTCCTGCCGCAGCCCCGCCACCTCCACGGCGGCGCTGGCCTCGGGCAAGGGGCCGCGCACAGCGGCGGCCCCCCGGCTCTGCAGCCCGGAGCTGTGCAGCACCGCCGCCCCCGTGTCCTGCCGGCACCGCACCGTGATGTTCACCTGCCCGGTAAAGGCGAAGGGCCCCGCCTGGCCCGGCCGCACCCGCGGCCACAGCTCCAGGTCGTAGTGGAGGGGCAGGAGGTGGTGGGGCAGCCGGCGGCCGGAGCCGGCGGCGGGAGCGGGCCCCGGTGGGGCGGCGGGGCCGGGGGCCGCGGGGGGCGGTGGCGGCGGCGGCGGCGGCGGCTCCTCCCGCCAGCAGCGCCCGTAGAGGGCGGCGAGCGCCAGGAGGGCGGCCAGCAGCCCCAGCAGCAGGGCGGCCAGCAGGACGGCGGCCCTCCGCCCCACGTACAGCCCGCGGCCGCCGCGGGGACCCATCCCGCCGCTCTGCGCCGCCCGACGGACCCCGCCGGCCGCTACTTACGGGCGGGAGCGCCCCAGAGGCGGGACGGGACGGACGGGGGAGACCGCTCTCCCCCCTCCCAGGGAAGCCGCTCCCGGGAGGGCTGGAGCCGGCGGCGGGGGTGGGCGATGATGCTGGGTGGGGTCCGTGCCCTAGGATCCCCGGGGATGAGTGGTAACGGCACCGCCCGAACAGACGGACAGACGGCGTTGCAGGCACGGGACGCCCCCGGCACGCCCGGGCCGGGGCTGGGGCGCAGGGCGGACGGCGCGGGGCTGCCGAAAGGCCCCCGCCATCCCGGCGCGGCCGTCGCGCCGGAGCTGGGAGCTCCCGCCGGACAGAAAAGGAAAAACACCAAACACACAAATATTGGTACTTTTTCACCATCGTAAGGAATGACAAGGATGAGAAAATGAGGTTTCTGCGGAGTGCAGTACCCCTGTGGCACAGGTGAGGCCATGTCTCGAATACCATGTTCAGCTTTGGGCCCTTTAGTACAAGAACGACACTGAGGTGCTGGAGCACGTCCAGAGGCAGGCAACGAAGCTGGTGAAGGGTCCGGAGAGCCGGTCTTATGAGGAGCAGCTGAGGGAGCTGGGGTTGTTTAGTCTGGAGAAGAGGAGGCTGAGGGGAGACCTTATCACTCTCTACAGCTGCCTGAAAGGAGGTTGTAGCGAGGCAGTCTCTTCTCCCAGGTCACTAGCGATAGACTGAGAGGAAACAGCCTCAAGTTGCACTAGGGGAGGTTTAGACTGGATATCAGAAAAAATATCTTTACTGCAAGAGCAGTCAGGCATTGGAACAGGCTGCCCAGAGAGGCGCTGGAGTCACCATCCCTGGAGGTAATCAAAACACGTGTAGACGTGGCACTTCAGGGCGTGGTTTAGGAGACATGGTAGTGTTGGGTTGACAGCTGGGCTTGATCCTAGAGGTCTTTTCCAACCCTAATGATTCTGTGACTCTATGACTCTGTTTCTGTTTCACTACTTCAAGTGTGCAGAGTGTTGCAGGTAGAGTGGATTGGTTCCTGAGGGAAATCAACATGTTAAAAGAACTGGGGGCAGAGACATCGGACCGGAAAATCTTTGGTACATAAAAAAAACACAGACAAGGTGGGTTTCTGATAAATCGTCCTCGTTTAGAGCCTCGCTTTCCTGCATAATTCAGTTGAAGCTATAAACACCACCGTACTGTACATACATAGTTAAACCCGTTGAAATCATTAGGATTAATCCAGTGTTCCCAGTTAAACACATGCTTAAAAGTTTTGCCAAGTTTAGGCCAGATTGCCGGTGAGATTGCAAAATTAAATCTTTGTTGCCTTGTAAAACTTGCCTGTTTGTTTTGCTTGGTTGCAGCTCCTCTTCTACATCACAATGAGCCATGAATTAACAGGAGTGGTAGCTAGGAACAGCGGCCCTTACCTGCCATTGCTTCAGATGCTTTTTAATCTGGATTACAAGCAGGTTAATTCACTTCCCACACACATACTATTCTTTTGAAGCCAAGGTAGTTCCTTTGGGCTTGTAGCTCACAAAGCAGCCACCCTCAACAACAATCATCTCTATTTGCAAAATCGAGGCATTGGATTAGGTATGGCAGTCTGTTTTGTCACCAGAGTTAAAGCTAAACCAGCTAAAGTAAATTCCCCTTGATGACCTAAAACTAAAGGTTATCCCTCCTGCTAATTTATTTGTTAATTGAGAGATACCTTTTCCATGGTCCTGTACAGAGCACAGATACTGCTTTCCTTATGCTGGGCGCAGCAGGGCTGGCTGCTACAGGACTAGGGAATAGCTTTGAGCCACTGAAAAAAAGGAAAGTTTCTGGTTCCAGCAGAAGACCATAATCTGTTGTTTCCCTGTCACTTGAGGGGTGGACAGGATCCCCTCTGCCAGCCTGTCCCTCTGGTTGTGGGCTCTCCCACTCTTCTTGCCTCATCTGCTGCCTGCCGCAATGCCTTTGCTGTCTGCTCGCACTGGCCCATCTTCTGCTGTTTTCTTTCACACAGTGCAACTTGTATGTTTCTGTTTCTGTGCTTCTTTTCTCATTTCATTCTCATTTACCTCAGTCTTCCCCACCCACACCCTGGGACCTGTTTGTTTCTCCAGGTCAGGCCTGTGTCTCTTTCCACTCAACCCATCATCCTTTAACCCTTCTGTCCTTGCATGCCTCACATGCCTTTACTCTTCATCTTGCACATCAACAGCTTCTCCCTTTTCTCCTAACATGTTTTGCAACATGCATTATATTGCTCTCTTATACTAAGACTTTACAACAATCTCCAATGTACTTCTTGGAGGTCACTGGACCTGCAGCCACACAGCAGCCCTGGACAAACTGCCCTCAAACAAATATGACCTGCTGCATGTCACTTAAATTGAGTTCACATAAAATGTTTTCAAGGGTTTAGGAAAGTATCTTTTCCCTCTTATTGTCACTGTAAGTTTGGGAAGCAGTTTGTTGTACCAGTCCACAGAGTTGCTCCATCCCATGGGAGTGCTGACGTGGTATGGAGACTGGGTAACAGGATGATCAAGAGCTCCCAGAAAGATCAGGAAAGAAAAAGCAGTGCTGCAAAGAAGGAGGTGGCAGGAAGAAGAAATCACAAAAGTGCATCAGTGTTTCTAAGGCAAGAGCCCAATCACTCTAGAAAATTATGGAGGATTTCAATGCCCTACTTTCCAGATGTTTTTTATACACTCTCGACGTTGTTCAGTAAAACCATGCTCAGCCACTCACCTCAAAACAAGGCACAGGCATAATCAAAACTGTGAGGCATTTCATTCCACATTTGTGAAAACAAGCAGAACTGCTTGGTAATAAGCCTGTAAGTAGTGCAGACCCCGTGGGAAGGTTGCCCTTCTTAATGGTGCAGGATATGTTTTAAGGTTTACAATTCACATCCGTAAAACGTGCTTTGTTTTCTCTTGGTTGCAGTGGAGAATTCAAACCTGCTTCTTTCCTCAATTAACACGTAATAAAAACAGAATAGTTATGACTTACAGTAAATATTTTAAGAAGTGTTGTTTAAGTATCTTTTCCTCCCAAATTATTTATAACTACCTTATAAAGCGACTGATGGGTGAGTAGAGGCTTTTACCAGTCCATGGGTGTGGATTCCTCTCCTGGTGGGAACACACACTCACATGTTTGAAATGGGAAAATAGTTTGCATGCAGTATAAAAAGTGAGTAGCTTCTGTTGCAAATATTACAGTTCACCATCCTGCTAAACTTCTTTGTGGAGTCAAGATGTCTGAACGACATGTTTCTGATGTCCTGGGGCAGGACCAGCACTCTGGCCACAGCACGTGAGGCAGGGTCTTTTGTTCAGGCTCAGCCCAAATCCTGACCTTGGACGGAAACAGGAGGCTTGTATTTAAGTCAGCAGAAGCCTCTAGTACACATCTGAAGGTAGAAACAAATCACCTGTTATAAAAGGAGTCAGACAGCTCTGTCACTCTGAAGGACAGCAAAGCATGTGGCAAACTTTACTATCTTGTTCCAGACGAAGGGGTCTGTGCTGTGCTCATTAGCTGTTCAAAGTCCCATCAGTGGCCACTGGATTTTAAGCAACAGATAAAGGTCAGATATGACAGCGTAGGATCTACTATCCATTAAGGTGCAGTAAGGTAAACACCACTTCATGTGGCAGCTAGCCAGGAAATTTGACATAAAATCTCAATTAGCAAAATGGTACCATGACCCATCCTTAAAGTTCATCAAGATTCTTAGTTAATAGTATTGTTTTCATAAAAAATACTGTGGTATCGTCATAAATCATATATACTTGATGCTAAGAAAAAGGATAATCACATGTTTAAGTAATGTGAAATAATTGTTAGGCTGAAAGATGATTCCCTAAATCACATTATTAGCGATTTGTTCAACCTAATTGGAGGAGTTCTGGATGGTGGCATGTATAGGAATTCCAGCAGTGGGAGCTGGGGGTGATCAGCACACTCCTGAAACTTTTTTTTAAGAGAACAGTAGATCTTGTTTCCTCTTTAGGTTTTGGGGAGGTGCCTGATTTTTTCTGTATTTACAAAGTCAGATCAATACTCCTTGTACACGTGAGGGATCAATCCACCTACATCCATGAAATCCCTATTTTTTTTTTAACTTGGTCTGCTCATTTTATGCACTGTAATTTGCTGTGCATCATTTGTTCTCCTTCTTTAACAGAGCCAACGATATGTCAGAGCTGAAAATGTTGTAATGCCTGGAAGTATCTGTGGCAGGAGTTATTCCACAGGAGATGCTGAAGCTGCAGACTTTTACTATTGCTCTGATAGTCTGATTTAGTGGATATTTTGGGTTTCCCAGCTATATGAAGTAAGAAGTGTGAGCTGTACGTAGACATACGTAGTCTGCATAGCTGCAAATAAGTGCAATACACATGAGCCAAGTATGAGCAGCAGAGGACCATAACTTCTTACTGGACATGTCAAAGATGTCCTCAGCTTTTCTGCAAGCTCAGGATGAATACTTTATGTTCTCCTTTATGGAGTATGTATCTTCAATATCAAAGTCAACACAGGTGGTACTAGTTACCTAGTAATTGGAATTGGACTCCAAAGAACAAGGTTTCCTTTCCCTAATAGAAAAACCCACCACCAAAACCTCTGTTTCAATGTTTCTGTCCTAAGATTTTGTACACTCCCCATATAGATCTGTCAGTAGATATAAGGTTTACAAGCTGGCACAGTAGCAACTGAGCAAGGAACTTTATTTGTATTGACAAGACTGTCTTAACTGGCCAGTACAGAAAGGCAATGTGGAAAAGACTTCCAATTCAAGAGCGTCAAATTGGATCAAGTATTGGAGTATCATCAAAAAACATTATATTGAAAAATCAGATTAATGCTTGGAGTGAGGTGTCATTGCATTGTGGCCACTGTGTAAGCAAGGAAAGTGCTTTCACCATAAGACAGTCAAGTATCTAATTAAAAAATTGTAGTAGGGAAGCATGCTTGAAGCATTGCTATTATTGGTAATGATGTCTGATACTGTAATTGAAGTAATTTTTCACTTGTGCTTTAATTAAAAGATGTTCCTCCATGTTTTGGACCAACAGGCCACTGAAAATCCTTTTCTTGCAGACTACCAAACCATCCCAAAATTTGTTTTTACAGTTTATTCTCGTTCAGTGGACCAGCTGTGAACTTTTTACCAGGGCCTTGCTGACTGTCTCTGTAGAGCTATGTACCAATGCAATGGTTTGGATCTACACAGCAAACAGTGGGTAGAGGCAATAATACTCACCAGTGGAGAAAAGACAGCAACTGGGGCAAAACTAAGTGATTTATTTGAGTAGTTCTGCTTGTGGAGGACAACAGAGTAATCCTGAAAAGGTATGGGTAAAATGCGGTAGCAATGAACTCTAAAACTGGACATTAGCATAATGATCAGTGTGTCCAGAGCGCAGACTTGCACTCAGAGCTGGAGAAGGCTCCCTCCGAACAGCTCAGGGTGCTCAAAGGATCAAGAAAGGCCTGCAGCTATCTCTGAAGGTATGGTACCTGGGAGAGCCACCTTCTCAGGTCAGGAGAGCATCTCCAGGGAACAGAGCAAGAGCCACAGAACAGTATGGAAAGTAACCAAGCAGTAACCACAGCAGGTGTGAAAACCACTATCCAGAATATGATCAGGAGATGAAAATTACATGATAGCTGGAATTAGGAAGGCTGCAGTTTTATCAATATTTTTTTGTGTATAGTTGGCAACTCTTATCAGTCGGCTTCTAAGCTGTGGCAGGCAATAAATAGGACTGATTAATCAGGTCTTGCAGCTGAGGATACATGGGAAAGAAGTGTATCACATTTTTACCAGTTTGCTTAGAAAGAAAAAAACCTGTAACAATGCACTCTTAATTGAAATGAAGTTTTAAAAAAAAAAGTATTTAATAAGAAAAGGATAAGCTAATGCATGAATCATTTGCAGGGTGTGAAACTTCATTCCAGATGGCATTTATCTTTTTCTTTAGTGAAGTTTGATATTTACTGATTGTTACTGCACTTAAAAAAAAACTCGAATAGGTATCAGCTTTTCTCCAAGTCACTATTTTCAGGCTTGTGCCTGGTGAGACTGTATGAAAGTGAGCAAATATTTGATCAGAAAAAAACTTGCAAGTGGATTTTTTTAAAAATGGCATTAAATGTCTGTAGATTCATATTGCTTAATATGATGAATGGTGGCATTTTCAAAGTTGTTGGTCCTTTTTATTAAGTGTTTTACAAGCTTTCAGATGCCTGGTATTTTTCTGGCAGCTTCACTGAAATGAACCAGGAATGTGGTATTTGTCCCCTGAGTGCTAGTCATAGCGAGATTTGTCAGCTCTCTAGGACGAATAGCAAGTTAAAGTTTGAAGAACTGACGTGTTGAGATACTGTAAACTATTTCTCACCCATAGAGTTGGACCAATGGAGTTGGACCAAGGACATGTGTCTCCTCTCGTTTCACTTGCTTTTGTTGCAAGTAAGGTTCTTGGATGGTATACAAGCCTGAGATTGCAACAGCCAAGTACAGGAAATGCTTCATGCAGCTTGCTTCAGCCCCAGAGCTGCACAGAGAGCTGGAAGGGAAATAAGCAGAACCTTAGAGTGTCCAGCTTGCGCTCCTTTTACTACAAGGAGGATAGTAGAAGAGAGCAATGTTATTCCTGCTAGAAATAACCTCTTTATCCACACTAGCCAGGTGCCAGCCAGCCAGTTCTGTCCAGAGTGGTGGGCAATGCTCAGTCTTTGTCAGGACTTTTGAAACTGGTCTCCTGGTGCACCTCATGCGCTCCAACCACTGATGGGCATTCAGTCCAGGACACCACAGCTAATCTGAAGTTAACTGCCTGGAAATGCATACGCTTTGAGGACTGGGTCCTCTATACCAGCTGGTTTGCTCTACAGACGCACTCCTTTTGGGTGCACGCTATCTATATATCCCAATCTTTCTTGCCCCACTGTCCTAGGAAACTGTCTGCTTTTTCTGTGCTCCGCAACAGGGCTTTATTACTGCACATCTACAGCAAGCACCACTGGCTCAACATCATCATCATCAAAAAAAAATACAACTACTGAAAGATTGTTTTAAAATCTGTCCTCTTAGCTTATAAAGCAAGATGTTTGCTACATTTTGTGGTATGCCAAATTTTCCAAACTTACTGAGAAATGAGCACAATTGCTTCTGTGCAGGTTTTTTTTCCTGATTAAAATCTTTATTAAACCAGACTACAGAACACCTGAAAATTACTGGTGTGAATTCACATGCTGGCAGAGAACTAAACACCCAAGACTTCAACAGCTTTAAAGCTTACAGGTAGTCTTTACCCCCAAAATCTAGGTATTATATTTTGCAAGACATGCTTCTGGAAGAAGTTCACAAAACACCCCACCAAATATTTATTGGTCCAATAAACCTGTGCTTCACCGCAGAATGTGGCTACATGTCAACTGAGATCAAATTGGCTAGAGTTCTGTGTAACCCTACAGACTCCAGAGAGCCTGTTTTTCAGGGCCTCTTTCTGGCAGACTTTTGGTGGAAACATACTGAGGCTTCAGCCTGATTTATAAATGGAATAAAACAGTTTAACCCTTTAGTAGGTTGTTCTTGCATCTCAGACCACCGTGCCTGTTTAACATTCTGGTCCTGGTGCAGCCCCCAATCCCATTGCAGATCTCTGTTCCTACTGGCCAGGTTTGCCCTCACAAACCCTAAATCTGATCTCATCTGATCCCCAAACACTCTGATCCTTTCGGACAAAAAAGAGGAAGATCTCTCCTGAAGCCTGTATGATTGGCTGGCAAATAGTTTCAATATTTTTGGCAACTCTCTGTATTTGGTGGCAAGCAACATGGCACAAGAAAATCTGTATGTGACAGAAGTCATGGAAGTGTTTAAAAATGCATGCATTACAAAATGTAATTCATAAATCTTTTGTGTGGATAGACCTGGGGATGGGTCTATCCACACAAAAACCAATTTGATGTTGTACAAATTGGTTTCCTACAGAGAATGTGACACACGATATGGAAATGGTCCCTACTCACAACAGGGTAGGAAAAAAGTTTTCACCTGAAATTAATGTGTGTAAAACAAGAATGCTGCTGGCTACTAGACCCTGTCTTTGGTGCAGAAAAGATCATAACAGATTAAAAGATGCGGATCAGCCTCTGAGTGGCTCCTTCTTTTAATGAAAAAAATCACTTCTGTGCATTTCTTTGTGTTTTAAAAGCTACAGTTACAAAAGCCAGAGCTTCTTGCAGGACTAATGATATAGTAGATGCCTCTGAGGATAGCTCGGTGACTGTAACAGAGTTGGGAAAATATTTCTGGTCTTTCTTTTTTGCAGAGCTGGGGCTGCAGACTGATTCATGCCACTGACTCCTAGGTGTGCTGTGGTGGTTTCCGAGATGATACTGGAAAGGCATTAGGAGAACACTGTCAGGATGCACGTCTGAGGAAAGTGGAGACTGTGATATGAAGATCAGTGAGAAGACAATTCCCAGCTGTTGGCAAGGTGAGGAGAAATGGCAGAAAGCCACGTGGCTTAGAAGGCAGCAGGCTGTATCACTGTTTTTTTCAGGGGATAGTTTCTGATTGATTATAGAGTCCAGCTGCAGGAATGCCACAGTTTTACTGTAAATTCTGGGGACTTCACGGTAAAACTAAAAATAAATTCCCCAATGGGGAACTTTATAACCAATCTGCAAAAGCAAATTACGAAATCTTTATGAGACATAGAGAGACATGTCTCAGAAAGGACAATCCCAAACATTACGCAGGCAAAGGCTGAGACATCTCACCTCATTGAACAGAGAGTATTTCTTGTCTTATATTCATTTAGATGTATGTATCCCATTTACTCCATCATATTAATTTCTGGTCTACCCTGATACGCAAGAACAGTATGGATTCTGTAAAGGATGAAAAAGCACCCGTCAAAAATAATCACTTTGTGTTTTCTTCATCCCTTTTGCCCACCACTCTTTTCTCTCTGCTCATTTTAGCATGTTGCTAACCCAGGGGTTAGGTCCTGACAACTTGTTTAGGCAGACAGCTCATTATAAACTCTTCAAAGGTACCATTTGCCCATGTTTGTGCGAGGAGATTTTTGAGATTCACAAAATTCATAGGTGGTGCTGAAGAATCATGATAACACGATCTATGAGCCGTGATTGAAAAAATTCCAGTTACTTTTCTCTGGGTTTGTTTGCTGGCATCATACAATGTGGACTAGCCATTACAGATGTTTCTTCAACTCCTAGGATGGCTGAATTTGCAAAACATTAATAACCCCCAGTGCAACCTTTGACCCTTCTGCCAAATCTGGCTCTATTCTCCTTGATCCTTATTCTCCTTTTCATATTTTTCTTGTCAGGCTGTGAGTATTTTCTTTCTTAAAGCCAGATACAAACAAGAGTACATTAGAACCCAACCCTTTACAATCATCTTTCCAATCTCATTTCAAAAGACATGGAAATCTCAAATGTTGAACCCTAACATCTTGTCTCCATTTGGATTTGGTAAACACAAAGGGCAAAACACAGACCTCACATCAGCTGAGTTCTTTCCACAAGTCTCTGGACAGTAATCGCTGGCCAATGCTGTCATAAGATACAGAGTGGGTGCAGACTAGTCAGGAAACAAGTATAGACAGCAGTGCAATTAATATGGCATTATATGGGTGTACGGTATTTAACCACTGCTTCCCTGGGCCAGAAAGATGTTGTCAAACAGAAAAAGCAACATAGAACATAGGGGGTAATACACCTTCCAAAAAAAGATCAGCCCTCCTCTTACCCCTTTTATTACTCCTTCAGGAGCTACATCTCCTGTTATATGTCACTTTCTTTCCCCTTGGTAATTGAGCTTCCATTAAATAATTCTGCTTGATAATGCATCACAAGTTACAGTGTTTTACTCCATTCTCAGTCTCTTTACTCCCTTCTGTTCTCATTCTGTTCATTATGGGACCAATCCTATTGCTAGAGAATCTTCTCAGAAGTTGAGTAATTTTTCAGAAGAATATTAGGGGAAATACCCAAACTTGTTGGACCAAATGCAGCTATACGGGACTCTGTCTTCGTGTAGAACAACTGCATATATTCACTTTGATGGTTTTTATTTGTCAAACTGGGAATATTTTTGAAGTTCCATTAAGACAATTGTATTTTAAAAAAAAAAGCAAGTGAGCTAAATCCCTGCCAGCTTGCCACTTTCATTATACTACTTAATCATTCTTCTTCACTCATGTAATAGATAATTCAGTTGTCAAAATGTGCTTTATTGTATCATAAAGTGACAACCTGTGATCACTTCAAACATCTTCATGGTTCCTTGTTGTGGGTAGCAGAATAATGAAGCTTGAAGTGCATCCCAAGAATCATCTCAGTACTCTCTCCAAATTCACTGTGTCATCCCTAAACAAAGTGGTGTGGTCATAATAGGCAAGAACTAAAGACTGCACCATGGGTAAGTCATTTTAACATCATGACTGCCTTTCTGAAACTGCATTCAAGCTGACAGTTGCCCAACACCGTGTTTATTGTTATTGCCATCTCTGTTGCCATGCTGTATCCCTTACCAGGTCAGAGAGGGTTGTATCAGATAGGTTCCCCACTGCCCCAGCACCTCACAGCTCAATGGACCAGTTGCTGTCACAGCATAGGCGAGAGAGGGCCAAGCTAAAAGTTCATCTAGGAGAAATCTTCCACTTTCACAGCCATCAGTTTTCCTTGCCTGAACTCTCGGAGTGTTGCTTATATATCCAGTACTGAAAAGCAACTCAAAATCTTTATCATCCAAGTACCTATGTAGCAGTTGTGAAATAATGATACTCACCAGCAGTCTGAAGCAACCAGCAGGGCTCAGGAACAAAAATGAACTTATTGCCTCATCTACCATCAAACCTGCCACAGAAACTGTATCTAATCTCATGCAAACACCTCACATGCAGAAATGTGAGGGTACCTATCATGGTTAGTATAGTGGTTTGCCACACCAACACTTGCCATTGCCATGACTGTAGTGCCAAACAAAGAAGCTTTCCTGAAATTAGCAGAAGGCAAAAGAGGTACTGTGGTGGGAACTGAGTGACAAATTTGGAATTGGAAAAACTATGGGATGAAGGCACTGCAAAGCATGAATTTTATGGGTAAAAGGAAGGTGTCCATGTATCTCTAATTGAGGGTTATCATAGATATTGCCAGTGGAGACAGCATAAATTCCTGAGAACCCCTTTTAAAAAGTTTAGCATCACACTGCTGTAAGTATATATTCATTATTACATTTCTGCTGGCTGATCCTGAAATAGATCTCAGGCTACCTTTAAAAAATGCTGCATCTATTGCACACACACAGTCATTTAAAAGAAAAACATTGAATGTGAACATACACACCTTGTTACAGGCATTTAAAGATTCTCTTATTCTGTATTTTAAATACTGTCAGCAAAGTGTTTTCGCTTGCAATTGCAAAAGGAAGAGGCAGGTGAGCAGCAAGACAATATTTCTGGAATTTTTAAGTTAAAAACAAGAATTCCAGGAATGCTCCAAATAATCAGAGAACTGGAACAATAGATTTCCAACAGGAGGGGTAAAAAAAAAAAAAAAAAGAGAGAGTGGAAATTTTTATCATCTGCTCACTTATTTACATTACATGTTTTAATATGTGTAAAAAGATTGTTCCTCAAAACCAGAAGAGAATTTAGTAAAGGTCTAATGTTACATCTTTTATGCTAAAAGCATCATGCAAACATGCCCCTTTCTAGTTAACCTAGAAAGTCTTTGTGGTTGCTTCCAAAAGTATCTTACCTTTTCTCTTTTGTGTAAAATTAAGTACCACAACAAAATTACTGCAGTATCAAAAAAATGCATGCATAGAGCTAACTAAGCTTCCTATCATAGAGAAGGAACCACACCCTCCCATAGCCTCAGAAGTCAAAATTTGAAATCAGATCTTAACCACACAACCCACCGGGACCATCTGGTGTAATGCAGAAAAGCTGTTCAAGTAGAGAGGTTGCTAGGTTCCAGAAAAATCAGTAAGTACGAAATAGCTCAGAGATACATGTTGTAAGGAGCAAAATAATACCAGGGGATTGCATCTGGCATGCTGGTATTGCAGCCTTTTCTTTTTTTTTTTCTTTATTTATTTTTACTCCACTGTTTCTTTGCTTACTCTTCAAGAGCCTCTCAAAACTGAGATGGCATGCTCAGGGTTGAACCCTTTAGCTTTACTCTTGCCAGCTGTAGAGAGAAGTTCATAGGCACAGCTGCTAGCACACCTACTGAGGCAAATCTTGCTACACAGCAGTGGTCGAATATGTGTTTATCCGGCAGCAAACAGGAAACATTATCTTTGGTGAAAAATACAAAAATGACACTTTGAGTTAATAGGAAATGAGAAAATTCAGAAGTATTGGAGTATAATTTCAAAATTATTTTCATTTTGAAGTGTTTTAAATTGTTCACATTTTAATTTCATACAGTCATTTTCTTTGTATTATCCTTTTTAATATCAGTCATGAAACAGTGAACAGAGAAGTACGTGAATTTAATTTCCTAACCTCCATAATTAATTGAGTAAAATTTAATATACTTATTACTGATGTACCTACAGTAATTCTAATATGAAAAGTAATTATGAACAGATTTTTAATAAAATGATAACTTAAAAATATACGCTATAAAAGTAAGAAATAACATCTCTACAAACCTCTGAATTCAAAGTGAAGGCTTTAAAGTTCAGCAAAAACACTTCAACTAAAGTGAAATTTAAAATATGTAGAAATACTGGAATTTTTCACCAATTGGATTTATTGCTGCAGCCGCTCTGTGCTTTCTGGGATGTGATATATACAGAATGTCACCACGTGACTTTTGGTACGTTAGCAAACCTTCAGCTCTGTGGTGTCAAAGAGGGTGCAATTTCATCTTGAACATCGTTAATGGCAACACTGGTATTAAGGTTTCCCATCCTCCTTCAGTCTTGACTATTTATTCCTGCCCCTGTGCAGCTGTTCACCCCCTCCCATGCTGGGACAATGTTACGGTCTGTGAGAGCAATGGGAAGGAACATGACACACACCCCCTGCCCCCTTAAAGAGGAAATCAGAGAGAGGAGGAAGGGAACAATGATGAAATGTTGATTGTGCCCTTTCCACTCACATTTGATGAATTTTTTGCTTCTCTAAAGTCCATGTGAATATTGCCAATGCCTGCACAGTGTCACTCTCTGAGTGACCATAAGACACGGTACCTTTCCTACTTAAAATCTAGACATCCATGAGCTGACAAGCCAGAGCAAACCCCAGGTTAGCGTAACAAAACTGTATTCTTATCAAGAATATTAGGATAAAGCCAAATTAGTGCAAGTGATTATTACATTGCCTCCTAAACTTTGTGTTTATACCATTGTATTAATGAATTAATGACTTGCATGGGAGTTACATCCACTTCTTATAGGCAGCATTGGCTGAAGACGACACTTGTCAAGTATAACATTAAAGCAAAGAAAGCATTCACAGAGGAGCAGATGGGAAAGGGACCAAATCACATTTTTCTTAACCACATCAATATTGCTATTTTTCCTGAGACCAGAAAAGTCAAGAAAAAATACTACCCTCCACCTTTGAGGTCTTCGGCTGAGAAGCACTGTAGGAATCCCACGTAAATTATAATTCATGCATTGCATGTGGTATACCGTTCTAGAGCCTACATCAAATACTTTATGTCAAAGAGGTTTATGTAGTCCTAAGATTTCTAAAGCAAAGGTAATAAGCTTAAAGAGCATTTTGCAGAATCTTTCTCACCTGAAGAAACATGGTATAATAAAAGGATGTTTATTTTTCAACTGAAGTCACTGTAAGACAAAGGACTTTTTCCCAATGCAGATATAACAGAGAATGGAAAATGTAAACCATCTGCCTGTGAAAAAAATGTAAAGGATTTACAGAATGGTTGGGAGGACTTCTGCACAATGCATAGGCCATAGCAAGCTTTTGCTTTTGATCAAGACACAGGATATGCTGAAATAGCCACAGACTCTTTGCCAGCACATAGTAAGAAAAACACAGCAGTCCGTGGAGACACAATTCTGACTTTACCATGTGTTTGGAGACACTTGGTCCCAGACCCATTCACTTTAGTGTTTTACCACTTTAACATTTATCATCTTAGGCTGTTTAACAGAGAGAGCTTTACCCTAGTCTTAGATACATTTAAAGAAACAAGCTGCATACCCAAACTTCTCAGAAAGATTATACAGCATATACTGCCATAGAAGCATCAGAAGAAGGCCCACCATTTGGCTCTCTACGTATTAACATGGTGTTGCTTAAAATGGATGTCACAGGACAGATGTGAAGATTCAGAAAAACACCTAAAAATTGCTCCGGTAAAATGGCTGATGTAATCATTGGATTCATTCTGCTGTAATACAAGGGAAGACAAGAGGTTGCTCTGAGTTCAGTGATCCTACAGTTAATTCATCTGGGTTTATAGGTGAGAGTAAGACTGTGGTCAGAGGCAGCAGGAGGTTTTGCAGACAGGAAATCATAGGAATAGAGAGTCTTGGGGAGAAAGCTAAGTCCAAGATTTACATTCTGTTATCGTTATTCAGTAACCAACGAAGCCAAACCCCTCAAAACACAGCTGAGCTATACTGTTTGACGTCATACTATATTTCACAGGCCAGCAACTATTTTCTATGCTCTGAGGTAATGGAAAAGCAGAGGTACTGTTTGACAGCATATCAGCGGTCCTATAAAAAACTGAGCATCACAAGGTGGTTGTCCTGAATTACCCTTTCACGATTTCTATATTCCACCTGTCTCTGCATCTTCCCTCAGGAATCCCTTTTCATTTCCGCTTCTTCCTGCAGCTTATCTGCCTTACCCTTCTGCTTTTTAATGGATTGCTAAAGCTGAATCTTCCCAAGACTGCAGAAGACAGGCCAGAGACACTCTGGCACAACCAGGCAGCACAGATCCTCAGACTGATGAGCAATCTGGCAATCTGTTGTGCACAAATGACAAAACCTAGGTGGAGATTTTATAAAGGAATAATGTCATGATAAAATCTATCTAGTTTTGAAGACGATCTTATGACACGGACAGAGCAAGTGGCTGCCCCTACCCAGGCAGGTAAGTCGAGGTAATAATGAGTAGAGGCAACAACTACTAAAGGCTACCAGAATGGCACAATGGACATGGATGGTCCATCCATTTGCCAAACAGAAAATATTTGGTACAATAGGAAAGAGAAGGGCTGAAAACAGGAGGTTTGAGTGTTAGAAAAAGCAATCAGAATTTTTCCCATGCACAGAGTAGTAGATTTTGCTGTAGTTTCATTCAGAGAATTGTCTTAGTTGAAATAGATACTTAATTCTCTCCGCTGTAAATAGATAGATAGATAGATCAATAGATAGATAGATATTTAATTCTCCATAATTTTGAACTCCTCCAATGGCGAAGGGCTGTCTATTAAGTAACTTTGTCATAAACAAGTGACTGAATCAGAAATACATTTTATCTGTAACTGCTGTAACAGCAATTATTAAAAGTTATTTTGTGAGCTGGAAGAAATGCCTATACAATTTTGAAATTTTTGAGTTAGTTATGTTTATATTTCCATTACACAGTATTTACTTGTACTGAGTAGCTTATAATTTTGGATCCAAATGGCCACTTTTTTGAGCATACAGTCTTGTTTCTTGAGACTTGAATATAATTGCCCTAACCACATGAAGAAAGCTCTCCCAATGTGATCAGCATGAAAAGACCTCTTGAGAGTAATCAAGTTACATCACTTACAGTGATGTGGATTATATAAAACATAGGAGTCAAATTTTAAATCCTAGCAAGAAATAGTAGAAAAGACTTCAAATAAATTATTTGCTTATTTGAAGATCCATAGTGACAGAGAAGGGAAGGAAATAAATTCATACAAGAATCAGGATTAGTATTCATGTAAGGGTTAAAGCACTCTTCTCTTTTTCCTCTGCAGATGATCTCACGATAATAACATATATAATGTGGTTATGACATCACAACTCCCATAAACACAATCTATTAAATTTTTTAAAAATTACTGCATATACCAATGTTTATTTATTATAAAAGCTTCAAGAAAAGGATCTGTAGACGTTGAATTTTGTTCTTTATACATCATGTAATTAAGACTAAGGAACTAAGAGTAGACACTGAGTCCATTTACTAATTTACAAATGAACACTCCAGCTCAGTGGCACAAGAGGGCAGCCTGTTGGCTTTTGTGCTAAACTTTGCACCCACTGAGTTATACAACTCTAGTAAAATACTAATTTTTTAAATTTATCTGGGTTTCTATATTACAATGATTACATGCCATCCAAATGTCTCAGATAGCTTATGCTATGCCTATCAATGCTAAATGGCAGGCATTCTTCTAGTACTGTCAGCATACCTGTCCAAGGAAGCAAGCTTCTTCAGCTTCTCACTTATGAACTTGTTGATCCATTTCAGACTGTGTAGCAAAACTAGACACCTCAAAGATATTTAGTTACCCAGACATTACATATCTACAGAGAGAGAAAGTAAAATCTGCTATTCTTACTGAGGGCAAAGCTGGGGGAACAGCTATTCCCCATTCCCTTTGGTATGTGGTGGCAGGCCATTCATCGCATGTGCATTGGCTGACCCCTCGGCACGTGGCACTGCCTACCTCATTAGCTCACTCCTAACTCTAGCCTGTGTTTCTCCCCTCACCTCAGGAACACAGGGGGGAAAAAAAAACCAGACAAGAACATAGAAGCAATCGCTGAACTGGAAACGCTGCCAGCACAGGAAGATCTCAGGTTACTGTGATGCAGATCTCATGGGATACTGGAAGGGAAACCGGCTTATTGCAGGGAGAGGTGTTGGGTGACAGAGCATACAGGTTTGGAGGAAATCAGGCTTCATTTGTTCTGCTGCTCATGGAATAACTTGTCGTCCCTTCTGGTTTACTTATTGTGTTTCACCAAGCATAAGGAATGTAACCCTTCTAATAGCAACTTTTGAACTGGGCAAATGTTTAGGAACTGCATTCTAATATAGGTTCTCTTTTTCTTGTTGTTGTGCATTAGCTGAAGGTGTCAGGCGGCACTGTCGCTCAAAAGTAATGCTCAGCTAAAGCTGATCAGGTAAGAATGGGTGATCATTCCAGTTCCAGGAGACAACGCACATGTCCAGCTGTGTGGAAAGCAGGAGATAAATGCATTTAGAAATTCAAAAAAATGATGGCTTCCACTGGAAAAATGTCCCTGTTGCAACAGTCACACTGCCACCCCACCCGTAAAAAACCCCAGATAACTTCTCCCTTTTGCAGTCATTCATTTACCTCTATTTAACAGGAAATCTGATAATATCATGCAGCTGCCTGCATTCCCCTTGCAGCTGGAATAAATTGAGTTTTATTCAGATTAATTTAGGACTAGGAATATTATACACATTTACCCTTCCCAAAATCTGAGGTACTCATTTGACACTCCAACCAAGTTATGTTTTGTTTTGTTTGCCTTCACAAGTGCCAATCAGCTTGGCAACAGACCAAATCCCAAGTCAGGGTGCTGTGCTGTTTAGTGAACCCTGAAAAGCACAAGGTCAGTGGGAGCTTCAGAGTATGCAGCACCTTCCAGAAGCACCTGTTTTGGTGTCATGGATGTTGGCATCTTGTCGTTGAGGGGTTAACAAGGGTATATTTGACCACATGCTCAGGAAGACACATCCACCCAGGCATTGGCTGCTGGGCTTTTTTTAATACTTAAACTTCATTTCCTTCCTCAGCACCTCTTAAGTGATTATCTTACCATTCATTACCCTGCTTTGGTGGATAGACTATCAGAAGCCTAGCTTTCCAAATCCGCTGGAGAAGAAGGTGGGCTGTGAAATCCACGCAGCAGTAAGGCACACCAATCCTTTTATCTTGTTTTAAATCTTCTTTGTCATTTTGGTTTTTCTGAACTCTGGAATCCAGTTTTCATAATTAGGTAGATGGAGACCTGCAATTCCTTATATTAAGGCAGAGCCTCTTGTTAGTACATTTATCTACAGTTGAGCAGATTACAGGCAGGGGTTTTTTGTATGTGAAGAGAGAACTTTAGTTTAGACTGCTTCTCAGAGGACTTAAGTGTTTGGAAACAGACGCTGCTACCTAGAAAAAAACGAACACCAAAACCAGAGGCTCAGAGCTGCTTTGTGAACCTAGGCTTATGGCAATAGCAGTTAGGTGTTCAGATGTCTTTTAAACATAGCCTTATGGACCTTCTTGTCTTTGCACACAGAGCCATATTTTGAACCACTTAGGAACATTATGATTTGTGGTTTGATACGGAGTGTGGTTTCAAAATCATGCTTAACTTGTCATTGAGGTTACCCTGGAGAGACAGACAGATTTGTTTAGATCATTCTTTCTCAGCCTTTGCTAATCTTTGCACTCTTTAGAGGAGTCTTTGCAAACTGTAACATCTAAGAGGCTTCCAAAATTACAGAGAGCCCAAAAGAGTACAAAAGAGTACAAAAATGCATGCAGCAACACTGACAAATTTTATCATGGGGTTCAGCTCTCCATCCTGCTTTTAAGACCCTTTGTGAAACTTGCATAACCTCTTAGTCCAGTTAAATATATACTCAGTTAAATAAAGCTACTCTAGCTTCACAGCAAGATCTAGCTTTCATGTTCCATTGTTCCTGTTGCAGTCCTATGCACTGAGGTGCAAGGATGTCAAGAAAGCTAGTTTGATCAGCATTGCTCAGTCTTTGAAATATCAATTGCAGGTTCATTGGTTTCCTTCCCCACGTGCAGCTATACAGACCGATGGCTCCCACTGATTCTGCATAGAGTGCCGACTGGTTGGCACTGCTGAAAAGTTCAACTCTGTATTTTGTTAAAACTAGCACGATGTTTTTGAAACCCACGTTCTCTGTGGTCAGTGCTCTGGAAATCTGATGCCACCATTTCCTTGTACCAAAGACTAAGGAATAAAAACCTGCAGACGATACAAACCAGGACAATCAATACTCTGGCTTGTAACCTCTCCCTGCAACTTTCATAGCCTAAATTAAGTTGCGGGGATATGAAGAATGACATAAAGATATAATGTTATATATGAACAAGTAATGGTAAGCATAAACACAGGCACCTTTCTCCCTTTAAAACATTAACTGCCACCTAAAATTAAGAATCTTCTCAATCTTCTGAAAATATTAGAATTTTGCTATTGCATTATTCAGAAAATAAAAATGCTTCACTTGTATTAGTTTGAGATGTTACATACTGAAACAATAATCTTTTACGGTGGTTTTAATACAAGCTAGATGAACGTGTTGGATGTTGTATGTTTTCAGATGGAGAAAAACATGCAACTTAAGTGAAGGTCAAATTTCTTGTGGTTGAATCCATGAAGTAAATACAGAACATATTTTGTTTGTTTGGATCTTGGGGGAACAAACTGTTTTTATCGTAGTCATATTACACTAAAACAAGCACTGTGATGTATTGCATTTCAAAATCACATATTTATAAAATAGGGAATGTTCTGACATCCAGTATAAACAGTGTCAATCAGAAAAACTGGAAACAATTCTGAAAAGTGAAAACTTGAAAAAATGTACATTTATTTTCTAAATGATAACATACAAAGGATAAAAAAAACCTCCACTGAATGCTGATGTAAACCTTCATATCACTAGGATCTAATTGTGAAACCTGTTTATCATATGTGACTTTCTTACATGAGTCAAATTCAGACCGGTCATTCAAAATGGCTACATTTGAAACATCCTGTCTTGTTAAACCCCATCAACCTCCTCCTGATCCAGGTCTTCATGATGCAGTATTTTACCTTAATCCCCAAACTTGTGTTTCACTAGGAAAATGTACAACAAAAATAAACATTTTACAGCATCTTTATTGAATATGACTTGGCAGGTATTTTGTAAGTTTTACTAGTTAAATTTAAAAAGATGGTATCTTAAGATGATTACAGTTCAGAAGTGGTTAGGAGTGTCTGGAAACTTTTCAGATTTTGAAAATTCTTCCTGTTCCATCTGGGGGGAAAACCAAGATCCTTCAAGATTTTCTGCAAAGAAACAGAGAACGAGAACTCAGAGTAGAGAATAACATTTTGTTATTGGAACTACAGTTTGACTGGAGGGCATCAGCAGTCCATGCACAGGTGCTACTTTGGGAGCTCCTTTGGTTTTAAGAAAAAATTGCTTGCAGTGAACACCCTCAGCAAAAATTCCTATCAACTCTGATTCAGTCATTAACAGCTGTGGCCACACCTAATCACCATTTTCCAAAACCCTTATTTTGCAAAATTCCTAACCTGATTAATTGATGCCTCTTTCCCAAGATAAACAAGCTGCTCTGCATTAATTTATGAGTGGCTGCATTTGGGAATTACTATGCGGTAGGGCATTATGACATTTCTAAATAAACAATGATGTTGAGCATGAAAATGCTAGCCTCTGTTTGCAATCCACTGAAATACAAGATGGATCTCAATATTCCTAAAGGAGGAATAAGTTAAGCTCATTAGTTTTAGGGATACAAATAAACACAGTGTGTTTCTAATTATATCAGTGAGTCACAGCAGAGTGCGAATTAATAGGATACTTTTGTGTGCCTGAAGTCTGTCAGCCTCTTCAGAAAACAGTGTGCTTGTCCCTCTTCCATTCCCCAAGCACAGCTGATCACTAGGCAGCATTAGCCCATCATCACAGCCAGGACAGTTCAGGTCACAACCCTAATCTCCATGATATGGGGACATTTATACTGTCACTAAATAAGCACAACCCAAGGAATTAACACAGCTCTTTGCTGGTTGTGCCAAGTGGTATGAGTGCTGTGTGTAGTGGAGCTTAAGAAGTGTACTGCTACGTAAGTAGATCTGAAAATATCCCCATCACAACCACTCAGACCACCTCAAGCTCAAAAACATTTAAAAATCTACTTTTCAAGGCTATCCTCATAACAAAAGGGGCAGAAAAGAGAACATATTTTAACAAAACCCAAACTTCAAAACAGGGATTCCAGTATGATGGTCTTTACAACCTCTTATGGATCAACACTTTTTTTGCTCTTGCTCTTCCGATTCTTGCTCTTCCGATTCTCTCCCCCATCCCACAGGAGTGGGGGCAGTGAGCGAGTGGCTGCGTGGTGTTTCATTGCCCACTGGGGCTGAACCACGACAGTAAGCATCAGCAATAATCCCTAGATCCCCTCCTTGATTCACATTCCTCTCTCTGCTAGTCCCACCATCCAAACAATTCCATAACCAGAAAGGCACATGCAATACCACTTAACTGTAAGTTTATAATAAAACAATGCACTAATAAAAACAACACAACTTTTATGTATTCACTCCAAGACCAAGAAGTTTTATAGCTCTCATTTGGACCTGTATACTTTGGCAAATATGCTAGCATAACTCATGCAAATTCTCTAGCATGAATAATACAGAATTTGCATGAGTTATGCTAGCATATTTCTTATTCTGGAGCAATTACTGTGTTCACAAAATAGAATAAATGTAGGTTTGGTATTAAGATTTCATTTACGGTGGAAAAGTCTGTCTACCTGGAGAAGACATTCCAGAGCAGTGTGAAGAGAAAATTTCCCCCATAGGCCTCCCCAGTGGCTTGACAGGATCCATACTGTTTATCCAGTCAAACAGCTCTGCAGCAGTCACAGCCCTTCCTGATTTTCTCATCTGGCAGTCCTCCAGCAACCTTCACTCTGTGCAGCAGAATCTCCCAGTAGCATCTTGATTCTTACTCTCCCATCCTGCATTTGTGAGTCATCTTTCTGTTTTTCCTTCAGAAATTTCTTCATATGCCCTCCATGTGCCTGTCCCCCTTCCAATGACTTTCTCCACCACCTCCCTCTCAGACTGTTTTTCCCAAACTTTCCTCAACTCCTATTGTCTCCTTGCCAAGAAACTCCCTTTTTCAGTTTCTGCTCCCATCTCAAAGTTTTCTATTTCTTTCCTTTGAATCCATTAAATTAATGCATTTTGTCAAAAGCAGATTCTTGCCTGATTCCAAGCAATGAAGCTAAATGGCCCCTCATGCAGAAAAACTGGAGTTACACTTGCCTCTCCAGCTACACAGGGGGTCTGCAGCTCCCCGCTAGCTGTGAGCCAGTGGATTAGAAGATCTGCCTAAACATGAAGCTAGTTGTCCCTACCTGTCCATCAGAGCACCTATAAACCAATGCTCCACTTGAACTGCCTCCCCAAAACTCTCACCCACTAAATATCTACAAAGAAGAGAGAGATCTCTATGAAGACTCTGAAGGAAGGGATAGAATTTTTTTTATACTGAAACCCAGAAACTCCAGGGAGGGAAAAAGAGAACAATTTTGTTAAGGCAAAGGGAACATGGTGTAATAATTAACTTGGGGAAAATATAAAATCCTATTATATTTGCACTGGCCCTGTGCTGAAACTCTGTGTGCTAAACAGGTCTTTGTTTGGTCATTAGTCACTGAAACTCCCAAACTTTCAGCACAATGGTCAAATGTAAGAAAAAGACTAAATAAGTGGAAAGCCACTGGCAGCACGTCTTCTGGCGATGGACTGTATCTCTTTACTGTTCTCCCTAACTTGAAACATCCCGCATTCGGCCTCCCCACTGCTGTCCAGACACAGCTCTGCTTCTGCCATACGCCATGGGGTGGGTCTGCAGCCTGAAGCCACCCTAACACATCCTCAGCCATTGTAGGGCTCTCACAGCCTCCCCCTACGTGGGGCTGCATGCAGTTCCCAGCTGAACTGGAAAGAAAGGGGAAGGGAGGGAATTGCATGACTGAACCACAAGAAGCAGACATACACACATGCTGTGTGCTGCACGGCTCATCAGAGGCTGCAGTTTCCTTAGCTCTTCTAATGAATCCAGGCTTGGCACTAATGGTGCCATCTCCAGGTAATGGAGATAAAATCCACAGGATCAGCCTGGGAGGAAGTGTGTGCCTTCACTTTGAAAACTGATTTATAACCTCCGTTAGCAATTCTAACCCCTTCAGATGGTGCAATCTTCCCAACATATTTGAACTGCTTTCCGGAATTGCATCTCTCAGAAATTACGAGGAAGGCCAGTGGGAATAAAAAGGAAAGGCATTTGAAATTCCACAGCATGCCCTCCTAAGAACAGGTATGACTGCCACAGTACACATCAAACAGTGAGTGGGCATTGTGCACTGTTACTGTCAAACTCAGAGAGGAACACATAGAGCTGAATTACTGATTACACCTGTAAGTATGAACCAACCTGTTATTCTCACTCTTGTTTTGGATCAAGAGACTTTGTGTTGCCTATATGCTTTTATATTTCAGTTCTTAGAAATCTAAATAACATATAAAAACTTAAAAAACTGGATACCAAGCAAACTTATTGACTTTGGAATACTGTTTATCCTTCTGGTGGACAGGAGAGAAATTTTCTTAAAAAGAAACATCACTTGGGAATCTCAGACTCTCGGCACTGAAATTAGCACACACGCTGAAAGAATCCAACACTCCTTTTAGCCTGTCATTCACTTAATAGACAGTACTGCTAGGAGGGGACTTTGGGAAAGGGGAGGCTAGGGAACTCAACTGTTACCACTATGCACCTTGAATATTCAGCCCACCAGCAGCCCTATTACCCTGCTTTTGCACCAGAAAGTGCAAAAACATGGTGTAAGTAATTTCTTATGTTTGCACTTACTAAGAAACAGCAAGTTTTTTATTTTCTCGTATTCAGATCCATAGCTTCCTTCTTGAGTCTTTCTCTGTTACTGCTTCCGCATCAATCATGCCAGCTTTAGATAAATGTTTGTCAGAAAACTAAAATTAGACCAACCAGCAACTGTCGGAAAAAAACACATATATTTCAGAAGCTGTTTAAACTTGCTGCCTTTGTCTTTACGTGAAAAAGATCTGGTTTTGCGAAGGCTTGTCTATTTTGCTATATATATCGGTTAACCTAATAACTTATTTCACACTTGAATCCCTAGATTATAAAATAACCTGTTTGGCTCCTTCTTCTTTTACAGCCTTCCCTATCCTTCATTTTCCTCTGGCTTTTCTTTTGGGCAGCATTCTTTTTAAGCTGCTCTGCAACTACCAATTTCTTTTCACCCAAGCCCTCTCCTAAATTTTTCTCTCCTGGGAAACCTAAGTGAGATTTACCAGGAAGCTCTTCATATATTTATGAAAGAATTAATTTAAAATAACAACTTCATGCATAAAACATATGCCTATTGAGTTACAACTTTACCACCTTCTGTTCCTTCATCCTTCTACCTACCTCACTATTTTCTTGGGTTTGATTGGGATAGTTGGTGTTCTTCAAAGTAGCTCATATGGTGCTATGTTTTGGATTTGTGACCAAAGCATGTAGACAGCACACCCATGTTTCAGTTATTGATGTTCAGTGCTTACATGGCATCAGGCCTTTTTTCACACTGCCCCACCAGTGAGCAAGCTGGGGGTGCACAAGATGCTGGGAGGGGACACAGCTGGGACAGCTGTAATTTGTGTTCTGCTAACCCACAATGCTTGGAGGTAAGTATTTCAGTTAACTGCAATCTTAAACTAAAAAGATACTTCAGTGGCATTAAACTACTTAAATGGGCTATAACAGATTCTGAAAAACTGGTATTTCCAGGACCAAGGGGGGTTCATTTAATGGGGTGGTACTTCTAAGCTTTTCAAATCTGTTGCACTGATGCCAGAAGGAAAAGGGTAAGTGCCATTTCTTACCTTGCTACAGATTTTCACAGGTGACTCGACATATTAAAATGCTGTGGCTGTTCCTATCTACTGTTGGTTTTTTCCTGAAGATCATCTCAGTGATAGCACCTCTTGCTGGAGAGCTGCAATTCAGGCCTTCTGTGTAGCCTCAAACCACCTGGGGGAACTGTAACACCTCATGAGGCTTCCTCAGACAACCAGTCCTATACTACAAATCCACATTAGCCTGTGGCAAGAGACTCTCATATTAACTTCCTCTCTCCTTTGCCTGCACCACAACTCCAGCATGCAGGTCTATATAAGGGCTTCTCCCTAACCAACATTTATCTGTCCTTGTTTTCAAGTGAGCAGGGGAAATCTGAGCCAGGATGCAGATGCCTGTATTAACATATTTCTGTGTAGCAACATATTCTATATATTGCCAAGGCAATCACATTTTGAATGAGTACGCACCACCTTGCAGAGGGATGGCAGCCAGGATGTGCCCTGCCGGACTTTGCTGGAGGTATCTGTGATGACACCTGTCCTGAAAAGACACAGAAATATGACAGCCTGCCAGCCCTCCTTGGTGAAGCAGACTTTCTGTAGAGACACAGGCAGGCTAGTCTATGACATGTGAGACGCCAGGGTGTCTCAGGGAAGAACAGAACAGTGAGCGATCCAATTTCTGACGTCAAGTAAAACAGCACCTCACCTGGGAAAAGGATGGCTGTTTGAATCAAGAAAGGTCTTCCTGTCCTGACACACATCAGCACAACAAGTTATTGTAAAGACTATTTTGAAGGCAGAGTCCATTCCAGTTTTGCTTCTCTGTATGCACTTTTGCAGACTGCTTGGTCAAATTTGTTGAGATGGGCCTGTGGTGGTGATGTGGGTGCCATGTACCATGGCTACACCAAAGGCAAAAGTTTTTTAGATGCACACACAGTGTACTGATCATGCAGATACCTACACTGCAAACATCTGAAGCTGTGAAATTAAACTTGTGTCTCGCAGCAACTCTGCTGGCTGAGTGCTGAAAACCATACCAGAAGAGGGTCTGTGGACTGGACTGTGAAAGCCAAAAGAAAACAGGGAGACCATACACTCCTCCATCCAAGCAGCTCACAGTCATCATTACAGGACTGTTTTCAGCTCCAGTGACATATTAATAGGCCTGTTCGGAGAGAATCTGCAGGGGGATTTGCTCCGCTCTTGGTGGACTCCTGTGGGCTGGCGAGACAGCAGAGCCAGCCCAGAAAGGGGCACTTGGAGTCTGTGTGTGCTGCTGAGTTTCAGAAGAGCCAAACTCGGCAGGAAAGCACTGAAGTATCACAGAATCACAGAATGTCAGGGGTTGGAAGGGACCTCTGGAGACCATCTTGTCAAACCCCCCTGCTTGAGCAGGCACGCCTACAGCAGGGGGCACAGGAACGCATCCAGGTGGGTTTTGAATGTCTCCAGGGAAGGAGACCCCACACCCTCCCTGGGCAGCCTGTGCCACTGCTCTGGCACCCTCACAAATACAGCACAAGTGTGCCTGTTACTCTGCCTCATGGGATGGATGACAGATCAACTTAAATGCCTCTAACACTCCAGCCACAGGCACACTCAGTCTGCACAAAGAGGGGATGTCTCGACTTCCAGTTTCTCCCTGGTCAGACCATGTTGTCACAGCACTCCTAATATACCACAAGGCCAAAACTTCTGCAGACAAGGAATCTGGCTGCTCAGCTAACATAGTAGCGTGACTACCCTTGCGTTTCCACCCATGGAGTGGAGGTAAAAACATTACCTGAGCTCACTGAGCATTTTGGGGTAAACATTGAACACCAAAAATTGCAAGGAGACATCATTTCCTTAAATGAAGAGAGGAAGAGAAATTAACAATTTATTATGGTAACCATAAAAGCAAATAACTAACTATTATTTTTTATGTGAAATTAACTGTTCACCTTTAGTCAGTTTGGGCAGTACTTGGCTGCTTTCCTTACTCCTAGTAAAATTATGACAGCTCTGTGCAGAAGTTGAGAAATATATTTTGTGCAAGACTTAAGCTCTGTTTTTCTTTAAGTTATAAACAGACAATTTAATTTGTGACATTTTAATTTTCAGTCCCTTCTGTATTTTATGCTCCACACATGCTATAATTCAGTATCAAGGAGCTTTATGAGGTAACCCTTAGAACATTAGCAAGTTCCCATTCAGCTGTCAGCATAGGCCTAAGCAAACCTCAGGACTAACTTTAGCGTTTACTGGAACATGCTACTAGAAAGAAAAGTTCAAATGTGCTCACAGGAAGGCAGCACCAGTTTGAACTTCTGCCTTGAACCCTTGCAACCAGTGACACTTTCCTCCACTCATGCCTGACAAGCAGAATAAATCAGAGCAGCAACATCTGTTTAAGAGGAGGAATTTTGTATACACTTGTAATAGGACAAAACATTCCCTCGTCTCAAAATATATTCAGAGCAGTGCTTCAGTATTCAGGGAGGAGAGGGGAGTGTACTGACACAGCACCTGGACTGTTTGTGCTGTCAATAATGCAGACAGTGTTATCAGCTGATTCTAACATGAGATGCTTCGCTTTTAGTGAAAAAAGGTTTTTTTCAGCAGTATTCATTGCCGCTGCCCCAGGGGGGAAACTAGCTGCTCTGTTTTGAGTCTGTGGAGGCAGCTGGAAATGCCCACTCACTCAGTAGAACTTCTATCCTTTCTGCCCTTTCTCCATTTGTTTAGAAGAATCCATCTTGCAAGAAGGAAGAAAATAATCTGTCTGTTCCACATGGGCCTTCAGAGAAAGTCTTTGGCTCCTGAAAGGAACATGTTTCCAACACCTTTCCTCTCAATGCTTGAGAGGGAGTCTGTACCCCAGAAAAACAATTACTTGCCAGACTAGCAGTTGCTCTCACAGGCTAATCAGGCTTAATCTTCTCCCCATCACCAAATTTCAGAGTAAGAATCTCTGAATTTGAAAGGCATAATGACTTAGTCACAGTGTGGAAACAAGCAATCCAAACAGCCACTACACCCAAGCCTCAAGCTTGCTTTCTGAAGGTACTTCACCCTGCATCCTCAGAATACAAACAAATGTGGAAAATACTTATCTAGTGGAATATTGAGACAAGTAACCACCTGTGATGCAGGGTCCTTCTGACAACAGAACGTAAGGTGTGGGGAAGTGCAGGAAAAACAGGTTAGTTAAGACATCCTGAAGGCTTATTTGTATTATTGTTACACAGTCTTAAAATTATCTCTGTGCATGATTTATCAAGGATTATCAAAAAGTAGTACGGATAATACTTACTAGAGTTAAATTGCTATGATCACATGAAAAGGTTTCTCCCAGAGAATTTCACTAGCAGAGAAACTGAGCTGAATAGGAGAGAAAACCTAGTGTGGGAAACCAACACATAAGCTGGTCTCAGATACCCTAAGTACCAAATAGTCCTAGCTACTGTGTAACGTTTCATTTGCGGTTCTAAGAAATGCCCTGAGTTAGGAGAAATGGCTTTCAGTGATTCATTTACACATGCTGGTATCCTGATCAGTGTCACTTAAAAGGCAGGCCCTATGGAGGTGAAGTATTGCAAATTAGTCACCTGGCTTCTGCAGCTAAAGGATGCCTCCAGATGACCTCTTCTCCTGTTTAAAAACAGCTAATGCAAAAGACTGATATACGTAGATATACACATACCTACACACACATACTTATATATGAATGTATATATAGTATACACGTACGTGTGTGTATATACACGTTAAGAGGGGTTTTCTTAGGTTACAAAAGCATTAAAAACACTTAAATTTATAATCAAGAGCGTAACCATTTAGAGCCCACAGCTTATTTCCATTTTAAATCCTAAGCAGTAGTTAAGAGGACACTGGTGAAATAGAAGAAAGAATTCAAAAGGCACATCATTCTCATGAAGCTGATGAATACAAGCAGATCAGCATTGTGGAAAACTGCAACACAAGGCACGCCCTAGAAGGTCAAGAGTAAGGATACCATTTCTATCTAATCAAGTATCCCAGCTTCCTCTGACTGGTTTTAGTTTAAGGCCCAGCAGTATCAAATGACATGGTGAGAGGATAATATCTCCCCTGGCAAACTAAAGACACTCCTCTGGCAAAGGACTGTGAAACAGACAGGTTCAGCTACCGTGAGGAAGCCCACACTGTCATACCACGTTTTTATTTAAGAAAAAAATACTACCATTCAGGCTTTCTGTACGGTACCTCTTCTGTGTGGAAGACAGGATTTCATTTTGAAAGGAGTGCAATTTTACTGTGAAAATCTGATAAAGAAATTCTTCCCATCCAAGGATTTTCTGAGTAAGGAAGCTCCAGTTGTTAAGTCACAGCCTTGCATTAAATATTTGCTTGCCATCCACAAACAAAGAAGCTTCTTGAAAAGTCTGGTGTCTATGGAAGAGCTGTCCAGAGAAGAATCGTCTCCAGCAGAAGCCATGTTGTTTGAACTACCTTTCTCCTACCTGACAACAGTAATGCAAAACACAAAGCTAAAGATAAAAGCTTTATAATAGTCACATGATTGTTAAAAGCTAAGATCTAGTTTACTAAAATGAATGAAAGCCTGGCTATTGACAGATAAGAAGTGAGAAATTGATCTGAAACATGCTTCATGTCAACATGCATCTCACCCATATTTTCTCTAAGGATTTGGAAAAACACCTGATTCAAATAAACGCAGAAAAGGTATCTTTTCGAGGAATGAAAAAACTGTTAACTACATAAGCTTACAAATGTGTAAATGAACCACAGGGAAAAGAGTGAGACAAAAAAGAAGACTGGGAAAAATTTCTGAAATAGTGAGCTCTTTTCACAAATTGCCAGAAGAAATCTCTGTAGGTCAGAGTACCAAATGTTTCAAAATTTCCTATTTATCCTTTGGCAGCAGCACTAACTAAATCCTCACAGAGGGAACAATGCAGAAAATTTTCAACATCTTTACTTTGAATGTCAGATGGTCTAATTGTTAAGCAGAAAAACAAAAGTTGGCAAAAGCAGGTGAAATTATAACAGTTCCAGATTTGTACTAGCTAAGCTATCTACCCTGGGAAGACTAAAGAATACTCTACAGGGATAAAAAAATTCTGCACATTTCATTCTCTCAATTTCTTCAGTGGAAATAGGGAAATGGCAGGATTTTTACTTAAACCCCACCCGAAATTTCAGGAAGCCTCAAACTAGGAAGTTAATTTGGAAGAATTAATATTATTTTGAAGAGGTATGGAGAGGGCAATTCTGTTTTCAGAAGCGTTTATAAAATAGGGTTACTTTATGCTTCTTAAATGTAACACAAACAATATACATGAAGTTTCTCCCTGCCCCCACTTAAGATATATATTAAAATTACTTGGATTGTACCATATTTTCTTTTTTAAAAGTAATTTCTCTTTCTCTTTTTCACTCTCAAATGCCTCAAAATGCACCAGTAATAGTTACTATGGATCAAACAGTGAATATGATTCTATAACACAGTTCAACGACTCCAAGTTTATCCTACAAGGATATGCCTTAAAATTCAACTCAAAGGAGAAGAATGCTTGGTTTACATCAAATCCAAATTTCTGAAGTAACACAGGACCTCTCAAGACTAGTCCTGAAATGTGTTGTCCTTGATACAATATTACTGTGTTTTTATAAACAGTATTAACTGCATAGTTTTTTGGAGACGAAAACTTCACAGGAATTCTTAAATATCCCAATGATATTTTTATTATTCACTTAAACAGACTTGTACATCACACAGAGCATAAGAGCATGATAATAAAACCCAATCATCACCCTCTATTTTTTTTTAATCACCGAAGAGTTTAACAGCTGAGCAACTTACACAGAGGTGATAGCACTTAGATTTTCTGAGGTCTTGACAATACTAGGTATCTCATAGATCTAATTCCCAAAGCAGAGTAATCACAGATGTCAACAGGCACAGAGGCCCTATTAAAGCACCCTCATTTATCTTTCCAGAGTGCCTTCCTTTATCACATTACTTGTTACACTTACATTTACTGTTCTGAGCTGCCCAATCTCCTCATCCCATTCTGTACTTCTCATAACACACACAGCAACTGCAGAGACCCTTTTTCCCAAAACAAAGTCAGACTGTCAGGGAAGGTCTATCAGATTGTGTATCTCCTCAATATTTATATGTAAACAGAAGTCATTGCATCTTCAGTAAAGGCAGTTCTTCCTTCCGAATAATAATGAACAATTTTTGTGAGAAATGTAGAGCCAATACGTTCAACACAATACCCCCGTGTAATTTCTCAGAAATGAAACTACAACATTAATGCTTGCTACAACAGGATTTATATTTAGTCAATTGGTTCCATGAATGGGAAATAACATGATTTATTGCAAAGAGATTTCAGACAAACAGGTGTTTAGAAGTCCAGATCGTTACTATTTTATTTAAACAAGAGTTTAATGTTTCATGCAACGTTTGCACTTAAGTCTTAAATAATTGCGACAAACAGCAGAAGTAGTTAAGGAATGCACTACTTACAGACCTTAGAGAATACACAAAAAAACCCTCTCAGTATTATAGGTTATACAAAGTAAAGAACATCTCAAATACTTTCCCAAAACACTGCAGCAGCCTAGACATAGCGATATGCCTTACAAGGGCATAGGAATGTAATTCAGAAATCACATGGTAACTACCCATTTCCTTTAATTTCACAAACAAAACAAAAAGCAACATTCAACTCCACAAACTGATTTTTCAAATTATGTCTATACAATACTTTGAGTTTTATCCAAATAGTAAAAGTTAGACATATCGTTTATTTAGTAAACAATTACGTGGTAAATCTCTATTACATTTCTTCCTTGGTATTACCTGGAGTAGCCATGTTATTTAAAAGAGGGCAGGTTTGGCACTTTTATACTGATGTCACCAATATTAATATTTCTTGGGATCTCTGGCAGATTCATATTCTTTACAGCTGAAACAGCCCGGGCTGGAGCTCCTGCTAAACCAGCCTGTGTATAAAGTGAGGAAAAACGCAAGTCAGGCAAAGCTGGTCACAAGAAGATTCACTAGCAATATACACAGACAACTAACTTTTCAAGTATTTCCATGGTTACACAATTAGAAGGACCAGATGATAGTTGTGTTTGGAATGAAATGGGTTATTTGGAAATATTAAACCAGAAAGAGAAAACAGTTCACACATTCCTTTTTATATGGTAAAACATGTAATGTCAACTTGATGGAAAAGTATGTGGGAAGGAATAGGAGGCTTATCCAAGCTTGCATAATGCGTAGGTTATAGAACAGACAATCCTGAAGTATCTGAAGTCCAATGTGCTCCCTTTGCCTCTGGCCTATTCTAAAAGTTCACATAGTTCACAGCTGACTAACACTGGTTACAGGTTCAGAGTATGTAACCTCAGAGTAACAAGCTACTGAATGTTGGTTGAACCATATCTAAATGAATATATATATAAAGTATTTCAAGGTGGCTTAACCTAAAATGAAAAGGATAAAGACCTTGCATTTGTGGGTAATAAAGAGCATGCAGAGAGATCGTCTATAGAAGCTGGAGTCATCTGTTGTCCCACAGTATCTAATTATATGCTAACATATCTGCAGCCCACAGGCACACTGAAACAATAAATAATATCCTGGTTATGCCAAATTAAACATCAAAATACCTATTTTGTATTAAAGTCTGGTACTGTATGTAGTCTCTTTCATTTAAAGCCAGAGCCTTTCTGTATAAACATGCAAGTTTTAAAATATAGAAGTACCTTCATTACTGACTTCCATTCAGTTCTGCCTTTCAGATAACTGCCAAGTTTTTACACTAGGGTATATTACTGAGATCGTTTACAGCTTAGAGGTCTGAAGACATACAGAAAATGACCTTTCCCTATCACTTCTGAAGAACCCCTTCAAAACCCTGTTATTTTAAGGACTATTAGAAGAAGGCCAATAATTAAGTTGTTACTGTATTTGATGCTGTGTAGAAAAGGTACTATTTATTTTAAGTATGGAAACATTTCTCCAGACAAACACCTGTTTGCCTGAAGTTCAGGTTCTCTATGTGTATTTAGAATCAGTTGTGTGGTTTTACTTCAGGCTTGCCACAAAAGTGTAATGATCGTTTTTGTTCTTGCTGGGGGGGGGGGGGGGAAGCCTGGAAGATTTTAAAAACAGAACTCTTATTTGCAGAAAAAGCCATCATATTTAAAATTCTGTGACTATGTAAAAAAATTAACTGTTTATTTTGAAGGTTTAGAAGGAGGATTAAAAATATTCGAAACTAATAAAAACCACAACGTGATTTTCAGAACTACTACAGTTTTGTAGCATGGCATCTTGCAGGCCCAGTATAAAGGAGCAATCCACAAGAAACAAAGCAACATGCTAAGAACTGGTTAAACATGGCTAAACCTGTAGAAACGGACAGTCTTTCATGGTAAGAGTGTTAAAGACTGAAGAAACCAGTGCATTTGCAGAGAAAATATTTCTGAGCAAGAAATACAGCACAACAAAAGATGAAAAACTTCTGGAAAAGTTTGTCTCATATTTGATTATTAAATTGTGTTGGTAGGTGACCACTGCTCAAAGTATAACCTGTTCAGATTCTTGATTTTCACCAAAATTCATTGCAATTACAGGGTACTGAGGAATACACCTGACTTCCATTGTGTCCTCCTATACTGTTGCTCAAAAGGAGACAGACACCCCATATACTCCTCAGAAAACAACTCTACTTTTTGAAGGCTGTCCAAAAAAATATTTCCTCTATTTTACTACTCTCTTACAAGAAATAAACGTAACATCAAATTAACATAACGTTTCCACTTACAATCCTACCGTCTCCTTCTCCCTTCAAAAACATAACACATACTCAAAACCAATTAAAGTTTCCAATTTTGAACTAACACTTTCGTACTATGTGGAAAAGCTAAAGCATCATAAATCCCTAGATTTTAGTCACAGAAGAATTCCCAGTACCAGGAACAGAGACCAGAAAGCCATGAGTCATCTGTTATAACATACCCCCTGCCAAACACTCATACATGAGACATGCCAAAGTTGGGAAAGGCATGTAGGGGTAGAGCAGAAAGTTCAGGAAATCCAAATCTCTAATGCAACCAAATAATTTGCTCTTACTTTGGCCCTGACATAATCCAAATTATCAGGTCTCAGAAGTACAGACTAAGTAAAACTAAAAAGGCACGCAATAAAAGTATGTTCAAAGCATCTTTTTCCTTGGTTTCCCTTAACATCACCAAGTCTATCAGGTTATTCACTTCAAAGGCTGTTTCAGTTGCAATACCTTTCTGAAGGGGAAAATCTGGACCTAACACTAGGAGCATTAAGAAATGCAAGTATCCAAAATCTGCACCCCTGAATCTTCAATATCTTAAAGGAGCAGTATTAGACACTGCAATTTCTTGCTATTTATTTAAAAAACAGTGCAGAAGATATGAAGCTCAACACTGTGCTTTTGTATTTGTGAACTTGGAAATACTAATTTGAAATCAAGAGGCTCCTACCAGGAAGTTATATCAAATAAAAAAAATAATGCATTTCCTTTTTATTTGGTTCTATCCTTTAAATTCTTTATTCAGTAACTGGAGAAAAATTCTTGAAGTAAAACCAAAAGTGGGGCAATGTAAACTGTTTTCCATAGAGAAGATGAAAATACTAATAAAGTAGTAACAAAAGCAATGAATTATACAATTTGTAACTGAAACAATGGGAAACCAGAAGAGTATCATAAGTGATGGACATGGTCCACACAAACAGGCATGGCTGGCAGCTCAAAAGAGAGATGCCTTCTAGGTGACTAGGATGGAGATTCCTTACCCTAATTTAATGAAAGTTAATTATTCTTAATGGACAAATAGAAGTTTTAGTATAACTGGTCATTATTTTTACCTACCTGCAGCTATCCTCTTTACACAGACTTACAGTCCCTGCCTCCCGCCCCAATGGCATAGGATACAATGGAGACACAATTGAGAATTATTTAAAATACCACAGTTGACATGACCATTGCCCTTCCACCCCCCTGTACAGTCACAACTTCCAACAGTCACATTTAATGAGGACCATTCTGGATCAGGATCAGCAAAGATCCCTGACAAAAGTACTATGAATTTCAGATTGCCTCTTTTTTGCCTGTGAGATTGTCTTTCACTATCATATGCTGGAGTAGAGATTTTCAAACTAACATTCTCTTCTCCTGTCATTCTCTATTTTAAGTGGGTTTGTAATTCAATATATATATAATATGCATGGGAGAATACTATTTATCACAATTAATGCCAACCCTATCAAGCACAATACAGTCATACGGTATTTCTAAGAGAGAGCACACAGTTCATAAAAACTGTCTAATGGACAAAATGACTGAATAGTACTTAAACACCCAAACTGGATAACTAATACATTATTTCAAATGCTATTATATCCTAATACCTTAACATTCCTTTTTAGCATGTCAAACAGCAAACTAGTATGCAGTCCTTCCATTTATTTATGATTTCTTTTAAGGAAAGTGAACTGTATTTACAAAAACGAAGGTACTACAAGAAGTACTTCCAGCCCAGTGTGCTTTTAAGGAGTTTATAGAGGTACCTGATTAAAAGAGCCATCACTGTAACATTGAACTGGACAAGTTTCAACTGCTTTTTTTAATAAAATAATTCAGCAGGTAAATTGTTGAGGTGCCAAGAAAAAACTTCCACTTGAAAAAAAAAACCAAACAAAACATGTAGCAAGCCTTAAACATGCAGTGCATGATGAATTGTCTGTCACAGCGAGAAAATTACTTAAGCAAGTGAAAATTAAACTTCTTAAGACATATTAATGAAATTTCAGAAATACAGTACAAATTGCATACAGCTGGATTACAATAAGCCAATACACCATATTCTTGCCACAGCTGCTTTGTATTTTCAATTTTGTTTGTTATTGAAGGTGTACCTTAATGCTGAAACACTGTATACTAAAAGTTTTAGGTTCTGTTACTACAAAAAATGTTTGAAAACATGTTCATATACTTTTAGAGTGAAAAAGCAATGCAAATGCATATGCAAAACAATAATGCTATTTTAAAGATTGAAATACACACATTTAATAACAGTACTTTTATTCTACTTGTCCCAATCTATCAAGTGAGAAACATGAGCTGTTGCTAGTTTACTTATTTCATTAGTTATCACTATAGGAAACAATTCCTCTTTCCTATCATCATCCTTTCTCATAATGCCCCACTGATAACTTTATAAGAAAGTGATCCAGGAAACATTGGTTTACTCTTTAAAAAGAAATTCAGATCATTTGGGAAAAAGTACTGTACATCATAAATGCAGTTAATATGCATAATCAACTAGAAAAAAAATATTCAAACCACCGTCCCAAACAACTCTACACAGAGCTAGCTAGCTCACTCAAATAAACATATAAAAACATACAGCCTACTGGAAAACAAAATAATGAAGGCTAATGCTTCACAAAATAAGCCACCCTTTTCAAGATATTTTGGAGGTACCAGGACCTCTCTGCTGCTGGTATTTCATACCAATGCTTCTTTCCAGAACAAGTATGACCTCAAAGCAGCAGGGTTATGAAATCATGAAAGGATGCAATACATAATATAAAGGAATGATCATGTCCCCTGCTTATGAAGTTAAATAAATGAACATAATTAGAGAAAAAACAAAATGAAGTCTGCAAGTATATCAAAATGAGGCCAAACAGATAAGGAGACTTAAGACATACTCTTAGAAATTTTAAGCACTTGAATCACAAAGAGAATAATGGATGGGAATGATTAATTATTTGTTTGTTTTTCATTGCCAGACCCAAAAATAAAAACAGAATATGTGTGAGCAGAACAGAGAAAAAGAAAAGTAGCTTTGCAGAAATTGAAAAAAACAACAACAAAAAAAAACAAACCACAAACTAAACAAACCTGAAATCAAGCTCCCTATTTTTCCAGTGAAATATAGATTAGATGTTAAAAGTGTTGACATATTAGGCAGAGGAAGGTCATTTGCTTGATTTTCTTTGTGTGCTATAGCATACTTCAAATTTAGGTAAAATGTTTCATACTACCCAAAAAATATTTTTAGGTAACGCTTTACAACTTCAGGCTACTAAATCAAATTACAGAATTATATTTCTTAAATCTTAAACGTATTACAATACTTTATCCCAGAAAGATCATGTAAAAAGTAAAGCTATTCATAAATTAAATAAACTTCATCTGCTTAAGATTCCAGCTATTTAAAATACCTGCAGCTTGAATACACAGATACTTAAAATGAGTGGAAATGAATTTTGAAGTACTGCAATTGACATTGACTGACATTCCAACTGTTGAGCTGAACTAAATGTTTCGAACAGCAAATGACGGGAACAATGACCATAAACTGAACTTCCAACATACATTTGACTCCTCCTTTTTAAGTTTCCTGTTAATATTAATGTTCAGTGACTGCAGTTACCAATATATCTTAAAGCAAAATCCAGTGATTCAGATTGCAAGGGCAGCAAATGTACATCTGAAGTCAAGTACATACTGACAGCCCTGCTCATTTTATGTTTGATATACTTAAGGTTGAAAGATCAACATTGGTGTTTTTACATCATCTTTACAAATTGCAGTGATGATTTCATTCTGTGTATATAAAACTATTTGAGTTTGTTGGTTTGTTGCTTTTGGTATTTTGGTTTTTTTGGTTGGTTGGTTGGGTTTTAAAAGCTTTGTTCACCTGAAACACGTTCTGAAACTTCTCTCTGAAAGAAGGTAAAAGTTCTTTGTTTTCATTTGGAAATACTAAATGGTGAAGAGTTCATATTACCTATTTTAGATTATCAGGTACAAAATTCTCCCAATAAGGAAGCTATTTCTGATACATCATCACATTGTATTTTGTTATCTGTGCGTTCAATTTTTATTCAGATTAATGTTGCATATTTTTGTTAATATTCATACAAGTTCATACTCCTTTGTTTCTTAAACAATGATACAAAGAAAAGTTAAATTCTAAAATGCAGGAAGAGAAATAAAATAAAAAATATGATGTCAATGGAAAGCTAGTAAAATACACTATAGCCAATAAAAAGATGAGGGAACTACAAGAAGAAACTAGCACAAAAAGTAGGCTACAAGGACTAGTATGGGTATTTTTACACATAATTTTTGAGTCTGGCCTACGTAATTTAATGCCTTTGACATCATTTTGCTTTCCCTTTTTGTTAAAAGTACATTTTTTCTAAAAGTCAGCAATACCTTTGTCTACCTGTCCTGTCTGGGAGACTGAAAGATAAAGGTCTGTAAGAGAGAAGAATGGAAAGAGCTAGAACAGATCAGGAGGTTCGGAAAAAATGAGGTCCAACTTAAATTCTAAATCACACGCAGTTGAACACTCCAAATAGAGCACAGGTAGCCCAGGTTTACCTACGGTACTTCCAAAGGCTCTGGATAAAATCCCAATGACCCCTCTCCCAAAAGTTCCCTCCGTTAATTACAATGATCCTCTGGCTTTAGGAGGATTGACCAGAAATCCATTCACAGATAAGCACTAAACTGAAAGGTAGGGAAATGCAGTTAAGACAACATTTCTCAGGGTAGAAATAGAATTTCCTTTGTAGCCCATCCAAGCAACATAAGAGCTGAATCAGAAATCAAAGCTAGGGACTCCCTTATAGTGGTTTAAATAATTAATCTCTATTGAAACCATTAAAAATTCTTCGAGTTTATAACTTTGCTCAAATATTTGTGAATTTAATACATACATTTGATCTTCTTCACTAAATCCTAACTGAAAGCCTGTTCAGAAAGCTAACACATAACTAAAAAATACCTGATGTCAAATAGCTAAATTTTGTATATTAAGGGAAGCCAGGTGCACACAGTACAATTTAAAATATTTCTGAAAATGTAGCTCAGTTACAACTTTATTAGCTTCATCATTTCAGCTATAAAAGACAAGACAATTTAACCTTAAAGCAGCTATTTTGTGGATGCAAAAACTATGACAGAGGTCTAACAAGCCACACAGACTAAAGCAAGAGGGCTGAGTTATAGGTGGCAGTCCTATGAACTACAGACTATATCAATAATGATTTCTAAATTTTTTTTAATTATGGAAAGCTATGAAGATCCACTAGTTTTGATTTCTTAGTGACCAGCATTCAAAAATATTAAGTTATTACTGATCTTGATTTACATGAACTGGATTTGCTTGTATCTTGAAAATACATGTTCAGGAAAGACATTTTGAAAGATTTACAACCTTGATCAAAAAGACAAAGGAAAAGAAATAGCAATCAGGAAATTTCTGTGGATATACATGAAACAAATGATTAATGATCTGAAGAAATAGTTACCAGGTATTGTGAAATATCTCAGCATTACAGTAACTGTTAGATTTGAAAAGAAACAGTCACTGAACTAACAAAAAAAATGCATTTGTGGTGAGCAGACTGTGAAATGTTCTACTCCATCCCAGTCACCAAGTGTTTTAATTTACCACTGCTACTTCTTTACCTTCTATAATTCATTGCTGAATATAAAGGAACAAGTTGCTATTTGCCTTGCATATGCTCTAAGCTCTACATGTTTTTTTAATCTTCTACCACCTATTTTTATACTAAAAGCATCTTAAAAGAAAGAATGACTTATTGATGAATAATGGAAAACAGCAAGTATTGCAGCTGGCTGCACTGAATGGATGACTAGTCAGAGACTGGTCTACAGTTGATTTGGTAACAAAATTAACATAATTAAGAATAAATACTTTAATTAAATGCTTTTAGGTAAAACAGATACGCGTATAATACATCATAGAACGCAGCTGTTCAGTAAGTTCAGCTTTTGGGACACTGTTACTTTTCCATCAAATAAAAAAAAATGTATAGAGAAATTATTTTAAAAATTATAATTCCAAATATTCATCTCTGTGATCAATGGCCCTTTCTGAGTTTGATAAAAATGTTAAAATTAACATTTTGGACACCTTCATAATCTACAATACAATCCTTCTGGATGTGAATTGCTATGCGCTATATCATATCATACCTAGCTTTTTCCTAGGTAGTGCCTTTTTTGGATAAAGTTTGGAAGTTGTGCAAAACTGTTAAATATATTAAAAGACTTGAGGTGGTGCAGTGTGAGACTGCAGAATTAGGAGAACAGTATACATTGTACCACAAAAAAACTGAAGAATTAATTTCTGGTTTTGTTGCACTTAAGTTAAAACTAGGAAGTTCTCTGGGTCTTCTACAATGTCATTTAGTTCATATTTATGCCACCTGCAATATTTCAATCTACTCAGCTGAGTTTAACTTTAGAAACAGTTCCCAATTCAAGCAAAGGTTTGTTTAGAATTTTGAATATTATACTTTGAAAATCAGATGACGTGTTCTTCTGTGGAGTTACTCCCATCAGTAAGAATCAATCACGGACTTAGCTAAGATGTAGTAGTAGTATTTTGGCTTACAAGGCATGTCTGGTGATGTTAAAAGAACAGTAATATTCTGTGTCATAGCTAAAGCAATTCTAAAATCCTTAGTCTAAGTTTCTTTCCTAAACACAAATTCAACAATTGTTGAATTGAAAAGGGATTCCCAGAACTTACACGAGTATCCCTTGCTCAGACCATTACAGGTATATACAGAATATCATTCTGTCACTCAAATCTACTCAGCTGAAGACCAAATGTTCAGTTTACCAAAACGGCAGAATATTTATTTATGTTAAAGGGTCTAAACTAAGGCTTTAAATTCCTTCTAGTCTATTTCAGTCCAATTTATTATTTTGTGTTGCAGTATTATTATGACCCTAAACATCCTGCCATTTATGTCAAGTCCTAGAGACATACCAGTAGACAGGAGAAACTTGGAAAACTACAGAAGTATCTCAACAGCAATAGCCACAATGCTATGAGATACATATAACAAAAACTAATCAGCAGCAACTCTAAGCAATTATTACTTATGACGAAGGGTACAACATCCTAAGCTAATGATGCACTATCTCGTTTTTAGCACTATAAGCAAGCAGCTGTATATAGTTTGCTACTGAAGGACACACAGCATCATACAGCATGCATTTACTATAACCATGTTTTTAGTTTAGAAGCTACACAGTGTGTCACTCTTACCTCAGATTTCTCCAGTTTATTTTGAGCATCAATCTGAGTGACAATTTCATTCATGTTGGTCTCCAAAACCATTCCACCCATGACCATTTCGGCCAATATATTATGGACCTAAAAAAAGACCAAAAGAAAATCTGAAAATGTAAAATGTCCTACACCCATCTGGACAGACGATATCTAGATTCCTCAATTCAGGAACACATATATTCTGAAAGTCACTTAGTTAATGCTACCAATTTATTTAAAACCATTTGGGAACAAAGCTCATAACTTGATGTTCATTTCTCCAGTATCATCTTTGCTCATAGTTTTGTTACAAAACTTATCAGCTATACCACTTTGTTTATCAATGCTAGAATAAACTTTCACATTCATCTTTCTTTCAGTACCTGTCTTCTGTCCAAGGACTACGAACAAGAGTTCTAGATAGCATCAATAGTAGTAACACCTCTAAGGAGCAGGTGCAACAAGATCAAACAAATTGCTCACAAACAGATGTGTAAAAACTACTTTGCGCTACATCTATGAAGGAAGAGAGACATAGTGATACTCATCCACTATGAGTACCAAGACTAGACTTAAAAGTAGAATTAGCATATCTGAGCTGACCCATACATGAGCTACACCATAAACAAGGTCTCTTCAGCATCTAGGACTAAGATTGACATCTATGACTGAAACTGAATAACTACATAAACCCCCCAGGGACATTAATGAAATGGGTATGTCTAAACATCCCTCTTCCCTGCAACACTGATCTGGGGATGTGAGCCCTGGTTCACAAATCTCTGCTTCAGAGTCTGGGTTTGTACTTTACCTAAAGACTAATTGTTTGGTTTTTTTTTTTAAAGACGCATGCTTCCACATACTTTCTAGTAAAAATCCTAAATTAATATGTAATATATAATATCTTAATCCAATTTTAATTCTGAAGACAAGGAACATTTTACTACTTTTCTGAAATAAACACATTGTACCATCTGACACTTCAAAGCATAATTCTGCCATTATTTTGGATGTTCTTGCAATTTCCCTGTGGATCAAGGGCAGAAGTAAAACTCTAAATCAAACAATTCTAAAGATGAGTTGCAATTAGTGTATCAAAACCACCACACATCCTGGTTTTCTGCCATAACTCAAAACCAAAACTGAAGAATTGTTTTCCTCATGAATCATTAGTATATCTGAGTAGAAACTTAAAATGGATGTGTTTAGAGAGGCTGAAAACAGCTCTTCCTCTCTGCCTAATGCTGCTGAGCGGAGCTTTAAGAATCACTTATGAGAAAGATTAACAACCCTTACTGAGCCACTCTCTTACTCCTGTCATATATAAGTCCCTCATAATACACCATGCTAAAAAGCATAATATAAAAGTGGTGCCAAAGAATTAATTCTCCTGGCCTGTTATTAGGTGAACTTAAAAGTTTTTTAGCATCACAATTAGAAAGAAGATAAGAACATGGTAATCTAACAGTATTTACCCTGTCAATCCACATGTATTCAGAGATATCACCAATATTTACTTCTTTTTACTGAAACCTTATTTTCACTCGTAGCATAAGGAAACAGTTTATAGTGTACACAAATAGGAGTTAGTAAATACATTATATGGGCTACCTGAAATACTAAAACCAAATAACTTTCATAAATTTGCATTTGGTTACAAATTTGCAGAGAATTATTTCAGAAACCCTTGGTGAAAGATACAATGTATTCAACAGAATCAACTGAAAAAATACTGATTTTTCGGGCAATTCTCAGTTTTACTCAAATGATAATATAAGTTGATGATGCAAAAAGTTGACTTAAGATGTTGTTAGTGTCAGAAAGAAAATATCAAAGATGTTAATGTGGAAAATATTATACAAAAAGCATACTAAAATGGAGACAAAAATTGCATGTTTTTTTTCCTTAACCAAAAAGTTAACAATAACCACTAATGGCATTTAGAAGACAACACATCTCTACCATGGTGATTGTCATAAGGATTTTCACTTTGAAAAGGCCTGGCTAAAGATGTTATAGAATCAGTAAGCCAATCAACACAGTATTAGGTTTGATAATTCCTTAGGGAGGAGATGGTACAAGACATGTGTTTTAAAAATAGACAGATTTGTAGCTTCAACCACAATCACACTCAATTCCAAGATCAGTGATGTTTTTAAGCTTCTGCACAGGTTTATCTGGCCTTTTTGACTACTCCACAACTTTCAAGCCATGTGGAATTCTCTTCACAATATAGAAAGACTGACTATTACCAAAACATAAAAACTACAGAGGTCTTCATAATACAGTATTTATCTGGCAATTTTGGTTATACTTTATCAAGAATAAGGATTCTTGATTATTAAGAATAATCATTATTAGCAAGAATAATTATCAAGGATTATCAAGATTAAGCAAGGATTTTTCACATGCTATGAAATTTAGGGTTTCATGTTTTTTTTCTAGCTTCTGAATTGGAATTATACAGACTTATAGAAAGACTAACAAATAATTCACATCTCCCTACACAAATGGAAAATTTTCTGGCTGGTCTTACCTAATCTGCATATTTACTATGAAGTGATTCTTTTCCATCTCTCAATAAAAATACAGCATAACAGTGCAAATACCATCACTTGCTACTGCAGGTAATAGATTTGGATTTTATTTTCTTTTTAAAAATGCACCTGGCTCCAAAACAGCAACTGCAGTCATCACCTCCAGATTTTAGAGGAGTATTTCTCATTTTGCTCTTTTTGGCAGAGCTGGTGATATTAAGGAAGAAATTCCAGCTGTAATTTCATCTTAACTAACAGACCAAATTTCAGAAACTATTAAAGTCAAAAGAATACTTCCATTGTTGAAGAACATATTTTGATTTGTGGAGGACACCTGAAACTGCACTGATAAGTACATGAGAGACTAAATTCCAGCCTGCAGACTGGAGAAGAAAAGGAATTTAATTCAATTTCCTCCTAACATTCTTGAAAATTTTGCTAAGTTCTAGAACTTGGCCTTTCTTTTAAGGCACAGGAATAACGAATATATATTTCTGATTGAAGCAGCAAGAAATGACATCTCAGCAAGTTCCTGCTTACTTTGCTCTTATTCAGCAGAGAACTTCACAGAACAAGCCATAGAACTCTCGTAGGACAGAACAAAAGAACATAAAAGAGCATGTCTTGATCTTTATCGTTTATTAATTTCTATTTCAAAATAAAATAAAAATTAGTGATTTTTTTTTTACAAAAGCGCCTCTTTTCTCAGGTAATCTCTGACAGCTTACTGAGATGAAATACTGAGATGCTAAAGCTCTAAGATAACAGGCTGAAATCCATATGAAACCTACACCAAAATGACTGAAGAGATTGAGCATTTCATTACATTTTCACACGTTATGGTTTCTCTGAAATAAATTTCAAGGTGCATTTAAAAAGAAGTGTAATTAAATTATGCCAGTTTTGATAGCTACTTTTCCCCCCTAATAGGTAAAGGTAAGCAATTACAGTCCTGTCAACATCACTCATAACCAAGCTAATTTTTTCCTCTGGGTTCTGGAGTGCTACTGACACAGTGTACGTACGATCTATTAGACTACATCTAAAACACTGTGTCCAGTTTGGGGCATACAAGTGCAACAAGACATCAATAAATAGTGAGTTCTGCAGAGGGCCACCAAAATGGTTGGGGCTAGCGCGTTTGTCCTGGGCAGAGAGGCTGGAGGGCCAGAGCTGGTTCAGCTTGGAGAAGGGGGAACCTGGGGGCACCTAACAGCAGCTGCAGTGCGTACGAGGGGCTGTTGGGGAGCCAGGCTCTTCTCAGCAGGGCATGACATGAGGGCAAGGGACAGGAGAGGCTGAGACTGGCCGTAAGGAAACCTCTCCCCAGGAGGACAGGCGAGCAGCGGCCCAGGGGCTGTGCAGGCTCCCTCCCTCCCTGAGCAGCCTGGTCTGACCCCACAGCCTACCCTGCTGGGAGCAACGTCTTGTACCAGGCACCTCCTGAGGTCTATAACTGAATTATCTTATGATCTTATTGTAAAAACATGGTACTTCATGATGTGGAGAGCGTCTCACTGGTAAAAACAAATGCTTCAGAGGCAGAAACTTGCTCTATCCATCATAGGCAGGAAATCCAAATTTCTGGAAAAAGCTAGATGTAGAGAATTAGGGACAATTTAAGTGTAATGCATATGTCCACAACATTAACTGTACCAAAAGTGTCTGTATACACACACACACACACCCACACATATATATGAATAGGATCAGGTCCGACCATGAACCCGACACTACCATGTCTCCATTAGCCATGCCGAAGTATTCTGCAGCTAAAGATCAAACTCCTTGCCACAAAAGGACTGCAGTATTTAGGTTCTTTAAGCTCAGAAGCCAATATATAAGCCACTCACAAATCCTTGTGTACTTTAATCTGCCGTTTTGGAAAGAGCCAACACTTCCCAGCCAGGCTAGAAATCCTAATGACTTGTCATGAGCACAGTACCAGTTCTAACACCTACTCAAGGTCATTTGCATTTCACTGACTGGTCAAGGTACAAGTGTTTCATCCAAAAGAACATCCTGATTTTGAAACAAACTGAGTCATTTCCAAAAGATTATTTCAGATACTCCACTTGTTACTATTCATAGCCCACTTTTAGTGATTTTTTTCTTATTTTCCTTTTGTGTCTTTCTCTGTCGATGCAAAAAGATATTCACAGATGGGGAAAGGTGACTGCACAGAAAGCAATAGGCACAAAATGCACCTGAAGGAATAAATTCTGTATATTCAGTTCTCAGCATTTTATGTAGTACACCAAGAGGTTCCAATGCCCTTTCAAATGGAAGATTACTATAGTATTAGCATTTCTCAAAACGAGATTAATAAATAAAACACTTGTTTCTGATAGCTGGCAATATTCAAACAAAATTGCTTCTCAATGTTTGAAAAAAGACATAATGTCTGTCTGAGAAAGATACACTCAGCATTTAAATTACATAATCGCAGCATTTTGAAAGGCAACTGCCAGTCTTAACTGGAAAACCCTGTAACACTTTCAGTTCTGAGTAATATGACACCTAACCATAAACAAAAGAGAACAAATTATTTCCTGAAACTAAGTCCTACTCTAAGAATATTCACGTCTCCAATTTGACAATTATACATGAAACAACACTATGCAAATCTCCCACATTATTTTCTTTTTCACCAGAAAGACATGTCTCACCATAGCTTTCAAGTCTTAAAAACAATATGTTGATAGAAACTGGCTAGATTTCACTGACAATAGAAGTCGAATCACTGCACAGTACAATACCAAGTAACAGTCGAACCAAACATTTCACTTGACAAGAAATATTACAGGAGCTCATCACAGTACCTTGTCTACATGGAAAATTAAATCCAGTTCACAGACATTTTCAAAACATTTGTCTAGTGTTTCCACAAATACCTGCAAAGAGAAAAAAAAAAGCCAGACGTCACACTTTAACAGAAACCCAGTAGTTCCATTAGATGTGAGGTTTAACAGAAGCAAATACAGAAAATAAACACCAGGCAGATTTTAAGGCATTAAAAGAATCTACAGAAATTACATGGTTAACATTATTATGTCAACAGATTGTTATCTGTAGAGGGCAAAACTGTATGCACAAGTCAGTTAATGTTATAACTCTGCTAATAGAGTCACACAGTTTTAAACAATAATTGCACCTTGAAAAAAGCAGTAACACCATCTATACTATAATTTTTTCAGCTGTGATTCAAAGTATTCCTTCCCATTTCATTAGAACCCTAATATTAAGCAAAAATCATCTAAGTTTTTTCATCATTATTATTATTACTTTTAACAATTACTACACCTTAGGCATCTCCTGGTTAACCAGGCTACTGTTAACTTTGCCACACAGAGACACGTGTGCAGTGCAAACTATGAGCATCATGCAGGTTTGTCAGCATCACATCCTCCAGCAACAGTACAGCAGCTTTCACCTGTTTTAGACCTGCTGAATTCAAGACGGACCAAGGAAAGAGGTAGCTGTCTTAATGCCACACTTGCTGATCCTGTCAGGCATACCACCACACAAATTTATAAAAGTCCAGCAGTTTCTACCAATGCAAATAACCCCTCCCTGAATCTAGAATGTAGGTGCACAAAGCAGAAAAATCCAAACAGGTGCTGAAACTCTGCCATTGATGATCTCTGACAGATACAGACTATACGTTATCGTGCTCTGGTTACTTCTGTAACAGTTTTCTTGGTAGTCATGTTAGCAAGTTTTAGTACACTAAGAGCATCCTAGCCCGCAATTAGGTAAGATAATGAAAAGATGACTGTACTTGCACTCCCAAGCTCCTGAATACCAGTCACCACGTGCTTGTCATGAGTGCTGACAAAGACTCCAGACTTAGAAAGGTATAAGCACAGTTCCCTTTATGCAAGGGATAACTCCTGCTGACTTAGATGAGATGTGTCAAGATCTCTAAGCTAAATATATGCTTGAGTTTGAGAGCTTAGGGTCCCCAAAATTAAAAACAATTTCTGTAAGAATTTATAGATCATTTATTAATGACTAGTAAATAAGCTGCAAATTGTGGGAAATCATCCCAGTTTTGTATGTTTCAAAGCCGTTCTGTCACAGTATGCACTTCATATTATTTAAGTTGCCACTGCATGCAATTTTTTTCCCCTTGCAATTCTAAACTCAAACCCTAAAGCAGCAATATGGAAGAAGTTAAACACCTGGTTTTGATTGTCTATCTTTTCAACATGGTTTATTAATCCCATCTTAGTCTTTTGAGAGGAACCAGATTTCAAAGTGACTATGCCCGGAGAAACAGGAATGAAAAGCCATATTCTGCTCACAAAAATAAAGTGGATAAAAGGCCTGCTTTTACAGATACATACTTATGTCTACAGACCTGGTGAAACAGGTCTACTTGACATCAGCAATTTCTAGTTGTCCACCTTGTATATCAGGAAAGATTACTTTTACATCTCAATATGTGGTCTCAGACCCTGCTTACACTATAAAAGAGAACAGGATCACACTCTGCTGCTGCTATTACTACTATTATCAACCTCCATTTTAAAGTCAAACTACACGTAACTGACATTCCATGCATTCAGAACAAGGATTATTCTTTATTACCAAATTATCAATTCATAACTTTAACCTGGAATACAGAGCATTTTCACAGGCAGACTCAAGACAGTAACGTTCACTGACAAGTTAAATTATACTGAAGCTAAGTGAAGCAGCATTTTTTTTCTTCAAGTAGTTGTTAATTTGTTGTGATAATAAGTCTTCTATAAAAAAGGGATGCAACCAAACAAAAAAACTTGTATGCTAAGCAGAACTAACTACACAGTTCACAATTATGCACAGCAAGACAAATGACCACAGATGTTCTCTTACTTTCCTTGTACCTTAGCAGAATGTGGTTACAAGGACAGTGCTATTTGATATGCAGGAAGAAGATTGGAAATACAGTGTAAACGTAACATTTATCCAAAGGTTTTAGCTACAAGAGCTAATTGTTTCACACTATTTTTGAAAGAAAATACTCCTCATGTATGTCCCCAAGTTTGCACATGAATTTCATACTCTGACATCCATCTAGTTCCTTGGCAAACACAGGAACATGTTAAAACCAAAAGAAACTCAAAAAGCCTCAAAAAATAATCCCACGGATATGTGTATTTAGTAGCAGTATGTATGCCCACACATCAACAACACAGAAGTTTTATTTTTCTGACCTTCTTCCAGTAACTAGGGCTTCTCCTGTAACAACACTTGATTCATACTTACAATAGTTGCTTTTAAACATTTACCCATTCCATAGTCACAACTCCACACACTGAATGAACTCACAGATCTCTGCTTGCAATGCATGACCAGTAACGCACACTAAACATTTTTTAATCTAAGGGAAATTAGCTGGCACTGAGTATTCTTCAGAGAGATTTTTCACCGGCTAAGAATTTCACATGGAAACTTCAGACACTTCCTCCATCTTCTTTTCATGATGGAGGGTTCACTCAGAGTAACACCAGCACTGACAAGGTACTTATCTATTTTGAATAGCTTTGGTCTACTAGGTAAACCAGATTTTTCACACTTACATTCCTTGACATATTTTAAGACACCTTCAAATAATCAATATGGTAAATAAAATTAGAGCCATTTTCATCACAATTTTATTTGAAAGTCAAACAAATTGCACACTGTGGCAAGCAGTGCTAGAATTTAAGTACTTCAGGCACTACTTCAGATGCTGCAGACTTTTAGATCAAAATAACTAGAAGAGAAAACACACCAATTGTTTTGGGACACACATACACACATCAGTTCAAATGCACCTTGTGATATTACTGGAAAGGAAACATAAATGAGTCAAATAGCGGAAAAATAAGGAAGCATGCACAATGAATTACCAGCTCCCCCTTGTGCTTCATTTTTTAAATCATAATCTTTTACAGTTCAAAGAAAAACCCATGCACAACTCCATGCAAGTAAAAAGAAAAAAAAAAAAATAGAAAAAAAGGGAAAAACCCACACCTTTCTTTTGTAGTAAGTATGCTTTAATAAAGCCAGATACACATCTGGAGAGTAAACTAATCTGGAGAAGTAAATAAATATTAATCAAAATACCAAATTGATATTGGATATGTACAAGCCAGAAGCAACCTATACTCAGCAATACATCATAATACAAAACACCACCTTTACCATGAAGGGCTCATTTTTAATTGGGCAAATAAGACAACAAAGGAATAAAACATACATTACTATTGGGAAGATAACAAGGCTAGCAGAAAAATCATAACACCTAATCAATTAAATGCATCTGATGCTAATGTCAAATACTAACAAAAGCGGGTGCAAAAACAGAAGTAAAAACAACAGGAATAATTCATACCAAGAATATTCCGTCCTTTTTCCTAGGCTAAACAGCAATGGGAAACCTTAAGACAGAATTAAGTCAATCTGCCCACAGAGAGTCCTCTCCTTCACTGCTTTTGACTGTTCAGAGCCTACTGGAGACTCCAACTAGTTTAGAACATAATAGTCTGACCATATAGCCAGTTCTCCATACATGAGACTGGTTTCTCTTTTGCTTTAATGTGAACCTTTAATAAGTCATAGTTCACGTATCATTGCAAGCATATGAAATCAACTACAGTGTTTCCACAGCCTTTCTAACTGGGAAATCCTTGGAGCAGCTGCTGCATAGTCCCATAGTTACACTGACATCCCAGTTTTCTTTCAATAATTTTTTTAAAACTACTCATAGATTATACAGAGAATGCCAAGATCACAGTGTAAGGGGAAGACTGTACAAGCCCTGCTGATTAGTCAAAAGAGAAGTGTGTTAGGTCTTTCAAGTAGACCTACCAACAGACAACACATTACCCATAAGACTTTTTAGGTAAAAACATTCTTTTTGTCCTTAATTCCTGCCCTTTACTTTCTACTCAACTCTAAAATAAACTAATAGTGTAAACTGATAACTAGTTTGGGATTTTTCTACCAAAATAGGTACCCCAGTCATAGGCCTCTCCCTTTTTTATTTTATCAGCGTAAAAGCATCTCTGGTCAGGATGATTTAACAACTGAGAAAAAACATCCTTCATGAACTGCACTGCATTTCCCATATGCATCTTACTGGCAACACTATCTTTCAAGGCTATACAAAACTTTTCATGGAAGACTGATCTCACAGATTTAGCCACATACTGAGTCAGTATGTCTTGGCAGTACAGCAATGGACTAAAATCCTCAAAAATGCTTCTTTGGTCCAGAGGATAGGTACCACTTTAAATGTCACTCAATTTTTCCTCATGGCAGTCTACAGCTATATTTTCATATGTTCTTTATTTCCATGCACTATAAACTTACATTCCATAGGCTAACAAGAAGGGTCTGAAATAGCTACAGCTGATGATATAATTTACACTGAATCCAAAAGAGTGCAAAATCTACTAAGCATAGCACAGATGCTGACCTATCTCCCATGCAATCAGTCAAAAACAATAAGCAGAATCTTGTGTTTGCATTTAAATTTTAAAAATGGACAAAAATTAACAGTGTGAATTTGCCTAAGGTGTTCAAACACATTTAGTTTCAACGCAGTATAAAATCTGAGGCAGAGCCTATGATTTGTAACATATACAGTGCATTCATTAAGCTTGAGCAAAGAAGACTTATCTGTGAAACAGCTCTGACCTAATGGTGATGTAAGCGGCCTTCACAGAAATGTCTTAAATATTACAACAAAAGCTTTATGCTGAAAATGCAGACTGCCATATGTAATCTAATCTTCCATAGATTTTTTCAGTTTACAAGACAAAAAACTCTAAGTGCTAGACTGAGTTCTAGGTTCATTTCACCAGTTCATTTACTTGAGATCATTAACTGGCCCTCTACATAACTACATATTTAAACAATTCAGTATATATATGATTCATAACAAACTCCAGACGGCTTACTCGTACCTGTGTTGTCTTTGAACTACAGTAAACAAAGATGTATGAAAATGGTTCAACACTTCTCAACAAAAACCAGACAAACCTTATTTGCTTGAGTAGATGTGTATGCTTATATACTGCCAGCCTGCATTGCATGTGTGGTTGGGATGTAATAATTAACTTTCTGAGGATGCTTTTCCAATGAAAGATACATTTAACTCTGACTGCCACTGCTAAGAGGATTAAACAGATCCTTCTTGTGAGCCAGACTGCAAATTAAAAATGTTTAATTAACCTCTGTATACTTCCTACTATAATCAAATGGTTGAATTATGATGATCTAGAGAAATGGGAATACTGAACAGCTGCAGGTACTGTGGTGAGACTGTATTTATAAACAAAATCACACTGGCCAGAAAAACGGTACATAATTTTACCGGCATATAATTAAACACTGGGGCATAATAGAAAAGATGTGAAATATAAAGACTGAAATCAAAAGACTGGACCGAAATCCATCAAAGCACTTCTGGCACAAGAAGCAATGCAATTTAGAAAAAAGTTTAAGACCTCCCTAATTCAGATAGTTGGAGGGCTATACAAATATAGGCAGTAGTAAGCTCAAGCAATTGCTTCAACATCTTAAAGTAAAATTTAGGTTGCACTGTGTAACTGGAAATAACTGGAAGCTACTGAACTGACATTTTTAATATATGGTAAAGAATAAAATCTTAGTTGAACTGGTAGAGTGGTATATGACCACTATATATATATATATATATATAACAGATCAGACTGATTGACCTAGATAGTCTTTCCTACTGCTATTATCTGATTAAACACAAGATATTTATAATACCCACCATTTCTGAAAAACATCCCTAAGGCACATGAAATATTAACATGCTTCTTTTATCAGTTCATAAATATTTTAGCACTTCCATGTAAGAAGACATACTATGCAACAAGCAACTAAGCAACTCTGAACAGCAAACTCCTAAGAACAGGTAAGGTTACTGTGTACCTCACTCAGTAATTTGCACTGTTCAGATATTGCAGAATGTTTTAATGACCAAAGATGATGTAAGAATCTAGAAAAAGAGTTTCCCTCCCTGCTACCCATACAGCCACTTGGGAAAGATAATTTGTATCTGCTGTCCAGAAGAGCACTGTAGGTGACTATGAGAAGCTCTTCGGCTCTAAGAAAAGACCGTGGGGACTTGTGAAGCCTTTAATGCTCACAGTGCTTGCTGCAGTGAAATAATCAATAGATACAGGCCCATGCCTCAGGACACCACAGGTTTTACTTGTGTAATAAATCAATTCTCTTGATATGCAAGCTTTTGAAAGGCTTAACAGTAAGTGAAGCATACAGATATACAAATATATATATATATAATGCATGAGTATGTGTATGTATATCTCCACAACCCATTTTCTGTAGTGACATACGTCACTTCATAGTGTGAAACTATTTTTTGCCACATCTGACTATACTAACAATCATCAGTGAAATTGTTTATGTGCAATTTTTGAGTTGAAAAATCACTGGTGTAGTCAGAGTTCTCTTGACGTAAGAGTGTTCCTATTACCAGACATTACTTTTGTTGCTGAGTTAATATAGACACATTGAACAGTTTAAATCACACATGCTGTATTGGCAGCCTTGCAGAAGACATTGCACTCGAGGAGTTAGTGATCTTGAACAGGCCATGTGTGCTCTACTGGGCTTGAGAAGCCTGTATCTTACTAATACAATCTATAACTTATAATACCTTTGCAAAAGGTAAACTGTGAGTGGATCAAGGAGTGAAATGTACTGATACTAACCAAGAGACTGCTGCATGTTTAGGAGTTAGTGATTCACATAACACTTAACCTGCACAGGCACAGGCCTGTGCTGCACCACACAAGTTCTTTGGCTACAGGATAAACTCAGCTCACCGTAACGGAGGAGCCTGCAGGCAGCTCCCACTTGGTACCAGTGGTTACACCACCTGCATGGCCTTGCCAACACCTCAAAGTGCAGCAAGAAGTTCTCATGAGAACATGCTTTAGGAACAGAACTGTTTTCTTATGAGGAGATATTATATAATAGCTCAAAGGTCCTAAAAAGAGAGAGCTTCTCTCCGTGGACAGGATCTGCTCTGCACAGCGCACCATGGGAAAATCCACCCGGGCTCCATTGGATGCTGCATGAACACAGGATGCCCAGCATCTGAAGGTGTGTAAGATTTACCATCTACATTCCTCTTCTTATTCTGTTTCATTAAACAGTTATCTTGTTAACCCATTTTATTGTCAAGCCTTTCTCACTGAGACCCAGAAAGAACCTGTAGTGGCTCTCTTTCTCCTCACCTCTCCCCACCCACCTGGTGCAGAACACATGCCTAGGGCAGCACTTGCACTCATTTTCTAAGGCATACCTGACCAAAAGCTTGTAAGCCACAAGGAAAGTTTCATCCAAAGAGGTTTTGGATGTGTTAATCTATTATATATTTGTAGTGAATATATATATATGTGTGTGTGTCTGTGTGTGTGTATTTACACACACACCCAGAGCTTTACATATCAAGTTTAGCTGTGTTAAACTTGTCTAGCAAATGTCTGAACCCACTTTTATCTGCAGCCAAAGCAAAGCTTTGAAACGCTCCAGCAAAACACAGCTGCTGATTGTTCAGTAGGTTCTGTACTATTTCCTTCCTTTCTCATGAACTTGGGAAACAACTTTTTCAAAGACAGTCCAAAAAACTGCGAACAATCTGAAAGTAATACCCAACACTCTGGGTGTGTGCACAGTATGAAAGCCACCTTCAATTCCAATTATTACAGAAAAAGACACAGCTAGATACTGAAGTTCTAAGGTACTTAGAATTCCACTTATTCAAAAAACGAAGCAGAAAAAACAAAAAAAAACCCAAAACTTACTTGTATGAGGTCTAAAATGCCAAGCTCACTTTCTGAAGAATCCACACAGAAGACAAAATACAAGGTGGCATAGTGTCGGTAAATTAGTTTGTTATCAGATCCACCTATTAACCTAAACAGAAAGAAAACAGGAAAGCTTAGTTAGCATCTCAAGATAAGTTGGGCAAATCCCCAAAGTTACTTCAGTTAAAGGAGGCCTGTTGTTAACAGCTGGCTGGAGTTCTCCCAAATCCACCAACATCACAACTTTTATTTTGTGATATAATTACAATGGAAGAAGGCTAAGTACTGAGGCAGACCAAGTTATATTTAACACACAAGCACAGTTATTGTTATCGATGTGGATAATAATTACATCAACATATGCATCTTTTTATTAAAAATAAATTCAAACTGACCATGCAGTTTCATCAAAAAATGGGTATTAAATGTGCCTCCACTACACACTAGTGGGCACTGTACAGGGATTAATCTGCTTTATAGATTAACTGAGCGTATGCCTATGAATCCTTCCCTGCCCTTCTTAAAGGAGCAGGAACAGAAAAAGAAAACTATAAAGCAGACTGGTATTTGGATTACAGAAAAAAGCCTTAAATTGGGTTTATGGTCCACTTAATAACCAAGGACATGTGTAACACTCTTGTGCTACAAAATGTTTGATATCTTCAGAAATAACACTGTACTACAACTAAGAGTTTGGGCTGCAATGTTAAAGTCGCAGAAGCAATTAAATTCGAATGGACTCACTAATCATCAAGTTACTGAACAAGAACAGAAGAGGTCTAAACAGGTATTTCCTTCTACTCTTCTGCAGTAGTGATCCCAAACAAGGTACATAAATCATAGGAAGAGATGTTCTTCAGATCATTGACATTTGCTTTGAGCAGTCACAGGCCCAAAGCCTTTGATACTGTCTCCCAAAGCATCCTCCTAGAGAAGCTGGCTGCCTAGGGCTTAGACAGGTGTACTCTTTGCTGGGTAAAAAACTGGCTGGATTGCTGAGCCCAGAGAATTGTGGTGAACAGAGCTAAATCCAGTTGGCAGATGGTCACAAGCAGGGTTCCCCAGTGTGCAGTGCTGGGGCAGTCTTGTTTAATATCTTTATCAATGATCTGGATGAGGGGATCGAGTGCACCCACAGTAACTTTGCAGACAACATCAAGTTGGGCAGCAGCGTTGATCGGCTCAAGGGTAGGAAGGGTCTACACACTGTGTTCCTGGACAGGCTGGATCGACGGGCTGAGGCCAACTGCATAAGGTTTAACAAGGCCAGGTGCCTGGTCCTGCACTTGGGTCACAACAGCCCAAGGCAACACTACAGTTTTGGGGCAGAATGGCTGGAAACTGCCTGGCTGAGAAGGACCTGGGGGTGTTGGTTAACAGCCAGCTGAGCATGAGCCAGCAGTGCCCAGGTGGCCAAGAAGGCCAATGGCAATCTGGCTTGTAGCAGCAATAGTGTGGCCAGCAGGAGCAGGGCAGTGATCATGCCCCTGTACTCAGCACTGGTGAGGCCACACCTTGAATACTGCATTCAGTTTTGGGCCCCTCAGGACAAGAAGGACCGTGAGGTGCTGGAGCATGTCCAGAGATGGGCAACGAAGCTGGTGAAGGGTCTGGAGAGCAGGTCTTATGAGGAACAACTGAGGGAACTGGGGTTGTTTAGTCTGGAGAAGAGGAGGCTGAGGGGAGACCTTATTGCTCTCTACAACTACCTGAAAGGGGGCTGTAGCGAGGTGGTGTTGGTCTCTTCTCACAAGTCACTAGTGACTGAACAAGAGGAAATGGCTTCAAGATGCATCTTTGGATACCAGAAAAAATGTCTTTACTGAAAGAGCAGTCAGGCATTGGACCAGGCTGCCCAGAGAGCTGGGGGAGTCCACCATCCTGGAGGTGTTCAAAAAACACGTAGACATGGCACTTCAGGGCATGGTTAATGGAGACATGGTAGTGTTGGGTTCACAGTTGGACCTGATGATCCTAGAGGTCTTTTCCAACCTTAATGATTCCATGATTCTGTTTTGTAGCCTGAACCTACATGGCTATGAACATCCTAATTCTCACTTCATTCTGTACTAGAGCTAAATCACCTGTTGGTGAGTATATACATGGGCACTAACTCATTCCTTTAGTTTCTGCCTTCATCATAGGAAAAGAATATGTAAATAAATAAAAAGAACAAGAAAACTTTCAGGTCACTTTTGCTTAAGCATATTGGTGTGCATCAATGCTTGCATGAGGGGAGAGGGAACCTTTGCTCCTGAAGAGCAGGAACTATGTTTAAGAAGTATCAGACAAAAATATTACAAATAAAAGTAAAAGTATAAAGAAAGGGCAGTTAAAGTTTCATTCTGTATGCTTTATCTACCCAATTCTTTCAAATACTTCAGTATACAGAATTAGTATATATAAATTGTTGAGGCCTTTGGGTAAATTGATCTATAAAGTGATTCCTGTCCTGAAAAGAAAATACACTGAAAAAAAATACATTGTAATATTATCTCCAGAATTGAGCAGTAGAAGGAAAGCCAGAATTGTGTCCTCTGTCTTAGCTTCCTTTTGGTGCACATCTGTGATTTTTTTAGAAGGCTCCAAATGGCTTCTGTCTTTCACTTACAGAATTCAAACCGGCATCTTTTCAGCTTGAAACCATCTCCAAGAAGCTAACGATAGAACCACCAGTTGAGTAGTTGGAAGAGAACAATTTTGGTTTAAAAATAAAAAAATCAGGAATCCTCTTGATCAGGAAAAAGACATCATAGCCGACATGGTACAGCTAAGCATTTGAGTGACTCTGCACACAGAAAATTTAGCAATCAGCATACTAACTTTCAGTATTCAGAAATTTCCATAATCACAATATTTAACAGGCTATGACCTTCTCTACATTTAGACTGGAGATCATGAGCTTACTCCATCAATTATGACCCCTCTTCCTAAAAGGTGGCTTTGTAGCTACTTACTCTTGATGTCTAATATCTCAAAATTAAACACTTCCATTTCAGAATTTCTCCTCTTCAACTGAAGCAAGACCATGTTGAAAAAACAACCAAGATGATTCAAGAAAGAATATTTTCTGTGTGTCTTCTAGAGACAGAAGATATGAGTCTGGCTATCCCCCTACCTTACTCTACCGAAATTAATAAAAAATCTTTGTTGAAACTGCATTAATTAGCACATATTAAACCTTTTTTCCCTTCCTAGTTTATATAGCAAGCCTGAACCCTGATAAAAAGGCTGAGGAATCCTACTAGCAGAGGCTGCCCACTCAAGTTTGGGAGCTCAAATCAAAGCAAAAGCTACAAAATATTTTCATTTTCTCATTGGGTATGGTAAATGCCAATGCCTCTTCAAATGAGTCCAGAAATCTTTAGCTTGATTATTAGGAAACTGACTAGGTATCGTCTGCCTGTTTCTTCCCCATCTTGTGTCTGAAACAATTATTACGCTAGATATGGCACTGTGTTAGCTATAGCACTAGAAAAAAATCAGTTTTATCGCCTAACTCAATTTGATGCATATATGTATGTATGCTTCAGTTAAGAAATAATATGTATATCTGTTGCAACATTATATTATTCGTTGTGTATTAAAATATCTCAAGTGACATGGCATTTACATTACAAGTGTAAAAACAGTTATATGCAATCAGCAGTAATAGTATTTGCTAGGCGATAAGTACTGGGCATTTATTTCAAACTCGATACTTACAATCCTCCTTCTAGGAAATTACAGACATTTTCATCACGTTTCGAAACTAAATGGAAAGTTTCTCTGATAATTTGTTGCTGTGTATCTTCACTCTATGAAAGAAAACATATTTTGCTATCAGGCTACAATGGATTAATTAACAATGCACAGCACACCAGCTAATAAATAGAACATAAAGTGTATCAGCACCCTCAAACTATCTACTTCTGAAGCTTTATATCTGCTGATTGACGAGCTAAGTGTTGTTTTTGTCATTTCAACACAAAAAGACATTTTTACAAGTTAAGCTGTAGAATACATTACTGATGTAAGACCTGTGAAAAAAAGACTGTTTTTAAGAAACTTCTAAAGAAAACCTATTTTAAAATAGTTTCTTCAAATAAACAGGAAGTCTGTTCAAGTATTCTGAATTTTCTGTGTCTCCACCATAGCCTGAACAACTACAGACATGCTTTGAAACTACTTTGACCCATGAACAAGGGGGAAAACAGTCTCAAAGGGTTAAAGGGGGTGGGGAAGCTAAAAATCCCACAATACATAACTCTCCCAGAAAAAGCTTAAAATATAACAGCATCATGAGCAACAGTTTCTTCTAAGCCATTAACTTTCCTTCTAGCGGATAAGAAACATCACTTCTGAGTTTGAATTCACTTGACTCTTCCTGAGTCTCCACTGTGACCCCATCATTCCTGCACACTTGCTTTTGCTACTCTTCCGTAAGAGTGGACTCATTTTTATAAGTCTCTACTTCCATACTCAAAAAATGTAGATAGGATTCCTCAAATCCTGCATTTGTTTTATGGCACAAAACCCTAAACTTATCAAGCATAGATAGCTCTCATCCCTGCCCAGGCATGTAGGTCAGCATTTTAAATCGTTGTATGAACAAAGACTCTAAGCAAAACTGGCGCACATATCTTAAAAGTGATTTCAGCTAGAACAGTGCAGCACCTTGCATGACTTCTAAGCAAACAAAGCCTGGCATTGGTGTGGTCTGCACTCGTCACCTTAAATTCATGTGTTAATTTACAAGCAACTTCTAGAATCCACAAATACATCAGCAAAAAGCTCCATCAGAAGTAAATTGCTCCATAAAACACAGAACGAGAAGTGCAGGTTCCTCAGCTTCTACAGTTTGTGTTCCTTAAATCGTGCCTGCATTGTTCTGCTGCAGTTATCTCAGTTACTTCTCCGGTATTTTCTGTGGTAGCTGGAAAGAGACAGTTTGTCTTTTTTCCTTAAGAAACTGAGATACTGAGTTTGTGAAATATTTGTTTCCAGAATCTGCCTTTACTCACAAAGTTGTTCAGAAACTTATTTTTAACTTTGAAATTATGGCCACGGGTCTATATTTTGAAACATAAAACCATGGCACACCCATCTTCCTATTTAATTGCCATTACTTATTTTGCTACCTAATTGCAAGAGATTATTAACTTCATTTTACACAGGAGAAACTCTTTTCATTCTCATATATATCAGGGAAAGAAGTTACACCCATTCTCTAAGTTTTAGTATCATGAAGCAAACAAACACACACCTCTTTCACGTATCTGACCAAGTCAATCTCTCTAGAAAGCAGGAGATGCTTTCACTTGTAGAAAAAACCCAGAGATTTGCCTCCAGTAGTGGTTCAATCAACATCGAAGTATGCATAAGTTTCAAAAAGCCCACAAATAAACCTGCCTTATTGAAGTCACACACAGAAAGATGATCAAGACAATTGCTCCTGTTTTTGTGCACCACAAAGCTTTAGGGAAATCTCCTAATCACGTAGTTTCTTAGTTTAATTTTATATCACATTTTCAAAGTGCCAAGGCGTTCTGTTTATACAGACATATTACCCTACTTTAAGCATTGAGGATTTATTCTACTTCCCATTATGAAAGTAGCAGAGCAGAAAGAAAAATCTGGTATCCTCCTGCCATTCAATCCTCTCCTTCCCCAGCTTCTTCTCCCTCCCAAGACTTTGGTTACACAACAGTAACAGAAGACACAAAAAGATAATTACATTTGAATGGAAAATGAGAACAGACGTTAATTGTTTCACATTAATGCAAGTTTTGCATACCTTTCCAAAGCCTTTCATCTAGCCATTTAATTGTTACCTCCACATTGACAGGAAAAAAACCCAAAAGAAACAACAACAAAAAAAACTTCTTCAGAAAGTTACCATAGCTCTGCAGTGGAAGTTATCAAGAAGAGAGTGGGGATGCACACAAGGGGAATGCTTATCAATACGTGTAGGTGAGAATATTCCATTTTAAATTTTATATTAGAAATGGTAAACAAAAGACAGCTGCTTGTTAACCCAGACTGACGAGAAAGAAAAAAACACGCTCATAAACATATATTAGAATTTCCCAATATTGCCTTTCTAAGGAGAAGGGATCTGATTCAGTCACCCATAGCAATGACCTGTATCAGTTGCACTCCTTTAATCAAAAGCCTGACAGTGCAAACTGAAGTGTCACAGTCATCATTTCTGCTCTCAGTTGTAGAAGATACATCCCTTCCAATAAAGTTAAATATGACTTCTGTAATAGCCAGAATTGCAAGTAAGTGGTCACAAATCCAAGTAAGTAATACCGCTACTGAAGAATAATGTTTTGCCTACATACGTCTGGGAAGCATCAGTTCTTTTATTGTGTTTTAATGTCCAAGGTAATCCCAAGCAGACCTTAGCCTATTTGCTAGCAAGTACAGTACATGATCAAACCATCACCTTAAAAGCTCGTATCCTGGAATTACATCAAGTGTTTCCACGTTATTTTGTAATTCCCTGTGGCTGCACTCTCTCTTCATTCAGATCAAGTGCTCATGCTGCGTTTTCAGACCTGCTTTACTACTTGCCCTATCTAGCGTAAGACAATATACTTTCTGACTTCATTACGTTCCTTTTTCATGTAAACGTGAAACTTTACAGTCCTCTGAAAGTTTCCAAAGGAAAAGGCTCTGCTTATGGAACCTATGGGTCCCGTAAAACTTATCTTCCTGCTTCTAAACCTCTGCCACAGCATGGAGACCGGCAGCAGTACACCAGAGGGGCCGCACGCCGGGCTGAGAAGCACGGCAGAGATCCACAGAAGGGCTTCCACAAATATGCTCAGAGAACCGGGCCTGCCGTCCACCGAGCCTGCCTTCCCTCACCTTCCGTGCTGCTGAAGGGCAGCTCCCAGCGGAAAGAACATCGGCTGCGATAAACGGCTTGCTTTCAATCCGCGCTCGCCCTCACGGCCGGCTCTCACCACCCTCCATTTCCTCACGACGCCGCCGGCGCGGCGGCGCGGCCGGGCCTGCGCACCCGGACAGACACACGCACATCCCCCGCACCCCCCACGGCCGCGCCCGCAACGGACGGGCCCGCGGACGGCCCGACACCCCCCAAGCCCCGCCCCGCCCCGCCCGTACATAGCGCTGGTAGAACTTGGAGAGACGCGGCTTGCCGTGGTTGTTGAAGATGAGGATGGCTTTGATCATGGCCAGGCGAGGGGGAGGCGGCGGCCGCCGGACTCGCTACGCTGCACCCTGCTTCTTCTTCTTCCTCTTCCCCGTCCTCTCCTCCCCGCCCCCCGCTCTCGGGGCGGCGGCGGGTCGTGCGCACCACTTCGCCGGCGACCGCCGGCCCTTCGCGGCGGAACTGCCTGCCGCACGTGACGCGCCCCTCCCTGCCACCTGACGGGAAGGGTGGAGTCCCGAGTGGGACAAAACGCCTACGCGCTGGCGTCACTTCCTCCTGCCAGGCGTGGAGCGGGATGGCGGAAGCGGAGGAGCAGCTGCCCTCCTCGCCTCAGAGCGAGGGCCGCGGCGAGGGCGGGGAGGACGCCCCGGAGGGTGCGGGTGCAGGCGCAGGCGCGGCGGGGGCTGCCGACGCTGCCCTGCCTCCCGCCGGCTCGCCGGGCACCGAGGAGCCCGCGGGCGACACCAAAAAGAAAAGTAACGGGGCGAGGAGTCGCTGTAGTGGGTGGGAGGGCGGGCTTCGCGCGGTGATGGGCAGGTGTGCTGGCCAATGGGTGGTGGGAGCGGCGGCCCCGGCCAATGGGGGGCGGGGCGGGCGGTGTCCTCACCGCGCCCCTCCCCGCAGTTGACGTCCTGCTGAAGGCCGTGGGCGACACCCCCATCATGAAGACGAAGAAGTGGGCCGTGGAGCGGACACGCACCATCCAGGGCCTCGTCGACTTCATCAAAAAGTTCCTCAAGCTGATGGCCTCCGAGCAGCTGGTAGGGGCCCGGCGTGGCGCGGCGTGCCCCGCGGGTCGCTGGGGCAGTACCCTGTGTCCGGGCAGTCACACCCAGCGGGGGAGCTGCCTGGATGCAGGCGACGGTTCTTGGCTGGAAATTTGGCGCGGGGGCGGCTGTAAAACCCTTCAGAGCACGCACCGCAGCCCAAGGTTGAGACGAGCCACAAATTGGGTGCACTCAGGTGCTCAGCTCCAACCTTGGGGCTGCCAAACTGTAGAGGTCAGGTATGTGGAAGGAGTGCTTGGAAAAAGTGTAAAGCCTTTGGGGTTGATTTTCTGAATATCAGTGTCTGTTGCTTCCAGAACTTGCTTCTCAGACAGTTTAATTACTGTCATAAGACTGATTTCTCTTAAAATGGGTAGCTTGGAAACGTTTGCAGTTTGATAGTTCGCACGCTACTGGTACTGTTTATGTGTGGCTTCCTGTGAAGCCCAAGTGGCCTTCTGACAACATTGGAAGAGCTGGAACAGATTCAGAAATAGGATTGTACCAATTTTTTTGATTAGCAGTAAACTCTTAACATCCATACACTTCAGAATTTTCATTTAAGATGTAAAGTTAAAGCTAGACCCACTAAAATAGTCAAATGTGTAGCTGAAGTGTAGATGAAATCACTCTATTCTTGGTGTGGAGGCTCTTATTTAAGCATATAGGTGTAAATGGTCTCACTGGCCTTCTCCTTCACCTTGAAATCATGAAGGGATTCTTATTCCTGAGGCTTAATATCTGAAAGGAGAGTAATAGTTCAGGTATTTACTGTTCTGAACAGTTTAATTCATTAATTGCCATCTCATTGTCTAAGGAAAAAAATACAGAAGCATGGAGTCTTCTGGCGCAGTTTAAGCTTAAGGCTATACTTCAGGAACAAAGCCCTAGGAATTCTGTGACTCTTCTTTGGAAATAGCACATGATTCCTTACTACATGTTGTCATCTCACACTGCAGATCCCATGACCCTCTTTGATGTCATGGACTAGCTACTATATGCATGTATATCCTTTGAGCAGGAGGTGAGAAGGATGACTTTAAAACAGAACAAAATATTGTTTTGTGACTGCTATTCTGACTGAGCAAATTTGGAATAGCAGGAATTGTTTGGATACTTGAAATAAGAGCAAGAACTAACCAGTGAGTTCACTGCATGCTGCTGAGTGGGAGACTAATGGGTCAACTTGCAGGAGAAGGCAGTCAGCTTGCTTTGGCTTGGTCTGGTTGGCCAGTGAGAATTGACTCCTGGAAGTCATGTTGACCATCCACCCTAAAGTGAAAATACTAATTTGTGGCATTTTGGTGTGGACTCTAAAGATTATAAAATAAATGGTGAGCAGAGGACAGATATACCCACCTCTGGCTGCAGAATGTTTCTTCTATGTGATCTGTGAGATCTATGGGACATCTCCATCTTTGGTTTCTTTTCTTGCAGTTCATATATGTAAACCAGTCTTTTGCTCCATCTCCAGACCAAGAAGTTGGGACCCTCTATGAGGTGACTTTCATCTTAAATATCCTTTCCAAATGTGTTTAGCAGAATGTGTCAGTACAATTCTGGCACATGAAGAAGTCTGTTACTGCCCCTAGCTATGCTGGTAATCTCTTGCACTTAATGTAATGGAGTTTATATTTGCAGATCTGTATGAATCTGATTTAAAGAGACATGACTTCATACAATCTCTGGAAGTGCATTCCTTTGCATGCAGTATGTTGTCATGCCTCCCATTATGATGGAGAAATTTGTTATCAGTAACAGTAGTCCATGACACAGTTTTCTGGTAGGGGGGGGTTGTTGTTTGTTTTGCTTCACGTATATGCTAGCCGATGAATAATCTAATGGCTCTTGTTTTGGTTTTTTTTTTCTTTCTTGCAGTGTTTTGGAAGCGATGGCAAGCTTGTACTGCATTATTGCAAAACTCAGGCATGGGGATGAATGACAAGCAATACAGTTATTTAGGTGTTGTCTTCAAAAATGGAAAAGGGACTATCTTTCTTAAACTCAACCTGTAAACACACACAAAGAAGGAATTTGGCATTTCTGCATATGACTACATTTATAAAAATATGCATATGACAGCATAAAAGAAGAGCTATCTAGGCTATCTGATCATGTAGCTTTTTTCTGATGTGCATCTGGGGTACAGAAAGAAAATGTGCATCTGCCATCGATAGAGCAGAGCCAGCATTCTTGCTGCCAAGTTCTCAATTGCTGTATCTGAGGGGGAACTATTTCATAGTTGTCTGGAGGACTGGGCAGGTCTGTCACTCTCTATGATGTACTGAAGATAAAAGTTCCTTTTTATTAAAAGGGACGTTTATTGTACATGTAGCCTGGGATTCTGTTTTTCTGATGTGTTGTACATCTGTTACGTGCGTTCTGTTCTTTATGAAGGCTTCATCTTGAACATGCATTATCTCATGTCATTGCAAGACAGTGTTTTGATTTTTTTCTTATAACTAATGTGTAGGTATTGATGTATAATCTAATTACTTCACCCCGTGCCTTCATCATGTTAGTATTGTAAGTGTTTATTGAAGGCTGAATGCTTCAGCAGTTGCCAATGTGTTTCTTCTGGCACTGTTTCATGACTAGTGTCATTAGTCAAATCATGAAACTAGCTATTGCATCTTTCAATTAATGAAGACATAGACATGAAGGGCTAAAAAGCCTACACCATATAGTCTTCTTTCAGCTGCTGTTATTGTCCTGTTTCACCAGCTACATGTTCCATGAACAAAATAGAATGTACTTTATATCCTTCTGCTAAGTCATAACATAATAAGGATTCCTCTTTTTTTTTTTTTTTAAATCCTGGAGGGAACTTGATACCTTTACTAGGCTAGATCTTTGCTTTTATTTATTGGAGGGTTTGGGGTTTTTTGGGTTTATTTTAAATGTCTGTTGTACAGTCTTTTATGTTGGTTTAACCTGTACTAAATTAAATGTTAGCTGTTTGCTTGCAAAGTGTTGTTATGCTGGATGGCAGTTTTAATCCCTGACATAATCCACTTCTTCAGCACATACAGGCAAAACAGCCTGTTCTAGTTTAAAGCATGCTGTACGTCAGTCTTTAGCTGTTCATTGCTCCTTCACGTATAAGTGGCTCTTATGTGGCCTCTGCAACCTGTGTATTTGATTGTTTGCACCCTTAGAGGACTTCTGGGGAACAAATACACAGCTTAACTTACTGATGTGGCTGCAGTTTGCATGCAGCCTGCATTTATGGCACAGCAACGCAGGTGCATGCCCTGAATGCTTGCTGCATAAATCGCTTGATATATTTTACCACTTCTTAAGTGGAAAACCTGGATATGTTGGATTAAGTTGACAAGGCAGAACTTGTTGTCAGCTTAAACACTTCAAATAATCCATACTTGTGCCTGCTCAGAACCCCAATCTCATGACTCTTTGTTTAAGAGAACTACTGCAGAGGTAAGCACTCTGATTCTGTCTTCTCAAGGAACTTGCCGGCTCAGTCACTGTGAGGCCAGCATAACCTTGCACAGCCACTAGAGGGTACACAAGGACAAAGGTACTTGCATAGTTTTTCCTAGATTTTTTTTTTTCCCAGTCTTTTTCATAATATGTCCGCTTGCTGGCCTTACAAATATAAGTAGTTTGTTCTCATGTGTGGCAGTATGTTTACCTAAGATAAGCTGCTGCTCTGGCTCTTGTTAAAGAATGTTCTGTTGGTGCCTTTCACCTTATTTGATCTTAACAAATGAAACTAGTGATACACTGCAAACATGCTCTTCAGAAGTGATGCAGGAAGGTTGGTTTGTGCGTGTGTGCTATGGGAGCATTTTGTGTTTTGTTTTTTTTAGGAAAAAAAAAGTTAAAATCCACTAGGATCTCAAGGTGGAAGAGGGCTGTAGATCATTGTATCTTGCCAGATAATGGTAGAAGGTTGTCCTTCATGTTAATCTAGAGATAATTTTTATCTCTGAGTTGAAAAAAAGATTTTTTACCTCAATCCCTTCAAAGGTAATAGTCCAGTAGCACAAAACCCACAGTAATGGTCTGGATTTCTTTTATTCACCATATGCATTTTTGAGTAATTCAAACCTGCCTGAGTAAGTTAACCAAGTTCATTTTTTTAAGATTCAGCTTGTTCCTTGAACAATATTTTATTTATTACTGTTTGCTCCAGCATTCTTCTGCTCTTAAATTTTTCCCCAACCCCAACTAATTATTTCTTGGCCCCTAGTTTACTGGTATACAGTGACTACTCACCTGATCCAGCTCTTGCTTTATGTTTCCGGAATGTCCTAAGTGACTGCCTTTATTCTGTTCCTTTCCTTTTAACAACTGCCAGTTACAAATCTACTAATTCCCCCCGTAGCTTCTGTACCTTCCTTATGGAGATACTTCTCCTTTTTGCCACTTTTCCCTGTAGTTTTCTACCTTCTTGCATCAGGGAGGTAGGCAGGCAGTGCTTGTTTATCTCTGGTAACTCCTTAAGGACAATAGCCTCTCTCTGTCTGGAGTCAGGGTGTAACTGTTTTGAGTGGCAGAAACTTTCCCTTGTGCATGTCCTTAAATAACAGATTAGACTGCAAACATGTCAGGTAAATAACGTGTTGAGTGAACAAATAAATGATTAGCAGCACATTGTAGAATTTGCAAAGGACAGAGCTTGGAAAATGTGTTAAATTTTGTATTTTAAAAATTGACGGTTATAGCATCTAAAATCATAGGTGATCCTGAAATGCTTTAAGATGTATGTACTTATCTCTTCAAAAAGAATAACTCCAGTAAAATGGAAAGACCAGAAGCTTAAGTAGAACATGAAATGTTTTCTGTATGCAGGATACCTCAAGCAAAAGTGTTGACTGTATAGTTTAAGCGACTTCTGTTGCTACAGTGGGAGGAAAAAGGATATGAAAGTAAGGGTTCACCTTTTGGGCAAGTCTCTGAGAGTGGTACAAGACAAAAAAAAGTGTACATTTAAGAGTATTGCGTTCCACCCAAAGATGCTACAGGACTGAGATACCAATATTTGTAATATAATTTAATTCACTTGATTTTATGTAATGGAATTAACAGAATAGGCAAATGGGAAATATTAAGAAATAAAGTGTTTTCAGCCTTGTTTTATATTGGATGATCAAGAGAACAAAAACATTCAGGGAACTACTGGAGAGAGTCCAGCGGAGAGCTACCAAGATGATCAGGGGACTGGAGCATCTCCCTTATGAGGAAAGGCTGAGACACCTGGGTTTGTTCAGCCTGGAGAAGACTGAGGGGGGATTTCATCAATACCTATAAATACCTAAAGGGTGGGTGTCTGGACAGTGGGACTGGACTCTTCATTAGTGCCCAATGACAGGCCAAGGGGCAATAGGCACAAGTCGGAACACAGGAAGTTCCACCTCAGTATGAGAAAAACGTCTTTCCTGTGAGGGTGACAGAGCAGTGGCACGGGCTGCCCAGGGAGGCTGTGGAGTCCCTTCCCTGGAGACATTCAAAACCCACCAACCCACCTGGATGCGTTCCTGTGCCCCCTGCTCTGGGTGTGCCTGCTCAAGCAGGGGGGTTGGGCGAGATGATCTCCAGAGGTACCTTCCAACCCCTACCATACTGTGATTCTGTGACTTGATAAGAAAGCATGTTAAATGTGTGTGTTCTTGTTTGAGGAGACCACCGTTCAGCTTCACTAGCATCATACTTAACATGCTCCCAAGGCTAAACATCATAAAATTCTACATATTTTTCTTGTTCCTGCTTTATACTTCCTTCAGTAGCCATAATGCCATGAGATGCCAGGTGCATCTCACTGTATTTTAGTCAGAAAACTTTTGACTTGATGCCAAAATATCTAGAGAGACAAAAACCTCATTTAGAGGTTGTTTCATCCTAAAGAGGGTGGTTAAGAAAGGTTGAACAGAACACTTTATTGACTAAAGGGAGATCAAAATAAGTACGTTAAAAGCTTATGTCAGTCACGCTACATATGTGTATGACATACATTTATGTCTCTAGACTCAGCAGGGCCAGGAAATTTTCTGGTGCACCATAGCTCAGTCATCTGTACAGTTAGTTGGTAGAACAGTTGCTGGCACAGATTCTGGCCGATGCACAATTCACGAGTTGGCAAGGCACTATTTCTTGTGGGTACTTTGGACGTGACCAGCCTGTTCTGGAGATTAAAAGGTAAATAATGGGGATGCAAACTGTTCTCTGCAAGTTGGCCTCTGTGCCAGAGGGCAGTCCTTGGGATATTTGTTAGTGGATACACAGTCCCAGTTTCAGGTGAGATTTGATCCCTTGTATGCACATTGGGAAGAAGGGAGAAAAACATTGTGCCTATTTGAACCTCAGGTCAGTCTCAGAACTTTTTGAAAATAGTTCTTAAGCTTTCCCTCCATGTAATCATCACATATATGCTTGCTCTAAATGCCTACCAATAGCTAGATTCTGCAACACTTAAGTATGCAGATTATAGCTGGTGAGGAAGTACTACTTATATATCTCTATTCACTCATACCTTTCCTTATTAGAAGTAGATGACAAACATTATTTAGTAAGAATTAGGAAAACATACAGAGTCCTAGTATCCTTGTTCTGTGTCTTCTCATGGAATGATTCCACATGAAAATTATTTATATCTATAAAATACGTATGAAAATACATATCAATAGGACTGAGTGAATATAGTGTTAAAATATAATTGCATGGAGGGCTTAAGAATATAAAAAGAAAAAAAGATTCAAGTTACATGTTTCAATTGCAAAAATCAGTATATGACATTAAAGCAGACAAAAATGCCTTTCCCTCAAACCCTGTTTGGTTACAGAACTAACAATCCTAGCAACTCCTGGGAACTAAAATGTATTAAGAGCTCTTCAGCTCTGAAACAGGAAACCTCAGAGAAGGGTACCGAACGGAAAACTACACAGTCAATATTGTTAGTGCAGAGAGGACTAGCTGCACTTCAGCTTTCTCATATAAATACCACAAATTGAAAGAAATGGAAACTTACTTTAAAGTGTTTTTCTCACAGAGGCAAATGTCAATATTTTGTATTTTATGCATAACACATGCACAGTGTACTAACCTCGCACCAGAAGCGAATCAAACTGATTTCTTCCAAGAGTCCTTTCTGTGCTACCTGGTTTAATGCCTCACTGTTTTTCCCTTCAGCAGTATGCATGCCAATTAGTAACTGTTAGCATTTTCAATGTATGGCACAACTTGGTATGTGATGCCCTCATTTCACTCACTGATCACTGCATTTTGTAGTCTGATGATGTTTTGCTGTATGACCTATGTTTGATATGATTAGCTTTTTTTGTGACTCACTGTGCAAGGAGCAGGTTCTCAGGCAAAATCTGTTGTGTACTGAGGGATCAATCTCACTTTCCATGTTATGTGACTGAGGAACGTCTGCAGTGCTGTTCCACAGCCCCAGAAGGAGTCATCCCACTTGGATGTAGGGCTCCATGATCATTTAGCTTGGTCTTTCAGAGCAGAGTTTGGGAACTACTGCTTTAGCTGGTGCATTGTTTACAAATAGCAATCTGAGTGATGTCTGCAACAAACATTTACTTACGTTTCCTCCTGATTATAACCTGAAAGGTCTCTTTTGTGCAATTGGTATTCTTCCAAGAGTTCAGAGGCCTTCATATGAAATAAAAGGGACGGAACTCCAAGCGTCATAGACTGAGGCAGTTCAGGTTTTTAGATGCAGGATGCAGTCCTTAAATCACACAAAGCTTAAAGGAAGAGGCAGTAACCCTTTTGTAATGCTTTGGGACTGCAAAACACAATGTTGTATTTCAGTAAGGTGAGTTTCCTTGGCACAGGTTATTAACCTTTTACCTGTATTGTGATCTGTGTGACAAAATGTTCTCTTCTCTTAATCTTCCTCAGAGAGGTATTGCCATAGAGTCATGCAGCCCCAAAACTTGCACTACAGCTGCAGATGCAGATTTTCTCAAAACAAAAAGCACCACACCTCTCTACAAACATAAAGACACTTAGGTGAACAGAAACTTAATACCATTGGTAAAGGGGTGAAAGTCATAGTATCTGGAGGAGATGTAAATGGTCATTACTGGGTTGAAGTGCTGTTATCTGCCCTGGCTAACAGACCAAAGAGACACAGTATAGTTTGCTGCAACAGCCTGAGGATTCAGACACCTTGGATCCCACTTCTGACTTGCCCACAATTTTTATTTGGAATGATAACATGCATCATAAAATCCAATGCCAAGCTTCATATTCAGGCCCAATAGGCAGTGCAAAGTGTCTTGACACTGGAGTTCATTAATTTCATCAATCTTAATTGAAGATTGTCCTCAGTAAGCCAGGAGAAAAACCCTGTGAGCTGCACCACAATAAGAGATGAGGTGCCATATATACTTAGGTACTTCAGCTGGTAAGTCTCTCCTGGAGTTGGATGTCATATCTGATGATTGCTTGAAGTGCTTATACCTGTCTTGGATAATACTTGAGTGGTTGGGCATTTGTGCATAAAGCAGTTCCTGTGGGTAAAGCCCAAGCACCCATTTTCCAAGAAAAGGTTTTAGCTGTCAGGGTATCAGCACGAATGGTTTGATGGTTTCCTCTCTGCCTCTCAGTGAAGCTGTGCCATGAAGAATGATTCACTTTCTGTGAGAACACTGCAGGGTTCTGTGCTTTTCACAAGGGCTGAATAATATGCAATACAGGAAAAGACCTTAGACCTTTTTGCTTCTTCCCTGGAGCTATATGCTTGCTCTTTCTGTGTAGCCCAAACAATATATATCCACTTTAGGGACGGTGGTATTTGAACACATGAGTGTGAAGTACCTGTGTGTCACCCTATGAGTGCCATAGTGCCATATTCAGGAAGTCAGGTTCAGGAGAACCAAATGTGATTACATATCTCCTCCAAGAAACACCAAGGTGTGCCATCATTAAGCAAAGCTTAATAGCTCATTTATCAGAGAAACAAGATACAAGACCCTGATTACAGGAACTGATGAACGTAATTCTTGCAGAATTATTATGGGAATATAGTACCTTGAAAACCAAGGACTGAGGGAACTGGTGCTACCTAAAGACATTATAGTCTAGTTTGTGAGGCATGTTGGTACAGTAGAGTTCTGATCAAAAATGATTGTTTCTATAGCTTTTAACGTGGTTGATGCGTGACCACCCAGGATACCATTGCCAGTGTGCAGTCCAGCTCCTGAGCAACTGAAAACCAGCTGCAGCATTGCATCCTGCGTTGTAAGACATCTAGATGTGAATCGCTGTGTGTTTTTGAAGGGCGTTTTGCTATACAATTGAATGTTACAACATCCCTTACACTTGTTGGAATAAAGCCTCCCACAGGCTGAGTATTATTCTATAGTAACAGAAGAGTTTAGAACTATGTGCAACAGTTAATTTCTACAGGAGTATGAATATATGATTTTCAGAAATAAAAAGGGTAATATATTCTGTACGTTCCTTTATAAGAAATACAACTGAGAATGTGAAGACAATTCCCATGCTGTGTGAATTACAATGCTCTCTTTTCTTTTAATTTTCAGTGACAGACACCCTCAGTGACTAAGGCTAGAATCTGTTAACTGGTGTATGCAGTCAGATCCCTGGGCCATTTCTATCAATGGGGTATTAACAAAAACATAAGCTGAAGAACCATAAATATGGTTCCTAGTGATTTTCATGCAATCAAGGAATCAACTCTCATAGAAGTTTTCAGTATCAACAAGAAATGTTGAAAGATTCAAAATGAAAACCTGTGTAAACACTTTTGAATAGGAGCAAATAAAGAACGAAGATGTTTTCTTCTTTAGCCACCCAAGAGCTGTTGACATCAGTGCTGGAGTATCCTGGTTGCATTTCAGAGATTCAGGATGGTCTCAAGTTCTTTCAGACCTAAAAAAGTCTGCTTAAAATCATCAGATTTTCTCTCTCCCCAACCACTTGTTAAAAAATCAGCTAAAAAGTTGGGTCTGCTTTCTGTCTGCCAGGATTGGTTCTGGACTGATGGCTGACAATGTACCTATTCAGTACATTTGTTTATATTTCACTCCAATGCACCAGATTCCAGCCCCATTTACATCTATGGAAATGTAATCCTGAGTGCAGCAGAGCCAAAAATTCATCTAGCCTCTCAAGTTGTAGCTCTGTATTAATGGTGCTTTTTTTCACACCTACTTGCTGCACAGGTCAGGAAGAGGAAAGGGAAAGCAGACATGCTCGAAATCCCTCAGTGTAACTGTCTTTAAGAGAAATTGCTGGCTGCTGGTATTGTGGACACCTCTAAGCCTCAGAGCTAGAGCAGACCATGCCGATCTGCTTCCTTCCAGCACCACAATTATCAGACAGGCCTAAATAGCTGAACTCATTTTTTTAGAAAGAAGTGATGGGTTTTCTTAAAACACAATTCTATGATGTATAGTGAATTCCATTGCCAGAATTAATGACTAATAAACATCCTATTAACAGCTGAACTGGAAATGAAGGCAGCTGGCATGGCATCTGCTTGCTCTGCTGGCAGTGTGTAGGCTTGACAGACTGGGGAAAGGATGGTCTGCCATCTTAGCCTGGCCTCCTTTGTCCCATTCATTACATTTCTAGGTGTCACACCGAGTGCTAATGTTCACAACAGCCCTAAACATGACTGCAGAGTGCATGGTTTTCAAGGAACAGCACTTTGAACGGGCAGGCTGTGTTCATGTCCAGCGGCAATTTTCTGTGTGACACTGGTGTGTTCTGTTTTGCTTTTAAATAGAGCTTATAGGTGTATTTTCGTAAGGCCAGCCCCAAATGAATGTATTTTTTTGCTGCAACTTATCTGCCTGGAAGCTCCTTAAGCCCAGAACTTGCCCACAGGGGATGAAGATGCGAGACAAAGAGGCCCGGCAGCGAGAGACGCTTTCTGCCCGGCAGCGACAGACACTTCTCTTCGTACCCCTCCTCCCCCGGGGATACACATCAGAGCTCCAAACGCCCGCCCGAGGGGTTAGAGCCGAGCCTAACCCTCCGCCCCGGCTGGCTGCTGGAGGGACGGAGCGGAGCGGAGGCAGGAGCCCGGCCGGCTCTGCCTGCCCCCGCCCGCCGCGGGGTCGGTGACCCCGCTCCCGGGGCTGCGTACGGGGCCGGGCACGGCTGGCCGCGGTCCCGCCCGCGCCGCCCGGCCCCTCCGCCCGCCGGGGCGGTGGTAGGCTCCCGCCGTGCCTCCCGGCACATAAAGGGAGGCGGCGGGGGCCGGCCGGGGGCAGCGGCGGGCGGCGGCGCCGGAGCAGCCGGCGGCGATGGAGCAGCCGGTGCAGACGGAGACGTGGAAGGCGCGGAGCCTGGAGGAGCTGGTCCGCATCCTCCATCGGATATTCGCCGAGGACAAAGTCAGCGTGGAGGAAGTGCAGGAGCTGATGGAGTCGTACGACAGCAACCCCGAGGAGTGGCTGCAGTACGCCAAATTCGACCAGTACAGGTACAACCCCTCCTCACACACACACACGCGCACCCCGGGGTAAGGGAGCCCCCGGCGCCGCGCCCCTCACTGTGGAAGCGGGTCCGGTGGCGGTGCAGAGCCGCGGAAGGGTAGTGGGGACCAGCGGGGCGCGGGGCTGACGCCCACCACCATCACCACCACGAACCCGGCCGACAGCCCCTCCGGTGGGGGCGGGGGCGAGGAGCGGGCGGGGCCGCGGCGGCCAATGGAGGCACATTAAAAAAAAAAAACAACCCACCCCAAAAAAAGCCCAAGGGAAACGTCCCGGCTGCAGAAGCCGCAGCGCAGGGGTTGCGCGGGGTTTGCGCGGCGTGCTGGGGTCGGGCAGCAGACCGCTGCAAACTGGGTGTTCGGTGTTTGTAGAGGAGCTGGTGCGTGTATTCCCTGCCTTACCGCCGGTGCACGCTTCGGTCTCTTGCTCCTCCGGGTAGTGCAGGATGAGGCTTTTTGCTGCTTGCCAGGAGAAAGGAAAATACCTGTTAGGGTTTCAAGTCTCTCCTATTTTGCCAACAACTAATTTTTCCCTGCCATTGGTGGCTTTCCTGTCTTAAATTTCAATATAAGTACGCTTTATTTGAGCACTCCCTTTAAAAAACAGACAAACAAAAACCCCAAAACTTTTCCTTTTAACCCTGCTATCGTGAAAGCATTGCTCTGGCGTGACTGGTTTTTAGCTTCCTTGCACCTCGCATTGACTATCCTCTGCTCAGAACAAGTCACTAAGTTTGTAACAGAACATAGAAAACTACGAATCGGAAGAACAAAGTGTGCTAACATTAGAAGTATGCTTGGCAGCCTTTTTTTTTTTTTTTTTTTTTTTTTGGCCAGCCAGACCTGCTATACAGAAATAACAGCACTTGAAAAGTTCAGTCAAATGCCAGCATTGATTGCTTATGTTCTGGCATCATAGGAAAAAGCATGTCTACCTAATATGTGCACAAATTGTGGATGCAGTGAGAGGCAGCATATAGATTTACATGTTATGCTTTGAAAGTAATTTCTTTATGAGCATCCTATTTTGATTAAAATAGAGTGATCTTATGGGGAAACTAATTTAAAAACATTCAGTTGACATTAGTGCACTTTCTATGCGCCCCTGCTTGCACCTCTTAGGCAGGAGTGAGGTGTTTTGTCATTGCCATATATATTTGCTTTACTTGGCAAAGTGCAAATAGTTGTGAATAATGCTAAAATGAAACCAGAAGGTCCCACTGGGTTACTTGCACCATAACAGCTAGAAGCACCAGCCCTGGATCAGAAGAGGCCCGCTATGGAAAGTAATGTATAGAGCAAAATCCTCACCCCTTTTCTAGTGAGCTTTTCGATAGGACAAGATGAGCAGTAGCTCGGGGGAGGCTTACAGGAGAGTACAAGGAAACAAACATAAGATGTTGCTGTTAAAGGTGTTTTCAAGTCCTGAGAGCAAACCACAGCTTACTCTTTGTCACCTATAAGTTAGCAGATAAAAAACTCTTTTTAAGAAATCTTGCTCTGATAAACTTTGTTTAGAAGTAGATGCTGGCAGAAATTACCCCATAGGTGTTTTAGCCACACACGAATGCTACAGTACAAGATGAAGAACTTTCGGGAACAGAGTAGGAGGACCATGTAGGGAAAGCCTGACATCTTATTCCTTTGCTTTTTTGGCTTTGTACAAATGAGTGCTGCGTAAGAGAAGGAAAGCCAAAAATATCTGAAACGGAGCTGCAGGAGAATGTAACCATGTATTTTTCTTGTTTCATTGCAATCCTCTGTTTCTAATTATAAGCCAGCTGCTGAAGTGACTTCATTCGATAACTATTTTGATTTGATCCTGTCTACCACATTAGTCTCAGACTCACAGTTCCCAAACTGCAATCATCTATGTAATTCAAAAGCAATATGATTATAAAATATTAAGTATGTTCATTTTTTTTCTTCACAGAAAATGAACTCTTACCAAAAAAAGCTTAAAAATACAATTTCTTTTTTTTCCAAGTAAAACTTGGCTCTCAAGAAAAAGAAGAAAAAGGACTTTTACATGTTACAACCTTCCTTCATAAACATGATTGTATAATTTTGTCTGTTATAGGCACATCAGTACAGTAAAAACCAACACTTTGTATTTCAGGTATACAAGAAACCTTGTGGACAATGGAAATGGAAAGTTCAACTTGATGATCTTGTGCTGGGGTGAAGGGCATGGCAGGTTCGTATGCAAAGATTATGGTTTTAGCAAACAGGTAAAAATTCAGTGTATGTTTCACTGTCATACAAAACGACTCAAATAATCAGCCCTGTATGAGCTGTCAGAAAGTGTCAGGAAACTAAGCAGTGCAGAGCTCCTATTGGTATAGCAGTCCTGAATATTTGCTGTGTCTTTTGCAAGTTTGTACCTCATGGGCATTTTTAGAGACTCTTTTAAAAATGCTCTGTTTTTCTATCAAATTTAAACTTCCCTCCTGCCAGAGGAAGTTTTTAGTCCTAGAGACACAGGGATTCCTGTGGGCAGGATAGGTTGAACAGACCCATAAAACACTTGGTTGCAGAAGCAGTACTTGGTGCAGTTTAAATAGTCTTTGTTCTCTCATGGTGTTTAAATCCCACCTCTGTGTCAAGATGGAAAAAGTAGGTTTGGATTAGGACCTCAGGCTGTGAGGAGGGAGCCCCTCTGCAGGAGTGCTTGGCTTTCTTTAGGTTCATGCACCCTATCTCCTCCCTCAAAACGGACCACACTGCTGTTGTGGCCTCCAGAGTTGTGTGCACAGACTGTACGCTGCGTTGTGTAGCCCTACAAACGTGAGGGCAGGGTTTGCCCCTTGGAGGGTCTTTCACAGAATGTTGGCTAAACCAAAATGTGAAATAACAAAACTTGCAAGTGTTCTTGCATATAAGTAGAAAACGTAAGGAGAAGTCAGAGCTGTTTCTTCGTTTGTTTTAACTGAGCGTGCAATTCAACATTTACAGAATTCTCCAGGGGATGCCATGACATTACACTCAGAGGGACATGGGAGCCAAGCCCACCACCTCTACTCCTTCCAGGCTATCCCCACAAAGCCTGTAATTTATGTCAAACTGTGTTTGAGTTGGATGAGCATTCGCTAGGGCTAGACTGAGACCACAAGTTGTTTTTGCTTCCTGCATGAGGAGGATCAGATTGTTCTCATGGCTTGCGGAAGGAGGATGACAACGTGGCATTTGTGAACTGTTCTGTGCCCGAAGCAAGCTCTGGCATCTCAGTTAGTAAGAAACCCTGACATTTATTTACTGAAAACAGTAACATGCAAGTACCAAGTTTTTGATTGAAGCTCATTAGCACTGTACTTCCAGGAGGGTTAAATTCCCCCTTCTCCCTCTCCCCCAAGGAGTAGAGAACTCTCCCTTTGTTCTAATTGACATTGACATCTGTAACAATTCATCCTCTATTTAAAAACAAAAACAAAACAAATCCAAGAAAATAAAACTAAACTACATATCTAGCCCATATGTCTCCAAATAGCAATTAAAACATACTTCGGAGCAAGGAGACAGATTTAGCGATCAGACGAATCATACCAGATCCTGCTGTTTTGTTCATGTTTTGCCAAAATAGTGAAATTAACAGCTTACTATAGCTCATTGTACTTAGTACTATCAGAGTGAGAGGTAGAGCATTTTTTCTTCAACAAATGCCTGTGCACCTCATCAGTAAAGCGACCGCAGGAATTAGGTAGACGTAGCTCATTTCTCCCATGTTTCAAGAGCAAGCATATTGGATCCGCAAATATCAGGTATACTTGCAAGTTTATACCAGCCTCTGCCTGGGATCACTGTGAAAAGCTTGGGTTTTGGCCCACAAGAGTTTTTGTGTTCTGAAGAATTTTTCTGTCCTCCTCCAGACTTCCGTTGCATTTCTTTGTGGCAAAGTCATAGGCTGATCCATATCTGACTCTTCTACAAGTCCTGCTGATGTGAGCTTATTCCTCTAATCCACTATCCCTCTATCCACTTCTAACGTAGCAGTTTTAAGTAGGTATACCTTAGCCATTGTGAATCTTTTTTCCTAAGACTTTTGTGCAATGGTGTTCCATGTTAGGGCTATGCCCAGATACAATACGCTATGGCATCTGTCCTATTTGCTGTACTGAAATCAAATATGTATATCACACTGAGTTTGGTTATTCTTTTTACATATATAGCAGCATCCATGATCACACTGACTCACACTGCTTTATGAAGATCCTCCAGGGAAATCTAAAGGAGACTCTGTTTGAATGGCCTGAGAAAAAAGGGAATGGTGAAATGACTAAGAAATCAGAACGAGTTTTGAGGGAAAATCAATGTGCCTACATTAATGGTAAGCTATTAAGCTTGTTTTGACCACTAGCCATTCATTAATATTATTCCTAACAGAAGAGTTCATCTGCTGTCCAGTCTCCTACCTTTAACAATATAATACTAATACTAACTAATAATATAATACTAACATAATACTATGCACAGTTTAAGAATGCAGCTCTCTAGATTCTGCACAAACTTAGATTCAGTAAAATAAACAACAAAAAAATGTCCTTTTAACTCACTGTTAAGATATTGCAGCAATTGCTTGATCCTTAAGTATGCCAGGTATCTCCTCTAGACCAAGCAGCCTTCAGCACTGTGTCCCTGATGACTCTCTGAAATTGCTTGTAAACATAGATCTTAAATAGTATTATGTGAGAAATAAGGGAACTAAGATTCAGATAGCTTAATCACCTTGCTTTTTTTTCAAGGAAATAATCTTTTTGATCAGCCATGGAAATCCTAGGTCAAAAATGTAAAAGCTGTCTATGGAATAAATTGACCAGCCAGGAGCAGAGGCCCTGGTCTACTACTTGTCCAAATCAACAGAAGATTGTAATGCTGAAATGCAGCATCAGCAGAGTGGAAATGCTTACGCCTACAAAATCTACCAAAAAAATAAATTGCCTGACAGCACAGGTGCTGATAGATGACTAAGTCTTCACCAGTAAGGCTCCTTAGGTACCTAAATCCATGCCCTTACACATATCTGTAACTATCACCATCTTGTGCTGGATTGGAGGCCATCCTGGAGTGGCCAGCTGGGTGTAACATATTCTGATGCTATGAAAGATGTTGCACATCATGCTGATCAGCAATGAGTTCAACAGAACAGAGGAAAAATGTCAGAGAAGGGGGCCATCTGCCTTTTATGTGATGAGTTAAAACCTGGACCACGCACCTTGTGGGGCTGAGCTTGGGAACCCCACAGTTGGACGGAGCCTCCTGTTGGGTTATGGACTAAGCCAGGGTGAGGGCATTGGGGAAGAATGACTAGTGCTCTGCAGCCCTCTGTTGAAGGTATGCCACATTAAATGAAAACACAAAACCCATAGGACAGGAAATGCAAGGAGCTTGACATGTCTGCTGATGCTCCCATGCCAGGGATGGGGGTTCTCAGACACTGTCGGATTTTCCTACCTATATGGTTCTTTCTGATGCAAGCAATTGCACCCTGTGTGCATCTGATCCAAAGCTTCCTTGGCTGTTTTAAACAGATCCTCTGAGGCAGTTTGGATCTCTGCCATGTCTCATAACTGATGTCTTGGTTTAAAAAAAGCAGGTAAAACAAGGGGAAGGGTAACACTGAGAGTGTGTTGATTGTCCTAACTGCTTCAATAGTGAGTGACCTTCATGTTTCTATTGAGTGCTTCTTGGTTACTCTTGTAGTTTATTTTTAAGGTTAGAACTCACTAAACAGTTTATTCAAGTCTCCCATTAGATTAGCACAGATTTAGGACTTTTTCCCCTACATCCTCTATTTAGATAAACAACGTTAATGACACTTAGGGCTTACACTTCAAATGTATCAGAGTTAAGAGTATACTCATGGGTCTTAGGTATGCCTATGTTTCACAATACACACCTAGGTATTATAGAACATATTAATTCAAGTACAAAGGCCTGAGTTGTTTTTATAGCAGGGTCGTAAATTTAAATTCAAGGTCTCCTAAGTAACTAAAAAACTCTAGTGTAGAATGAAAATGGGTTGTTTCATGGATGTGATTCTTCATACCTTACATTTTTCTGTAATAGCTTGATTTCTACTCCAGCACTTCAGAAAGTGCCCTTACTTCACTAGTAACCGCACAACAAACAGTGCCTTGTTTCATTGCATGTTCAGTTATGCTTACTATTCAGTTAAGGATGGAAATATGCCAGTTGCTACTAATTTGTCACCTTAGTCAAAAGGGCAAACAAATGAAAAGACCATTCTTCAAACTAATAAATTGGAAGGATTAAGTAAGTGCCTGCAGTAGAAGCAACTATATCTCTGTAATAAGTCCATGCTCCAAATACACATAGCTGACCTTTAATGTGACTAACATTCTTGTTACCAGGCTGAGAATTAGGAATACAAAAAATTTTTTCCAGTGAAATATCTTGCTGATTTGTAGAAACACAAACCTTCCAGCTTTGGAGCATCTGTAACAACAGCATCTCCTAGGAAAGTGAATCACCTTGAAGTCCTTTGGGAATGATAACCAGAAAATTGCTGACAGCATGTCCTTTCTTAAATTTCTATGGATTTCTATTGGCCTTTATCCTGTAGCAGGCAATCCAGAAGTTACATAAAGTGTGTGGAAGACAATAAGGTATTTTGAATTACCAGTGTATTTAGGAATCTCTGCTAGACAATAGCAGTCAAATTCCCTGTACCGAGTTACTTGTTGCCCATAAAAGTGTGGACATGCCTAATTGACTTGCTTCTGAGTTTCAGTTTAAAAAGCAACTCATTAAACCACCCCACTAATACACCCTCTCATTTCATGCCCTCGCTGGTGTAGACTCCATTGGCCTGCACCGTGTGGAGAACATAAGCCACACAGAGTCTGCTGTGAGCCTGCATTTGTACAGCCCACCCTTCGACAGCTGTAACACCTTTGATCAGAGGACTGGACACAAGCACAGAGTCAAGATGACCTTCTACAGCCAGTTTGGAGAAAGGACCCTCTGCGTAAGTATGAGATAACATGCTCCCCACCCGGCCTTGAGCTCTGAGCCCTCAGTCCCAAAGGGGACCGGCAAGGGGCTGCCCTCCTGCCTGCGCAGGGCAGGGCGCTGGTGCCCCGGGGCAGGCAGGAGGTCCCGCCTTCCCCAGGGCATCCCCGTCTAGGACCAGCATAAAATCTGTTTCCAAATACTACTCTTGTCAGTTTGCACTTCCCTCGTGTGGAGTTTCCTTTGTAGCTTTGTAGCTGAAGGCTTTGTAGCTTGCCTCCCCTGTATCAGCAGGAGATCGGTTCCCAGAAGAAAGGAGGATTAATGAGACTTTTGCTACTAGCTAATTGTCTTCAGGCAGCAAATCATGGTAAATGTAACCTAGTCAATGGAAACCTGTGAAGCAGCTACATTGTTTTGGCCAGCTTAAGTCATGTGTAACATTTCCTGCCTAAACTGTTCTGCCAAAAAGCATCACATTTCAAGTCAGTTGTTCTAAGCCTTTTAGCTTTCCGCAAAGTAAAGAATTCTTTAATAAAGTTAATTTAGTTCTTTAAAATCAAAACTTTGACACAAAAAGACTTGTGCTGTGAGTGAGAGTAGGCTGGTTGGCTGTTGTCTGCATTCTTGAGCAAGGGCATGAGACTTTATTTGGGTAGAAAAGAAACCTTAAGATCAGCATTGGGGGACCAAGCTAGGACATCTGGGAGAGTTTAATAGGGTTCCTTTTAGCACTCTTCCATGCATTGGGAACATAACTACTTATACGGGTAGAAAAGACAGATTCTTGGTGTTCAGCCACAGAGGTTCAAAGACTGTTTGGTTTTGTTAGATACAGAACACTTTCACCTTTCACTGAAGCCAGAAACACAGTGCTCAGGAGTTTCCTGGAGTGAGCCCTTAGTAAGATCCAGTTAAAGTTTTATATAATCGGCAAGTACCATGTAAACTATTTCTTTGAAGCTTGTCACATTACGTGATTACAAATTTACCGAACAGCTGAAACACAAACTTTGACCTTCCTGAGTTTGAAAGGTCCTTGAGAAAGTAAACTCAAATTTGTAATACAGATTTTAAAGGGAAGTAAACATGGAAAAATTTTGAACAAGGTTCACACAAGAATTCAGTGTTTGCTTGCTTTCCTTTTTGGTTTAAGTGTTCAATGAATATGAAGTTTGTAAAATAACAAGCAATGTTTTGATTGGGACTAATTTCCTACCCTTGATCTGTAATCATCTGCCAGGGTTTGCACCTTTTGTGGGAAGCTGGATCTGGCTTATAGGAGAGAGGTAAATTTTAATCATTGGGTCTCTTTCATGAATTCCTATAAATGGAATTCTGGTAAGGGAGAAAGTGGAAGCAAGTCTAGGCCATCCAGCTTCCTGAAATTACTTCATGCTACAAAAACCTTCTGATCTCAGTGAAGGTTTCTGGAAAGCTTACTGGAAAATTAAATTTTCTTCCGCTTACCAAATCTCAAAAGGTTGTAGGAAGACAGAAGGCTGTAAGTTAAAAACAACAAGGGAATAGTGTAAAGTATACTTGTGTATTTTTAGTGAGTGAAAATATCTGCCTAGCTGAAGCACATTCGGTGCTTCCTCTTTGTCTTAAATTTTTCTGCAGGTAAAACACAGAGGTAAATCCCTAGTGGCTTCTGGCCATGATGAAGTCTTAATTAACTAAATCTCCAGTAAATGCCTAATAAGTTATATATAGGCCTAATAATTAAAATTGTGTGTAATATGTCCAAGGACTTGCCCATGGAAGTAACTGTTTACTCAGTTCAGGTACAAACCATGAGAATACTGAGGCAGGATTTCACTGAGGGAAAAGTAGTTTTGTCCTGGGTGTCACAGCACATGAGTTCCTGCTGCCAGAAATTTTGCTGGGGGAGGTGATTTCTCTTTGCAGCCTGTCTTCCAAGCACTTTCTGTTAAAATGAAGTAAAGCAGAGTACTGGGGAGAAAAGACAGCCTGAAGGAGGAAGCACTCCTCAGTTGTCCCTTCTGCTGAGGGCTTGCTTGTGGTCACACAGAGCCAATGGACAAGGCGGGTAATTTTGTCAGGTGCACAGAGCCCGCTGTAAAACTCTGGCAAGGAGTACTGAAAGTAAATGCGCTAAGTATTTTAAAGTGCTGAGCTACTCCAGGAATAAAGGCCCATGCTGAGAACATGAAGTAGGGGGTGACTGCCTCTCTCCTTAAAACAGCAACCTCTCCTCTTTTCTTTTAGGCAACAGCAGTGCCACAGGAGAACAACTGAGATGCACCAGCGTGTGTTTGCATAAGACCTGCTGAATGTTTAACCAGGGACAGAAGACTTGCATGGCTAAGGCCGTCAGCCAGATATATTTCTATACCTTGAACATAGAAGTACACTAGGGCAGCTTCCAGGCAACCCGCAGTTCCCCCAGGCGAATGCCAATTATGGGACACTAAGCTAACTAGTGCCATAAACTACTTCAGAGGTTAGATGCCTTGTCTTAGGCTTCTGTCAGAATTAAGTAGTTTGTTTTCTGATTCTAGCCTCCTTTCCATTCCGACTCTGATACCACACTGAGAATATCAGAAATAGAGTTTTTAAATGTCATCTGACACTACCTAATAAGCCTATGTGTATGTACGCTCTCAATGTAATTAATAACTGTATAAACTTCTAAGCTTCCAGTCACCTGTACCTATGGGTAGGACACTAGATACAACTAACAGCAGCTCTTTTTTTTTTTTTTGATTCAGTCTTTTAGGTTTTAATGCTCTAGGCCATTTTGATAGTTTTGTGCATTTTTTACTTCTTATTTTTTACAATTTCATTTGTTAGATCTTGTTTTAAATAGGAGCAGCAAAATGCTTCATGCACAATGATTTTCAAAACTGATTGGGCAGAGATTTGGGTTTTTAATAAGACTAATCATACTTAATTCAGCTAATGTCCAGTTTCCAAAGTATTCTGTGTAGCTATTGAAGAACGTAACTGAAATAAAACTGGATATGTACACAGTTTTCAAAGTTTTCAGCCTTTTTCTCCTGGTAACTAAAACATTCAATACACTTTACAAAAATCCACCTTCCTCATGAACATCTAAGACTTTTCCCAGCAATACACTACTAGAAAAGGCTTTAAAAAATTGAAAATATTTCGAACATGTGAAGAATCCTGATCCCAATTAAGTTGGTGGCAGTTCTGCCACTGAGTTCACTGATGCTTAGTTTTATCCTCCAGATTTAGTTAAAAGGAAAGAACCATCCTGAAAAAAAGTTAACGCTAATTAAACATACCAAAATCAGCAAAGGTGCCTGCACTGAGGGTACCCATTCATTTAATGGAGCTAGTACATAAAACAAGTAGAGAATGTGCAGCAAGTCTCCTGGTCTTGTAGGTGACTGCTGGTTATTCAGGCAGCAGTTTAAGTTTTAACAGTATCCTTTTTAGATGAGTCATGTATTTCCGTCCATGTTGACAAGTCCAGAAAATATTTACTTTATGAGACCCTGTTTGCAGGGAGGCTGTGTCAAATTTTCAAAAAATGTTTGAGCAGTGTAACAGTTTTTAAACAAACCTATGCCCTTGGGCTGCAATTATTGCTTGAGGGCCAGTGGGAAAGCAGTAGGTGCTTTGCAATACTCTCTTTTTTGGTTTTTTGTTGTTGTTGGGGTTTTTTTTGGGGGGGGGAGGGGGGAGGAGGAAGCAGGGGGCATGGAAGGAGAATTAAAAAATGAGAAGTTAAATCAGGCCCAAAGGCAAAAGAACAGGAATAAGCATCAGCAGTAAGTGGGGACTGTCTGCTTGAGGTGGACCTGGAGGCTGTGACAGGCTCCAGTGTACCCCAGAGTTTAGCATGTTAGCGAGTTTCTCATTCACTATGAAACAGTTCCTGAAAGAACCTTGTCAAGCCGGATGTTGGGACTGAGCATATTAATTTGGCATGGCTCAAGTTGTTGTGAAAGTGTCCCAGCACCAGAGATGAGCTGAGGCTGGCGGTCCAGCTGCCCTGCCTCATGGAGGGTGACCTACAGCAGGTAGCTCAGGACTACATCCAGTTGGGTTTTGAGTATCTCCAAGGATGGAGACACCACAGCCTCTCTGGGCAAACTCTTCCAGTGTTTGACCACCCTCACAGTAAAAAAGCCTTCTACTTAGACAAAATGCCTTGTATTTCAGTTTGCACTCACTGCGTCTTGTCCTCCCCCCACTTCTCACACAAAATGAGCAGTTTCACTTAACTAACTTCAAATATAGCATATTCATCATGCCTTTGCTTACTAGATAAAATTAAAGGACAAACTCAACAGCTTATATATCACAGGTTCAGTCAGGTCAGGGGAACTGGAAAGACCAGAAAGACAGACAAGGAGGCCAGAAGTGATGACAGCAGCCACCTGTACCAAGATTCATTGATACAGAAACTTAGGCAGTACTCCAGCTAGCCACACACATGCCAGCAAGTGAGGCAGAGGAAATATAAGCAGAAAAGATAACAGCTATCTACCCAAGTTGTCCCAAACAATATTTCATGATGGTAAACACAGCATCAACCATTGCATAGAATAATACAGGAATTTCAACGTTTCAGAACAAGGTACTAACCACGTACTTATGCCAACCATACCAGAAACATAAAGGAGTAGCCTAGGCAACATAAAGGGCATTAATACTGGAAATCTCAAGATAAATGATCAATCGGGTCCAAAACTCTTAGAACAGCTACCACAGCCTACACCTTTGCTACTTTCTAAGCACTAGCTATGCATCTTGTGCTCTGTGTGGCACAAGCATGAAGTTAATACCTACCAAAAGCAATCTTTAATCAATAAATATCAAGCAATATAATGATAAGTAGTCATCTGTTCACTTACATAAATATGTTCACATAACCTGTGCTGGCTTGAAACATAGAAACCAGTAAAAACAAAATAGTATTCGTACACTATTATGGCTGAACAGTCAAGGTATTAAACTTTATAGCACATGAAATTACTTGAGCTTTGGAGTAGTGCTAACTGGCCAGTTGATGAGGTAGCAGTATGCTGTAGGCTGACAATTAGCTTTCACTTGGCAATGAACAGATGTTTAGTGTTTCATATGCTTTCATCTGGGAAGGTGCTATTGAGCAGTGTCACTGAAAATCGAAGAGTTTAACATTTATCTGGGTTACAGCTGAGATCCTCGAGTGGTAAGAGACGCTGGGCTAAACAATTAATACTACTAAATCATTTAGGATGGCAACAGCAGGATGAACTCAGTCTAACTATGGTTTGGTGGATTAACTAAGGTTTCAGTGAAGGAGCTTCAGAAGAAAGACATAGAGAGGCAAAGCCATGCCAGGAGTGGAGCAAAGTGCAATATTTACAAGAATTCAGCAAATTGCAAGGGTTTGGTAGTTTTGTTTTTGTTTTGGAAAGTCATTATCAGAAATCTGGCAGGAAGAGAGGTTGTTTGTCAAATATACACTTTACATGAAAAGGCTCTGTACCAAAGAGTACTTGGGAAGGCGTATGTCATATGCAAAGGAAAGCCAACAACAGGGACTCTTCCAGGAATGGAAATGCTATCCCTGCCTATGTGGCTGTGGCTGATGAGGATTAGGTTCAGAGAAGCTCATATGTTCTGTGTTCATAACCAGCCAATGAGCAACTCTTTTTTCTTCCCATGCTGAGGTGTGGGATCTCTGAAGCCTCTAACAGGAATTGTTGCTGGGAGAGGGTCCCTTGATGTATAAACACAGTTTCTTAATGTTCTTGTGGATAATTGAGCCTAGAGTTGCTTTCTGTCTAAGTCACTACAAAATCTTAGCATACCCGAATTAGTTCAATTTGTTATTTAAGGCTGGGTGGTGCTAAATTAAGTCTCCTGATGTTTGAGCATTATTCACCTTCTTCCATTGTTGATGTATAGAGGAACACAGCAGAATAAAAATCCACCCTATATATAACCCTGCTCAATTACAAACTTTTTTTTTCCTAAACCACAAAGATACAAGATGTGCTATTCATTAGCTAATCCCTATGGTTATTTTTTCACACTCTTCTCATGGCCAAGAGGAAGCTCTGTTGCAAGAATCTAGCCTTCCTGAGGTTAAAAGAGGTGATCTGCCAACAGTGTCTCTGTTCCCAGAGACAAGCAGAATGACATGAAGCTTGGTACTTCTCAACCATGCTATATATTCTGTTCCTGCCTGTTTAGCTCATGAAAGACTTCACTGTCCTTAAATGTCAGAGGGTCTTATGTTTCAGGTATGGACACTAGCTCCAGCCTCTCTGACTGGTAAAGGAAGCAAAACAACCATGGACTAGTTGTGCAGGCCTTCAAGACATGTTCTGACCCTTGAAGCTCATATGAAGCTTTATTCAATAATTAGATCTCAAATCTTTTAACCCTCTGTGTACTTCACACTACATTGTGTTTCTTCAGGGATGAATGACCCCAAAATAGGGATAGACAAACTCTCCTAACCTAATTGATCATTCCTGCATGCTACACAAGAAAGGTTTAGCAATTTTTAACAAATTATTAAATAACTTATGTCTTTTCCAGGCCTGCTTCCTCTTTGCTTTTACTCTCCAATTCACTAAAAACCTTTGGTAGAGACAGAGGAGTACAATACTTTCCCTTAAAGCCTAACTTCTTGACATACGAGGTTTGTCTCCTTCCTGTCTTATTGTAGGTTTAGAGGAACACGTAATGTCAGTCAAAATCAACTCTGCTTGCACTTCATTTTCCAGTAGGAAAAAAATCCTTTTCTGAACCACAAAGATGAAGTGTATGTGCTGTTCACTGGCTCATGCTTTGGTTTATTTTTCATGCCCATCCTGCTCTTGTCTTTAGATTTATATTCCTTCAGGGCCCTGTGCTCTTCCAGACTTAGTTTATCTAGCTGGCTGACCTATGGCCAATGGTGGTGAAGAACATTTTAAAACATAATGATTAAATGTGAATTAATGTATTTCTTAGGGGATGAAACTTCATTGGCCCGCTTCCTTAAGGAACAGTTAGAGAAACCACACAAGAGGATTGTGTGGCACATGCTGCTCTAATGTGGCCAGTGTCCCCAAGATTCACACGAATCACAAAGCTACCATGAGCAAAACAGGTTCCCTGACCAGAAAGCAAAACTTCTGCTCCAAATGACAGCTACATCCTGTTCTTTCTTTGCCTCCACTCTGTATTCATATTCAGACCCTCAGTATCTCTGGGTTTTCATTTTTGTTTGTTTTTTACATCACACTGTGAATGCAAAGTGTTTGATTTCCTTTGTAAGTCACTGTCTCAGGAAGGTCTGAGAGCAGCAGCCAGGAAAATTAACCTCCTTTTCTCTCCCTAGCTGAAAAAGATGCCCCTGCAACACATCACCTGTTTGCAATCTGCACTCTAATCAAATGATGAGAGAATCAATAATTCAAGCATGCTGAAAAATGTTTCTGCAATTGTTTCTATCTTCAGGCAGGCACAAAGCTTTGCCCTTAAGAGAAATGCAAAACAGCTGTGTGAGTACTTGGCACCAGGTGCAGAGACCTCCTGTTGATCACTCACTTAGAGGATGGCCCTGAAAGTGTGTGTCTTAAGCATAATAACAGGTAATCCCAAGGAGCAGCAATAGCTCTGGAGATTAGAGAACTGCTCTGTAAATGCTGAGGGTCTGCTACTACTGCAAAGACCAAGTTCATTTGAGGTCTGATTACATATGATTATAGAAGCCCTGGTCTGAACCTTGCACTGAAATATTGAAAAACCTGCTGGGAGGCACTTGGACCTGTGGTATATAGCTATTCCTGTGTTGTAACTAGGGCTCCGAATGGCCCTAGGATTGCTGGTATGAGAATATTTACAAAGCATATTCATAGGGAAGAAAACAGCATTTGTAAAAGCTTTCTTCAAAGAAAATGTGCAAAATAGCCCTGTTTAAACTCAGAGGTGGGAGGAAGCCTTATCACCTTTTTGGCCTAGATCTTTATTCAATATAGGTTGAAATAGCAGGGCTGTCATGAACTGACTTGCAGTGTTTTACATTGGTTGAAACAATGGTTCTTATTTGAAGTCTTTACTGGGACTGAGTGCTTAATTCTGGTTACATTTATTACCTGAGACTTCAGATTGTGGCCATCCTTGAACACGGTTATCTATGAGTGAAAAGATACTCCCTCACTGCTTGAGAAAAGCTTTAACATCCAGTGTTTCATGTTGGCCAGGAGTATTCAGAATGAGTCACCATATGAAAGGCAAGTGTGAGAGGAAAAGCCTCTTCCCACATCACTGAATCCATTAAAACAAATAGCACACCTCTCTGCTTTTGCACTTCATTGCTTCCTTGCAACATAAACTCAAACTAAGGAAGTCCTTTCATTTGTAATACTTACTTTGGAGTTCTGATATCTTGGAAAAATAAAACCCTTGGGTTAAAGTGTATGGTCTGAATTCTGGCCTCTGCTTTATTGGCACAAAGCACTTGAAAAAATAGCTTAAGTCACCTGCAGGCTCCCCAGACTTAGAATTTTTGTTAACACGGTGGATAGGGCATTTTGCAGAGCACTGCAATATTCCAATTGTACATTTTCTTGAACCAGGCAGAAAAAGTACTCAAGGTTCTCCATGAAAATGAAGTGCATAAGGCACAAGAATGTAAATGATTGTTGCCTTCTTACATGCAACATGACACTACTAGTGCTGTTCCTCTGTGAATCATGGAAGTATGTTATAGGTATTAGAGAATTAGACTCTGATACACTATACAAGCTAAACTATGCCTAAGTAACTTGTACAGCCTCATCCGCTACAGCATCTGAGCTCCTGTTTATTCCTACTGTATCAGGTCTGTGGCAGGTGAGTAATATTAAGTTCTTTAATAATACAGGAATTGAGGAACAATGAAATTGGTGACCTTCTGTCAGACAGGACACATAGCTTACAGAAGTTTCCATGCTAGTTTCCCATGCTAGTTTCCAATCCATTTAACTAGTCTGTATTTCTACTGCTGCCTAAAAAAAAAAACTCATCTTCCATAAAGAGCTAAAATATAAGGAGAGTAAATGTTCTTACAGATCATACAGTTACCTTGCACTTCTATTGTAAGACTGAAAAGTTGAGCTACGACCCAGAAATATCAAATGCTTCTTTACAGGGAAAGCCCACTCCCAAAGGAAATAACATTAGATATTTTGTAGTAGTCTTTGACTCTGAAGTCACAATCATAACATTCAATAAAAGCATCTTTTGTAATCAAAAAGTCCCAAACACTTGTGCAGATCTTTTCCACAGAGCTGAAAATTATTCAAAACAAATGGAAAATTCTTTCCACAGACTCATACTAAAATAAAGGTGGGGTTTTGGAAACCAGTTAGTTCTAAACAAAACAAGACCCAAATACTGACTTGCCTTTGGAATTCCCTTATTTGCACCTGCGGAGCAGCTAGTAAAAGGAACCCAAGTAAATGAGCTAGTCACTGAGTCACTGCAACATAAAATGCTTACCTTAATTATAAGCTATTTCTTTGAAACAGTTGCTTCTCTCTATTATTTGAATAGCTGTAAGGGATATCTCACTGTCACTTAAGAAAAATGAACTGATTGCAAATGACTGCATGTTCACAGTGCCACTAGCTTGGGCTTGCAATCCCTCTTGAGAGGCAGCTATACCATATGACAGAGAGATTCCAAAGCTCCGGCTTTGCCACAGGCTGCAGGCTCCCTGGGATTAACTGTGCAAAGACATTTGTACAGTTCAGTGAGGAGCATTCAGGACCAAGGCTCACCTGTGATTTAAAATGGACAGGACAAGCAGTTGCTATCTACCTCCAGCTATCTACCTGCCCATCTGTTTTTCTAAAGGCTGAAGCCTCATAGCAGGCTCAAGCTGCATCTAAGCCACCATAGCCCGCAGCTTTGCATATTAAGACACTGAAACTGGTGCCAGATTTGTTACACGTGGAGCAGTAAATCACCAGAGTTCATGAGGAGCTACACAGACTTTCAGCTGTCCTTGGTGCAAAGTGGAAAGGAAAGCATAGTGATGTGCTGGTTTTGGCTGGGATAGAGTTAATTTTATTCACAGAAAGAAAGTGAGCAGTCTGGGGGTGGGCAAGAAGTTGAGAGAGGGCACAGCAGGGACAGCTGACCCCAACTGACCACAGGGATATCCCACGCCATACAACATCATGTTCAGCGTATAAAGCTGGGGGAAGAAGAAGGAAGGGGGGACATTTGGAGTGATGGTGTTTGTCTTCTCAAGTAACCATTATGGGTGATGGAGCCCTGCTTTCCTGGAGATGGCTGAATGCCTGCCTGCCCATGGGAAGCTGTGAATTAATTTCTTGGTTTGCCTTGCTTGTGTGCATGGCTATTGCTTTATGTGTTAAATTCTTATGTCAACCCACGAGCCTTCTCACTTTTACCCTTCCAATTCTCTCCCCCATCCCACTGTGAGGGGAGTAAGCTATGTGGGTCCTAGTTGCTGGCTGGAGTTAAACCATGAAAACCCTTTCTGGCGCCCAACATGGGCTCATAGGGTTTGAAATAACAGCAGATTTGACTGGAATGTGCTAGATCAAATTTATAGCTGTTATTGCTGTTTAGCTATTAATAATTTTCTGTGCTTGTCATGGGGCTTGTTTGCCTTACATTATATTAGAAGGTAGTGCTCATTAGTGGCTGCTTTTTGCTTTTGCTGCTAGCTATAGTGCAGTACTGCTTATCATCTTACTCTGCTGTGCCTGGGAACATTTTATTAACAGCAATGGCCAGGCGCCTGGGCTGGCAGATGGCCAGGGCATCACTGCTGTTTCTGTGCCGCTGCACTGGACAGGCTGGAACTCCAGGCTGAACTTGAGCCAAAGGGACTGTGACCTGTGGGTGAGTCCATGTGGGAGCAGGACACCCCAAATTGTCTGTGGCCGTGGACAAGCCCACACCAGAGCAGGTGTATCTCAAAGATTCTGTGGCTGTGGTTATGTCTGTGCTGCAGCAGGTACACTTTGAAACACCAGTGACTGTGTATGAAGTCATGCTGGAGCTCCTCAAAGTGTGTGGCCATGGATAAGCCCTCAACAAAGCAGGCACATCCCTGGAGGGACGGCAGCCATGGGTAAGGCCATGTTGGAGGAGGTTCATTTCTGAACGGACTGTGGCTGTTGGTAAGGCCATGCTGGAGCAGGTGTATCTCTGAAGGCCCATGGAAAAGGCCACATTGGAACAGGTGCACCTCGAAGTGATTGTGGCTGTGGATAAGTCTATGCCACAGCAGGTGAACCCCTGGAGAGACTGTGGCTCATACATAAGGCTGCACCTGGAGCAGGTACACGCCTAAGGGACTGCAGCCTGCGGATGGGTCCAAGCCAGAGCAGGGGCAAGGGAAGGAGTTCACTGTAATGTTAAACCCAATGGCCTGGTCCAAAGGAACCAGGGCTGGAGGTTGTAATGATCCTACCTTTAAACTGTAACCTGTGATCTGAGTTGAATGTTATAGTAATTACTATAGCAGGAAACACCCTAACCAATGGAGGACAAGCCTTACAAGATGCAGTGCAAGTCCAGCAGTGACCCGACCTGAGCTGGTTTTGGTGCCCAGTAACTCCACGCAACACACAACCTCTCCTGTCCTCACTGACCACCATAACACATGGAGCCCAAAGTCATGGGCTAAAGGAACTCAGTGGATGTTTTGTGGACATTTATGGACATTTTATAAGGGTGGTCCACAGAATAAGGGAATGATACCTGTGTATTTTATCAAAGCATGGGAAGAAGGGTGGTGGTTAATGAGGCTCTATTGGATAGTGTGGGACCTGAGCATAACATAAATAGTATGGAATAAGGGGTGGAGAATGTACTGGTTTTGTAACAAATTCTTTAACTCTGGGATAGAATTCATTTTCTTCGCAGTAGCTAGTACGGGGCTATATTCTGGATTTGCGCTGAAAATGGTGTTCATTATACAGGGATGTTTTACCTCCTGCTGAGCAGGGCTTACACAGAGTCAAGGCCTTTTCTGCTTCTCACCCAGTGAGCAGGCTGGGGTGCACAAGGAGTCAGGAGAGGACACGGCTGGGACAGCTGACCCCAACTGACCACAGGGATATCCCACACCATACGACATCATGGTCAGTGTATAAAGCTGGGGGAAGAAGAAGGAAGGGGAGGACATTTGAAGTGATGGTGTTTGTCTTCTCAAGTAACCATTATGGGTGATGGAGCCCTGCTTTCCTGGAGATGGCTGAATGCCTGCCTGCCCATAGGAAGCAGTGAATGAACACCTTGCTCTTCTTTGCTTGCGCATGCAGCTTTTGCTTTACCTATTAACCTGTCTTTATCTCAACCCACGAGTTTTCTCACTTTTACCTTTCCAATTCTCTCCCCCATCCCACTGTGAGGGGAGTGAGTGAGCAGCTTTGTGAGGCTTAGTTGCTGGCTGGTGTTAAACCATGACAGGTGGTCAGACAACATCCAATATACAGTGAAGCAGCAACCACTTCAACTGTCAGCTACCTCATTCAGATTCAGGATGGGAAGAATGAAAACATTTTGGTGTTGTACCAGGTCTACTCACTGACATGACAACTTGGAAATATTATTGATTGCTTTAACCCTCTACACAGATGCTCTAATCTTGTTAAAGAAACACAGTGGCCTGAAGAAGCTCAAGCGTGCTCTTTCTCATGGCGCTAATGAAAAACAGCAGCACATTAAGTGAGCACACAGATACACCTACATACTACCCCATGCTCTGGGTTCACTGAAGTCATCCCATGTTCAAATAAACAGAATTTAAATAGTTGTGCATGAGGAACCATGCAGCAAAGAAGGAAAGATTACAACTTTGGACACAGCAGTCCTACTGGCAGTAATCATGAGGTTCTAAGACCAGAGTTGCCTACACAAATAAGATCTCAAATTAATTTTTTATAGAAGTCTTCAGACAACTCACAGTCTTTGCTTCCTAAGATCACATATGATGTCCACATGTAAGAACCCCTTGAGGACTCTGGGGAAAACATTCCTTTAGAAAAATCTCGAATTATTGATTGGTGAAAGGGCAAGGACATAGCAGTTAAAAGCAGTACTGATTTTTCAATGTTATTGCTACCCATGTTATTGTGATGCAAATATCTCCTACCAAGCATTAAGAGTGCTGAGAAGAGACTTATTTTTGTTTAGTAAGTACATGAAGTTCCTATTAGGGGCCAAAGTACATGGCCTTGTCTACAAGGGTGGGGATATCATGGGTCATAGGAGCCAGTAATCCATCTGATTTGAATGAATCATGGGTATATCTGGACTTGTTCTTTTTTGCTGATTAATAGAGATCTGCTGCAGCACACTCACTGGACCACTGTTCTGGGGTATACTGGCCTCTTAAATGCTTTCGGGATGCTGCATGTCTGTTGGCATTTCTCCTAAGCACAGATTCTTTCCCAGCTACCTGTGTATTGACACAGGACCTCACAGGCCAGCTGCCTTCTCAGGTTGTTTCTCAGGTAACTTCTCAGGTTACCACTGGCTTGTTCGGATTTGTCAGTAGTTTCCATGCACTCATCCTTGGGCAGTGCATTTCCGGATGAGGCACAAGGAAGTTAACCGACTTACAGACAATCACGATGGGGAGGCCTTTGCGACACGGTGGGCCTTGTTACTAATTTTTATAATTCATAAATTAGTAAGAATAATGCCCCAGAGACCTATACAAAATAAAACATTACTTCTTTCCACAAGTATCATTAGACCAGCTAGTACAACTAGGAAGGATGGACAAGTTTCAGGCACATACCACCTTTTCCTGCATGGAGACAATGAGCACATATGACTTCAACTCAGCAGAAATTTATGTCTAAGATGGCAGTCCACTGATTTACAGGAAGGTTCCTGATGGAGTTGGGATTCTTTTATCAAAGGGTAATACCCCCAGAAAAAAAGGCAATAAAATGTGATTTGCAAAATAAGACAATGGCTAAGTTCAGAAAAGCTTTTCAGATAAGTGCTTTTGTAATAAATCTTGAGTATTACCATTGACTCCCACAGAAAGCAGAACTGGATTCAGTGGTCGTGTTCTCTATCCTAATGATGTAATGGTCAGTTTTTCAGTTGTGGGGTTGGAAAGGGCATCACCCATGCGGTAATGTTCTTTATACCTGTTAGGTCCCCTTCAGCACAAGCAGCTATCATTTCTAAATTCCTGTGACCTCTTCATGGTTGAACAGGAGACAGACTGTTCTCCCAAGAGGTGCCTAGCACCAGAAGTGCCTGGGCTAGCTGGAATATCAGGCTTCGTGATGGTTTCATGTTTTGGCACTAAACCCCTTGTTTTCTTTACTTTCCAATTACTTTTCATTGCAGGGCACAATATTAGTTCATCTTACAGGAATTTGTTTACTGTTTTCCACTACTTCAAGCCTCTTTCCTGGTTAGTTTTCAACTCAGAAATTACCTTTTTCCACACAGACACATTTTTTCCCCTACATTTCTGATTAGATACTTTCTTTTTTCTACTTTTTGCCTTACTCCGCTAAGCAGCGTTATTACTCACTGAAGAACATTGGTTGGTCTGCAGCTGTATTTTTCAGCATGGATGAAGGTTTTCTCAGGTTAGGATGGTGTTTTCTTTGCCGGATGCTGACCAGTAATATCTGACTGGAGTAAAAGCAGTGAAAACAAGCCAGGCATTTTAAAGCACAGTCTTGATGTGGTTTGTACCTTATTTTTCACTAGCCTGGTTCTATGGGAATATAGTACTAGCTCACAACCTGTTCTTACTTCCTCCTTTTTTCCTCTTCTCATCTTGTATCCTCTCCTTTTTCCTCCTGCCTTTCTATCCTTGTTTCTTCCCTGCCTCATCTTATTTTACATGCATCATGGGCTACAGCCAGGGTAAGGAATTTGATTACATGGAGAAGCTCTGACAAAGCAGATTGGATGGTTTAAATGGATAGGGAAAGCAACACATCTAGTGTGGAAGATGTATAGATTTTTATTCCACTCTTCCACCATATTATTTTCAAACATCTTCAAACTATATTTTATTTCAGGGCTTGAATATGCTAAATGAATGTACTAAATTGACAGCATTCTCTGTCTTGCCTCCCTCCATTTTAGTCTGTGGTGGTTATATGGAGGCTAACAGGTCTCTGTACATTAGAGGTATCTGTTTCCTTAGGCACCTCATATTTGCTAGCATTAAGGCTTCCTGCTTTAAGTCAAAGTCAAGATAGCATGCTGCGGTTACAGTTGGGGCATTGAAGGGGGAGGATATTGAAATAACAAAGAAATTGTCATTTCAGAATGAAGAGCCACCATAATCTGCAAAACCTTTTCTTAGGAGTCTTTTTAATGCTTAAGAGGCTCAAAGGTTGTGCAGGGCTAGGGGAAGCAACGAGACAGAATTCAAGAGCCAGATCTGCTTTTGAAATACAACATGCTTAGTACCTTCTGGGGGAGCCCTGGTAGACTTCATTGCTGTGACATGTTGATGATGTATCATCACACTGGTGTGACCATGATGGAGTAGGGAAGTGGAACCACACCCCACATTCCCAGAACAGCTCAAGGTTAAATGTAACACAAACCCTAGCAGCCAACAGGAAAGGCTTTGCTGGTATGCTGCATAGTAGCAGTTGGAAGACAGTTTTATTACTTCTGGCTCTTACTCTAAGCATGGCTTGTTTAAGATCTGAGTGCTTCTCCTTTAGTAGTAAAATATTTTAAATCATAACACAGTTCAAAATAGAGCACATAATTATGTCACACCATAATACACCATCTCCACTTGGGAAGACCGAAACTTAAAAATTGGTTCATAATATGCAAACACTTCAGATTTATTTAACATTTTGTACTTTCCTTGGCTGTACTAATTTTCTACTTTCTAAATATATAAACTCAGCTAAACTGAATACTCACAGGAAAGCAAATTGGAAGGGTTCGGGACAGGGGGGGTAATTTTTCATGTTCTAAGAATGTAAATAGAATAGTGCATCCCAAATGGATGAGGAAGATTCTTTGCCAAAACAGGTTTTTTAATAAAAATAATTACAATGAGAGATGTGCCAGTTTAGAACAGATCGTTGCACGCAACCGGCTGTATCTATGTGTATATAAACCAACAAACTCTAACCACTGTATCTATAGCTGTATGTACAGCTTGTATATATGCCCATTTGTAAGCAAGGAAATAGGAATTATTTATTCAAGAACTGAATTTAAATGGCAGTTCCTGCCTGGCTACCTTCATAGGATGCACTTCTGTAAAGCTAGAGCAGGTGTCCTGCATGGCTTCTGCTGGAATGGAGTAAGAACTGCCCTATGCTTGAGGCTTTGCATTGCTAAGAGTAGACAGCATGGGGGTTTAACTCATGTTGTATGTCAGTCAGAGCCTGTGCTTCTTATAGTCATCTTCCTAAGGGACAGCCAGGACAAAGGGTGGAATGAAAACTGTGTTCTGGAAGGAGAAGATTAATTGAGTCTGACGCCTTGGTGGGCACAGATGAAACAGACGATGCAAAGCTAATTCAAGGCAGTAGGGTTCTCAAAAGGGAAAATACTCCTCTCTCCAGTGGCAGAAGGACTGGAGAACAGTTTGTGTGCTTTTCTCTTAGATCCAACTAGAAGCGTCCAGTTCTCACCTACACTTATGGATAAAGATTGCTTGCTGTACTTTAAACTTGCACACTGTAGTTGAGGTGACATGTTTGAATTAAATCCACCCAGCAGTTGTTTTATCTTCTGCAGCTTCAATGTCTGGTTTCTTAGCATGTCTCTTATTCCTTCAGATTTACTGATGCACTCAGAATAATTAAGGTATACGCTGATAAATGGCTGGGTTTATTACATGTTGTACAGCAAGGCATTCATTTTGTTTACATCAACTTTCATTTCCTTGGACTGCTGTTTATTTAAATAAAGTTCTGTATGTTAAACATGAAGCACATTAATCAGTGATATGATGGTTTAAGTTCTACTTTATTACACCTAGGTGGAGCTGGTGAAATCACGTGGTTATTCTGATCCAAGCTCAAATTAATGTTCAGTTCTGACCTTCGATACACTCACATAGAGTTCCTGCTGATTACGGTAAGAGCCAAGCATATGCAGCCAAGGCTCAGCATTTGGCCTTCAGTCAGAATGTGTATTAGTTTTTGCTTTTCTCTAGATGTAGAGGATATGTCAAAAACATTGTCCATTTTAAATTTGTTTTTCTTTTCCTTTGCTTGTCTAAACTGATCTGTCTGTTCCCATCATCTGATCCCAAGTGAAAGTCACAAAGCTAACTTCTAACTTTGCCAACTGTAGTTCTCCAAACTTGCCAGTACTTTTGCATCAATGATGAGGACAGGTCATATCGACCTGTTGACATAAAGATATGCCTTTGTAGTGCAGCCCAGGGATGACACAGGTGACACTGCCTGTCTGTTTCACAAGCAGAAGTATTACATCAGTTCTTATTGGAAATTCCCCCTAGCCAGGCACCTCATGAAAAATGGTGTTTTAGCCGTTTAGATGGTAACTAGCTGTGTTTATTCAGGAACTGTTAAGCTAATTTAGCAATAACGTATTTAAAACTACCATCTTGCACAATGAGAAAAAGCCAAAAGTAATATTCGTTTGAATGGCCTCAACAGAACTGGCCAAATATTTTTAGCACTTATGTTACTGTCATTCCAACAGAGTGCACAGAAAGTTGAAGATGAGACAGAGATTTCTCATTCTGGTTACAGTCAAAGACACAGCAAAAAGTTTCCTGCACCAGGAACTTACAGTGTCTGAAGATAAAAACAGGAGAAGTTTTTGGGGAAAGGAACTATTACTACACAGTTTCTGAGACAAAAACCTTAGGCAAAGTAAAAAGAATAATTTGCTTAAAGCTAAGAGAGGTTGTGGTGTTCTGAAGAATGGCGCTCACTGCTCCTGGATGAGGCACTGGAGTATTTTTCCACCCCGTTTTCTCTTTGGGGTAATACTTAACATTGTGCATGGCAGAGAATAAACACACATAATAACAAATCAAAGTCATTCAGATCAGCTGGTGGTTTATGCCTACACACAGCGTGTGTATCTCTCCAGCGACGCAGGTGAAAAAAGCTGTCCAGAAGAGTAACATGGATCAAACTTTTAGGCAGTTCTAGAAGCAGAACTGGGATAGACATGGGGAAGAGAGGAACAATTTTACTGGCAAAAAGAGACTATGAGGGTTTAGATGAAGTTCTAAGACAGCTCACCTGACCACAGCTACTGCTGGGGTGAAAGCACCACAGAGCAGGTCTATTTAAAATACTCTAATGCTTGTGACAGCGCCCATGTTATGCTGATAAAACAGGTATGCATTTCTGAAGCCATTTTGTGTAGTTTCCTATGAATTTTTAAGGCTCTTGTACTGAATTTGGCAGTGTACTTCTGATGTTTCAAGTAAGTGAAAGTAATGGAACAAAACACCTCCTTTATTAGGATAGACTGCGTGAAAAGCTGGCGTGAGGCTCCTCTGCCTGACTTCTACAGTCGTCTTCTCTCTAATGTGTTTTGAAGTTTAAAAGAATGTGAAGAGCAGAAAGTCTGTTCTGTATCAAGTAATGGAGGAATACCTGAATAGATGAGAATTCTTGAGACAAAGGTGACTCTTTCAGAGTTTAGGAGTGTGACAAAAGTACTGGTCACCCAGAGAACAAAATCTCACTCAAAATTTTGTCAAAATGCTGGATAGGAAATGTGCAATTATGAATAGCATAGTATTCTCTTTTTGATGCTTTTCTTCTCTTTTTATTGTCTTTTTCTCATTTTAAAAATAACCATCTTGTGTTTCTGTTGATTCAATTATTTCACATTTGTTTGACATGTCAGAATATTCTGAAACATTAAATTACATAAATCTTTATCATACTGGAGAGACAATTCAAATGCTAATGTAGATGTAGACCCCTTATTCCTGGTATATGCCTATATTGTAGAGCATTAGGGCTGATTCTGTCTCACTTGCTGTATGAGCATACAGGAAACCCACCTCTGAAATGGAAACTCTACTAAGTATCTTGACCAATGCAAATGCCAAGATGTTTCAGTGTATTTGAAAGACAAAGTCCAGCATGTTTTTCTTGCAATACTCAACTAAGTGTTTTAAAAGGGGAGATATAAAAATGAAAGCTCAAAATATTAGAAAAAGGTAAAAGGGTCAGCAGTTCTATGGAATCTTTGCTGAATTTCTTTTAGTAGACAATTGTGTGTAAATGCTGCTTAAAAATATCGAAATCACTTTTTATTAAAAGAGGTGAAACCGAAAATACATGCCTCCTCCAGTTTTTAACTCATGCCTTGAAAAGGTGAAGGTTCCAGTGACTTGTACAGAAAACAAGGTCTCATTACATAACAAGGTCTGCTCCTTCAACTTTTCTTTTTTTCTACCATATATATTTTAAACATAAGAACAGCCAGCATTTTTAACTTTGTCCTTCTTTTATTGGACTGATGCAGGAGAAAACAAAACACCTGACAGAAGCTAACAACCTCTTGTCAGATGGCATGCTTATGAGGATGGTAGAAACATCTATCCTGAGTTCAGGGGTCAGAGTTGGACTCTGTAGCAATAAGCATAAGGAAAGAACTGAAGAAGAATCATTTTCCTTTCTTGCCTGACTTTCAGAAACTCTGTACTTTTTCAACAAAAGGTCCTTTCCTTTAGATTTGCAGATATTTGGGATTGAGGAAGAGGTGTTCCATTTCACTGTCGCCTCCTTCCAGCCAAAGCTACAATTCAGCAAGCGTTACCAGCAGGCAGAAGAGTTGTCAATCAACAGTTAAATACCAACATGAATAGTGCCTTTGTAAATATTTCTGTTGTGTCTTTGAAAGCACACAAGCCAAAACAAAAAATCTTTTGACAGTGTGTGAAAAACACACTCAGGCGGAGGAAAGCTTGTGTTCTAAGATTTGACCATCAGGCAGCCCAACAGTGCAGCTGTGTGCCTTAGAAAAGTGTTTCTTAGCTGTGTGAGTTGGTTTGTTGCATTTTTATTCACATTCATTAAGCACCTGCAGTCGTCATTGTATTACTCTTGAGTGACTTTCCCCTTTAAAGGCACTAGCAAGACACTGAGCACTTTCCAGATCTTCAATCAGATCTGATATATTGTAAGTTCTGCCAAACAGATCCCCAAGTTGAGTGATTTCCTTACCTGGAAGAATGAGGATCTGAGTTTATGTTCTTTCCTTTTTTAAATGCTGAGTGCACATGGTGTCACAGGATCAGCCTGACTTTTTGGTAGCACCAGCAGAGAGCAGTAGGTAAGTCAGGCTTAGAAAAAGTTTTTTTCTGTGTAATGTCCCAATTCAATTAAGTAATGTAAGCATATCCCTGAGTTTAAATACAGGGATGACTGGAAATATTCATAGGTTTAAAGAGAGAAAAACAAATTGCTGAACCGCTGGCCAGCTTCTGAGATGTTTAACTTGCCCACCATGAGTGGCTCCACTGAGGTTGTTAGTCCTTCACTAAAGTCTTTCTGAACTTGAAGTACGGACAGCAGTGATGTAGGCAAAGAAAGAGAATCAGCTTTTTTAAGAGGCAGTGGGAAAAGAAAGGCTTTGCATACACAATTTAAATATTTTTCATACATGTAAGTTTATAATCATCTGTATAAGCTAGTCCCAGTGACAAGCGTTGTGGAAAACATTGCAGGTGGTGACTCGCTAAAAAACAGCGGGACGGAAGTGGAGCAGGTATCTTGAATTGCACAATCATACTTGCAAAATTGCATATTCAGATTGGATTAAAGGCAACGTTAGCTAAAGATGCAAATTTACCTGTTAGCTTTATTGTAACTTGTCTTGGGTTTTAACTTCCACCAAAGATGGCAGGAGAATTGTTAGTACCTCATCCAATATCTAGCAGACTCAAGGACAGTCTGCTCTGAGGTGGCTGGGAGTCAAAACTGTCTCCTGAAAATTAAACCCAAGACTGTATCCTAGGCCTTGTGTTTCTGGGAAAGTTGGGGTTTTTACAGGTTAAACTGCTTCATGTTCCTGTGCAACAATTTGGGGGGTTGTTGGGTTTTTTTTTCAGTCATCTTGCATCCTTTGCATATGGGCTAATCCCCTTGGGAAGGGCACAAGTCTATTCTAGAATTGTTATGTTTTCAGGAAAATAATTTTCAGCAGTTACCTAAAGTTAGATCAGCAGTTCCCCTTTGGGCAGCCATCCTGTTTGTATGCCATTCTGCACAGAGCTACAGCTGAATTAACCTATGTCTTTTATATGTAGGTCCTCTAAGGTCAGTTCAAATGAATGTAACCTTCCACTTCGATTTTAAAATTCAACCAGTGGAATTCCAGATTATGTACACTCAACAACATTCCCCTTATAGCAGCCATGTTGCCTACCTCCAGGTGCACTTGGTAGGAAGGTCTGCAATTCTTTGGTCAATGGGAAAAGAAAGAAATTCTCTCAAATGCTAAGACCTAGCAGCACTGGAAATGCAGGAGATGGATAGAACTGCAGTACCTTTGAAAAATGGTGAATGGAATGGGGAATGGGGAAGGCATCTAAGTAACTGCAGGCGTCAAGGAGTGATGTCTTTCCCAAACAGAAAGAGATTCTTCCAGGTAGCTTCTTCTTCAGCCTATCAGTCCTCATTTAGAAATAGGATCTGGAAATTTAAGATACAAATGTGAATCTTTAGGTGGAGAACTAGCCAGCAGCTTCTGCTGAGTGGAATAGCACTAGCCAGAAAGCAGGCTGGCATAAACCTTAAAATTGTCAGGTATTACTCATGTTCTTAAAGCAGATCAATGCAAGATTGCTTAAACAGGAGGAAGCAAATATAAACTTCTGAGGCAAGAAATTTGGGCAGTTTGGGCAAAAGAGGCAGCATGTTCTCAGACTGCCTGAGCTGAGAATATACACATGTGGATCAATGGAGGGATACATACAGAAACATATAGCACCCAAAAGGACACCTAAAGTGTAGGGTTTTAGCTCATATTCTGTGAAGCTGTGTGGGATGGAGCTGTTGTTTCCTGTGGCTCTCACCTTGGCACCAGCAATCCTTCCAGCTGGTCTTCACAGGAGGCTTGGAATGAAGAGCAGAAAATGGCTGGGTGGATCCTGTTATTTGTCCTGGTGTAGTATCCTTATTGTAGTCATTAAAATCCATCCCTGACTTTTGAATTTGCAGTCAGTGCTTATAGCAAAACACTTTTTGTCTAGATCTTCATCTGGGTTGCTTAGCTATTTTGTCCACTGAAGTCAATGAAGTAACAGATGACCTAAATCATCTGAGCCTTAATCCTGCCTGTGGCTGGAAGCCCTCGTTCTTGGTGTTTCCCATGCATGCTTTGCAGTAGCAGAAGAAAAGCATTAGAGAGAAGTGACATTTCTGTTTTGAACCAGAGACAATTTCTTTTGTTTTGTGTTTTTTTTTTCATTTGTTAGTTTATTTATTAAATAGTCAACACATACCAAAGGTGACACTCCAGTTGAAAACCTAATGGATAGTAACTGAATATCAGAAGTTAATTCGGGCTATGCATATATTTACAAGTAGGGTAACACAGTAGGAGTGGATCTGTAGAGTAAAACAATTGGTGCTGAGGACTGGGTACTCCACAATGTATTAATTTCAGTAGGTTTTACTTCAGACTTGTTCTTGTCTGAGCTATGAATGAAAAACTCTTTAGTGGTTGGAGCACTCCAAGGACGTATCTTCCTGGGTAGGGTTATCTGCAGGTAATCCAGATAATATTATGCTTCAAGACCTCTCTGCAGACTGGTATGTGGGAAAAATCAGGAGGTTTGCTTCAAAGTTGCACTCTTGGTCTCACCTAAAATGCAATACAGAAGCATGTTTTTTCACTCTGTTCTGAAGACAGATCATCAGTTGTACATCCTGCAATAAGTGCACAGTCTGGGTATGGTCCTGAGAGTTTTTCCCTTGTTAAAAGCCCTCCTACTGGATTAGAGGTAAACCTGCTTGCAAAAGGATTATTTCTGAGCTGAAGTAAAACATAACTTGTGTATACCATATAACTATAGCGCTGTTTACACTCTTCTGAGGCTTTCCAGAGAACAGCTGTCTCTTATTTTTCAAGTGTAGTGAAAAGGAGACAGATCCAGCATGAAAACTCGGACAGGGGGTGGTAATGGCTTAGAATTTGTTCTCCCTTCTTCAGGCAAGGTATTTGACTCAAAGAACTTCAAACAGGACCTGGGCAAGCTCCCTCAGGCAATACAGACACAAATGCCAAAGTGATTTCAACAACCAAAGATCTGACCAAGAAATTTTTACCTGGAGAGGAGATAACTGACATATAAGTCTCATTACTGAAGCTTTAAAACTCTTGAGTCATACACTTTCATTTCTGTTGTGCCCAAATGACCAATGACACTTCAGTTTTCACAAAGTAATAGCTCCACAGATCAGAGGACAGGCAATAGGAGATTGATTCGGAGCCATTAAAGCAATTCATCAGTATGCATATTTGTCGATAATGCTTCGTGAAATACATCTGCAACCACTGTTAGCACCAATATTGCAGCTGGTGAAGAGCACTTTCCAGAGGGTAGCAGGAGGTGGCCCTGACAGCTGCTCTGAATTGTCATGTTGCACATTCCATGGTTTAAACAGTAATTTATTTTGCAATCTCTGCATCATCAATTCTGGGGTGTTTGCCCATAATGTTTAATTTTTAAAGAGGTCAATATTTAAAGAGATCTGTGACAGCAAATAAAACCCCTAGGTTGCTTGAAAGTTAATATGTCACACACTGTTATGGTGATTTAGAACAAGAACTGTCACTGACAAAGTGTCAGTGCCTCTAGTAAGACAAGAAGTTATGATGCCAAGAGAACCACCAGTGAGAAAGACTATTTAAAACTTCTGATGCAGTTTCTGAGTATCTTAGTAAAGTTCACCAGAGCTTGAGGAAAAACTCTGTTAATCCTATTCAAGACACGCAGGGGAACAAAACAGGGTGAATAGTACAAAACAGGGTATATAGGATTTGCCAACATGGAGAAATGAACGTCCCTGCCGCTCTGCTGCCTTCTCCAAGCCAGCGTGGGAAAAACCAGGCATGTGTATTGGGAGACTGTGGGATACACTACTGCTCTCAGTAATGCCTATAAGAGTTGCCACAATATCTTCCTGCAGGATCACTGCTTTGAAGTAGCACGGCCATGCTTGGCACTGAGGTTCCCAAAGTGATTCTGGAATAACCAAACTAGCAAATTTGTGGGTTGTGCTGCCCATAGGGGAAGATGATGGCAATAAAAGCTGGTACTACGGGCATCAAAATCAGTGTACATGCCTGTATGGTAATACAAGCAAAGAAGAAAAGGGGCAGTGGAATCCTCTCACACGCCGATGACCCGAGGTTTGCAGGCTTTGCTCTGCTAACCCTGCTGCTTCTACACTCTGCTGGACAGGGCTTTCTGCAGCAAAGGTCTGTGGCAGTGATGCTGGGAAGCACAACCTACCCTCCCTCTCCTTCCACATACAGTTCTGAGTGAAAGGAGTCCTGCCTTAAACAGCATATGGGCAAAAGACCTCTGAGCCAAAGCCATAATTATCAGAATCTCAAAGATACTTTTGCTGCTGTTAACTTTTTGGAAACAGGGTTTATTAATGAGAGGACTTCTGCTTTTATACCATACATTGTATATACCTATAATATATATTTTATTATAATTTTATTATAATTTAATATGTTAATATATCAATATGATACATATTACATAATGTATTATTTAACAGATGAAAGATTATGTGTATTCTATATTTAATAATATATTATTTTATATATTTATTTGTGTATTATTTTGTTGATATTTTATTATTTTTATATATATACACACAGTATTTTCATCTGACTTGGGTAAACACACACCTGCAAGCACAAGGAAAATTATTCCACTGAATTGGAAAAGCACTCCTTTAATCTAAAATTACTTTGGTTGAAGCATTAGGTTAAGCATCATGATGTGGTCTATTTGTTGTGCAAACACAAATTAAATAATTAAACACACATTCTTATACTTTTACTTTTTCTAATTGTTTAGCAGCTGGGATCATTTTTTCCCAGATACTCTAAGCACTTTGGATATTTCTGGGAGAGGGGAAGGTGTTAAAATTCCTGTCTTTTAACAAGGAAGTTTGGTGTTTCAAGCTGGAAAGATAGCTCACTTCCTGAAAATCACATCTGATAATATTTTTCCTTGACAAGAAATATTTTTCTGTATAAAGGGAGCACAAAATACAGTTTAATATTTCTAAATTCCACTTTTAAAGAAATGGGGGATGTGGTTTGTCTCCCTAACCTGATCCTTTTGAGTTAGATCCTCCACAGTCCCAAAAGGCATGAATAGTTTTTTTGTATGTAGAAAAAAGAAACAGATCAAGACTTATAAAATCTTCTCAATGCTTAGGTCTTTGCTTTCTCTGTCTACTCTCTCTCTTTGTCTCCAGAACTAAAAATACTGTGAAGTTGGGGCAAACTGCCAAGAGTTTGACACCCAGTGCTGAACTGGCATAAAGTCAAAGGTTGCTGTTGCATTTGGATGCCAAAACATTAGCACAGCTCTCACTACTGGCTTTTACACATCCTTTTTCAAAGCTAGATACTTTGCAATTTTTGCCTCTTCTATAAGCTTTCATTGCTTGCTTTTCCAAGTTTTCCTTGAGTACTAATCTTGCTGTTGGTAAGAAACATCTTGCATACTAAAAGTTTCCTCTTCAGTGGCAACTGTTGATGGAGGTCCCTCTTCTGCAGTGGGAACCACACGCATGCCCTGGATACACCTGCAGTATCAATTCAGCACAGTTCAAGCCTGCTCTTTGGTTTGGATTTGCCAGTCAGCCACACTGCAACCCCCAAAGCCCCAGTGAGAGGCCGCCGCCGCACAAGCTACACAGGCATGTTCGGAGGAGGACAGCCTGCCCTTTTTTAGAGCCCCAAAATACATCCAAACTTCCACTCCAAAAAGGAGCATGTTAAGTTTGAGTGCAATACTGTCTAGTCAGTGCTATCCCAAGCCTGACCCTTGGTAACACTGTGTGAATGTGACTAACCACCACAATTTGAAAAGTCACAGCTGCACCAGCTGGGATCTGCCCTGGATCCCTGCTCTTTACCCCAAAACTGATGTGTACTCTCAGAGCATACCACACTGAAACAGCAGTAGGCTTCACCTAGAACTTGCAAGCATATTCTTGGGACACAGGCTTTTATCTACCATGTACACAGGCACCAATATGTAACTGATAAATCACAAACTTCACTTTAAGCTCAGAAATGTTCCCACTGAACTCGGTGGGAGTATTCATGTGTTAAATGCTCTGGGATCAGTCACCTGAGGCTATGAGCCCCCAGATTGGCTTAAAATCCCTTGCTGTTATAAGCAGGTATGTGTATTGAAGCATCTGACAAAATGGCAGATTGACACCCTTACAGTATTTGATATTATAGCACTTTAAACCAAGGCTTTGTTCTCCCAGAAAAGCAAGGACACTGGTCACAGAAAACTCTATGTAATGTTATTTCTTTTTGGATGTTCAAGTGTGCTCAGAGAAGGAATCAACACAACTGAGCAGCTGCTTTCTGGCATCAGGGCAGGGTTAACTCTGGCATGGAGGGAAAACAACGGCAGCCTGTAGGGAAGTATGTAATCTGTTCTCCTGTGCAATTCTCAGCAACACAGTAAAAGGAACACACACTACAATTAATGATTTACATATTTATAACCAAATCCTCTTGACCTTTGTTAGCCAAAACACCTGAGTAAACCAATCTGTATGCTTAAATTTCTTGTAACAGCTGGGAACGTGGCAAATGCTCTAAAGAAACCAAGTGGGCAGGAAGGACAATTGGTTTGTTTTTTTAAGGTAACACAAAGCAGGACTACAGAAATGGTAAGATGGAGTTTAACAGACAACAAGTGGTAACTGCTAAAAACAGAATGTAAAAAGTTATCTTCCCTGTGCAGTCGCACGCTTCAATTTTGCAATGATAAGAAGTTGCATGTTTATCTCACTCAAGCCACTGTTTCCTCATTTCACATCACAGCAAATAGCTGACTAGGTGAAAAAGGTTGATCAGTAATTTTGAGGATTATAGCTAAATCATTGCACTGGTTTCAAGTTAATGGTTGTAAAAATTTCATACTAATTTGTAGCAGTTCTTTGGACAGAACACAGTATTTTGACTATTTCCAATTCTTAGGATGGCAGGCACATCCTAAAGGAATATGTTAAAAATATCTGTACCCTTTTTGATGACTAACACCCAATGAAATGAATGAAATCTGAAAGAAAATTTTATGCTCTTGAATAAGGGTAGGATTCCTTTTCTAACTATGTCTCACTGAAGCTCCTATGGCTTGCAGCTAGCGTTTAATCTTGAGTTGAGGCAGACAGAGAGGCTTGTCAATTTTGTAGTTACATGTGGCATTATGATAATTTAGAAGCCTGTTTGTATCAGACTAGCAAGGGAATGTCATATGAAGAAGCAAAGTTATTAGGAGGAGGAACACATCTCTTGCTCTCAGGAACTAAATTCTCTTAGTGTCAGTGAAGAAGTTCCCGCTCACCCTTAGCATACTGCTTTAGAGGCCAAAAGTAAACAAGGATCCATAAGTACTATGGATTCCTTTAGCTCTACCTTATATCTGTAGCTGCCAGATCGAAGCTTTTAATTGTGTAAACCAATCTATGCTTCTGTATTTGAGTCAAACATGCTTGATTGTGCACACCCTGCTGATAAAAAAACATGCTTAATCAGCATAAATGCATGCTTTGTATGCAAGAGAAGTGTTTCACTGCAAACAGATTGGAGGGTTTTAGCTGGGGAAAATGACTGTTGCCCCGATCACCAGCAATTTGGAAGGCTGTTTTTCTGTGCCATTTTAGGTACACATGGAACACTAGAAGGCAAAGACTGTTGGATGATATTGCATCCATATGGCTGCAGAACAGGGCAGAAAATTAACTGTCAGAGAGGTTTTAAATGGGAACGGAAGGATGTTTGTTATTCCACTCTGAAAAGTGTAAGATATAAACACTGGACTTGGGAGCTTGTTCAACAATTACTCAGAAGAATAAAGGATATCACCATGAGTTCCTAAGTACAGACACAATGTTGATAACTGCCCCTCCTGAGATTTTCATGACAATAATTTGTTATTGAAGATAAATAGCAATTTGTTAAAAAAAAAAACAACAACCAAACACAACACCACCCCCATTTTGAATAACCTAACAATGGGTTTTTTTCAATTCCTAAATAAATTTTTGCTCTTCTCCATTGTGGAGTCGCTATTTCCTTTGTTCTCCATGCTCAGGACTCACAAAGTAAGGAGGATCTTAATTTCTGAAGTGAAATAATGCACACAACAGGCTAATTTATGAACAAAAATTTGTGGCTTCTGTCAAGCCTGGTACTCTAGGACACAAGAACCTAGTGTTCCTCACTGACAGGATTGAGAAGCAGGAATAAGAAGAAAGGAAAAACTCTCTTTAATTTTACATATGTATTACTTGTGTGTTTCCTTAAATAGAAGGTAAGCAATCTAACCTAAAGCACTACCAAAGCCTTTTCTTGGACCTTAATTGGCTGGCAGAGGTGCAGGTATAATACAAACGCTCCTTTGACAAGTAGATAAAATCAGAGTTTGAGTTAAGAATTTTCACTAACCTGAGTCTCAGTGCTGTGTGCCAAACTGCCCCTGCAATGCTGTAACTACTGCTTTTTTTACTGCTGCAGTGAATACCTAAAGGCATTATGTCTCAAGTTACCTGCTTGGTATTTAGGGAGAAAATCTGGCCTAAGGGTGTCAATGGGAATTTTGCCACTAAATTCATGTACAGCCAGGATTTCACCCACAGCTTGTTGAATCACTGGGGGGTTTTAGTGAGCTTTCCAGACTATGTAGTACCAGATAACCTTCATACTCTATTCTTAGCACTATTGCTTTTTTTGAATCAAACATCTCTGTTGATCTGCCTAAATGGGCCTAAAATGAGGGGAGAACAAGTTTTTTAAAGTTTTGAGAGAAAGCTTTGTATCTCATTTCTAGATATGGAGCAACAATTGCAAGAATTATATCAACATGATAGAAAAGCACCCTGTTGTTCCAGAAAGATGAGCAACTAACCCTCAGAGGCCTTACATCTGATACTTTGGAAAACTAGCCGAATGATAAAACTAAGCTGTAGATTAATTTCAGGAAGGTAAATATTATATATGAATATAAGTTATGAATGTACCTTAGATATTCTAATATATCTTCCTTTGATATGCATCTCTTCACAGGGGAAACTCATTTGCTTAAGTGAGGCTTGGAACAAGTGATCTTCTGTGGTTTTCCATTAAAGGAAATAATCATCCTCTTTTCTAGTTGTACTAAGGATTTCTGTTGTCCAAAACGACAGTGGTTCTTCCTCTCTTTTGAGGGGACAGAAGGTGGGAGAGAATATTTTCTTAACATTAGAATCATACATATTAATATGTTGTAACAAAAAATGAGGCGTCTTCTTAGGCACACCACTCTATCAAATCACTGCTCCCAGCCACTAAGTTTTAGAAGAAATGAGCAATGCAGGATCCTCCTTTGCCCAAGCTCACCATTTCTGATTACATCTATTTCACAATCTTTTACTAGTATTTCCATTTTGCAAGGTAAGCATAAACTTGCTCCATTTTGCATTCCCTTTGCACAGGTGCAAATGATTTAGCAATTGCAACCACATATGTCCCATTATGTAACTGCCTATTCTTCCTATTTTAATCAGCGTGGCAAACGACTAATTGTAAAAATGCGCATCTTAAAAACCTACTAACGTGAAAATAAGATAGAGAACACCTTTATTTTTGAGATTCCGCTCCCCTGCAGCTGAATATATCCTGTTCAGTGCTACAGTTCTTGTCTGTAATGACACTCTACCCAGTTAGCTGGTTCACCTTTTTACTCTCTAAGAAATGTGCTGAGTTGTAACATTTGTGTCCTACTGCAGAAGGAACAGAGGACAGAATGTGATGCCCTTAGCTGGGTGACCTGTAGGTACAGGTGCACTAATGATCAGGCAGCTTCATTGGAGGTATTATGTATTGATTCATGATAATCTTTGGATATCTCTGCACTCAAGTAGGTAATCCTTTTGGACTGAGAAGAATTAGCCACTTCTAGGGAATGAAAAATGAATATGTTTATTTTCCCTTTTTGCATTCCTTTATTTTCTTGGATAGATGAGTTCAAGACTAAAGTTTCTCTACATTCTATGTAGCACTGATAAAATAAAAAAGTCTTGTTGAAGATAGCTATGCTGGATTCCTCTTCTCCTTAAGTTACAGCTAACATTCTGAATAATGAACACAAGGAAGAAATGCATATAAGTCCTCTGACACACACAGAAAGTTAAGAATGATCAACAACTAGTGATAATCTACAGAAACACAGCAATATGTTTAAAAAGGAAAAGGACATATACATTGGGAAAAAATCCAGCAGTTTTATAAAGGTTCCCTTTCCAATTTGCAAGCTTACTCTTATGAAAAGTATTACTCATAGTCTCAGTTTTATTTTTATCACTTGTCCAAGCCCAAAGTTCCTTCAAGAATGCAAATACATGGCATGCCTACTATTCCAGGAAGGAAAAAGAGTATTTTTATTTCCTCATGTTCTCCCACTTTTTGCAGTCTTTAGTCTATTAAAAATGTACAAATGCAAATGTTACCTCTGGATGAAAGAAATTACGTACTCTCTTTGTCACCAGAAATACATGTATTGGTGTCCAGAGTTTCAGACTGCAGTAATGATGATTACTATAATTTTTGCAGATGCAGCCCTACAATTTAAAGTCTTCACTAATTAGTAATGATGTCAACCCGGAGTCATAAACTCAAACTTGCGCACATGAGCAGAATGTATATTCTGAGCATCTAAATTCCAGAAAAAAATCATTAACTCATTGCAACGTCCATACAGACTCATTCTACAAAGTTCATTAATATCAACATCAATATTTTGTAATGTAATAACAGGTACAATTTTTAAAGTCCTCTGGAATCAAAAGGCAGGCTCATGTGACCCTCAAAAATGGAATCAGTATTCTAAATTAAGCCCCTGAATCCCTCGAAATAGTTTATTTTCTCTCCAGTATTTCTTCATGTCAGCTTTCTGTTTCATCTAATGTAGAAAAAGCCTTGTCAAAATCCTCTTTGTACCTTGGTAAGTTATTATGCAAATTAAAAACATAACACTAAGGCAGGATCTTGGTTTCTATTTTTATATACGACTTTCATTATTACATACTTATACACCATAGTCAGCTTTGAGTCTATCTTATTTTTGTACTGAAAATGTGTTACAGTATCATAAGTTGTAAAAAGAAGTTGAAAAATCAACAACTGCAGTTACTGGCACCAAGAAGATCTACAGGCACTCAAGAATGTAGAATAAATCCCTGTCCTTGCAGACTGACTTTAGCTATAGCCTTTCACGCAACTTCAGCAGTGTCTTTACTTTTCTTCTTCTGCCCATAAGCAAACCTAACTGTTGAAAAAGACCTTTATGTTCTTGGTTTTGCTTCCCTCCCACACCCACTTCAAAATTCTCCACTATCTGCTTTAAAACACCTGTATCACACCAGACTAGGTTTGTCATATTTTCTATTTGCCACATTCTCTAACAAAACAGATTAATTATTTGCACTGAAAGAACTTGTGAGCTCCTGGGACACAAAGTATGTCGCAAAACTGGCAACAGAAGTCACTGAAAGCTTTACAGTGCAGCCATGGGTATACATTCAGTTTCGCAGATTGGCATAAGCATATCATCTTTCTGTGATCATCTAAGTCTGTGATTAGCTACCAGCCACCTTCAAAGCTTTCGATATGTAATTCAAAACACAGGCATAGAGATATCTCTGGTTTCATTGCCAGTACTGGTATAAACCCTGGTTATCGATTAACCTAATGATAGCTACCTGTTTTACGTCACTGTGATAGGTCCCATGGACTTTACAGTATGCCTTATAAACACTAGCAATAAACAATTGAAGTTTAGGTGGATTATCTAAGCAAATACTTTGCAAATATTTTCTCAAGGGCCAGATGAGATGACTACCAGATAAATTACAGGGTGTTGAAATAGAAGCTATGGGTCTGGAATAGAAGCCTTAAGAGGAAGAAAGCGAGCAGGCTTTGCTATCCATCAATGTTACTATTTCCCTGTGCCCAAGATACAGTGAAAAACGGCAACATCAACGATCAGTCCATAAAAACATGCCATGCTTGTTCGTTCTTTCTTTCAAATAAAATTTTCCCCCAGTTGCCTGTTAGATGTCCTCATTCATCCCAATCCATTAGTTTTTATGACAGGACTTGCATTACTGTCTTCACCTAGCAGAACAGCAGGACCTGGTAACGAGCGCAGCAGATGCTGTTTGCAGTATCACCTCTAGTACCAGCTGTTTCTGTACTTCCTTGCAGGTGTTTGTCTTCCACATGGCTGACAGCTGAATTCTGCTCAAAAAGGATTACTAAGGCTGCAATGAGTACAAAGCCAAGTTCCCTCTTGGATTCTCTTCTTCATCCTGCTGTGCCTCATGTGGCTGGCAGAGCTTTGCCATTGTGGAACAGAGGTTGCTGGAAATAAATTCTTCTTAGGCAGACAGGCTTTTGTTCAGTTTTGACTCCAGGCTCCCAGCCCAAAGTCTTGAGCAATCCGTGCTGAGAAGGCTCTGTGCACATGTGTTAAGGCTCTTTTTCAGAGGCTTCTAGTCTGAGCATATTCTCTGAGATCTCCATCAAACTAGGCTTTGGATTTAGATGCTGATAATATCATTCTTAGGTTTCTATGTCTGTATTTCTTTATGCAGAGTGGTTACGGAACAAATCAGAGAAGCACACTGTATTCTTGTACCTCTTCTATTAATTAATTAATTCTTTGCTTTTTCTATATAAATGGGTGAAAGAAATGCTGTGCACATAAATTTTTCTTTCTGAAAAGGAACATATGTTTCAACAGCATATTTTCTGTCACAACAGTGATTTCTTCATGTGAAATCCAAGGCTGCTCTGTGCTCTAAAATAGTCAGCATGTTACTCATCTTTTTGTGGACATGCAAGAGGCCAAATAATTTTGTGGGTTTTCCTGGTCCTTTTCCACTTCTCCTCTTGTTACCAATTCCAGAAGATGGTGACTGTAATGTCTTTACACAAGCCTACAAACTGAGGCACTTTTATAGAACCAAGATTTTTTGGACACACTCATGTCAGCATAATGTTCATGAAGCATTTTATGCAACTTTTCAAAGAGCACCCCTCTCTCATTTTCTTAGTGACAATGGTACACAACCCCTCCTGTCTATCAGTTAGAAGTTGTCATCACCTGTCACCCAAGTTCTGAGCATTTCTGGCCATTTTTCACCTGCCAGCTATTTTTGCTGAATGCTTTAGTGAATCATATAAAAATTGTATAAGCATGACTTTCACTGCAATATGCACTCAAACAGACGCTTCAAGAGAAGAATGAGGACCATAAAGAGTTCCTGTGTTTCTTCACTGTAAGTCCCAAAATGCACATTCATGTGTCTGTATTGTGTTCTGCAGAATGGCAAGGCAATTTTACAACAGCTACAAGCTCCTGGGTAGCAGCTATGTTGTTCGTATTTTCAATCCCACCTACAGATGCTTGCTTTTTCCTTTCATCTTGTTTTCCCCATTCTTACTCCACCTCAAGCAAGACATTTGATTCTCTCTTCTCTGTTATCTACACATGATACTGTTAGATGGGATTTTTTCCTGGATTTATTTAACTGATGAGCTCTGCCCAGGCTTCATCTGTTGCAAATTGCCACATCCAGGCCTGGACTCCAATTTTTAAACATTTTGATAATATATTCTTTTTCCAGATGTTCCTGTTTTCTGAAAGAATACCTGAATGTATCAATATGTCAAATATCCTGAAAGCAACAAAGCATACAGAACAAATGAGAAAAGCCACAGAACAAAACGCCAGCTGATTCACACTGTACCTGATTTTTTTGCCTTCCAAGACATTAACAACCCTGTCACTGTGTTGGTTATGTCTAAAATAAAAAGTGGAAGCTCCCATTGGCTTAGAATACTGGTGATAAGATACTAGGGCTTATCTGGTATCTTTTAAATATTCCATATATTGTGTTCTACACTTAGGTAACCAGAAAGTGTACCAGATGGGTATCCTTATTCACTTATATAAAATTCTGTATTGCTTCCCTCAGGAATTATTGCATAGTATATTTATTAGAGATCCAGTCACACTAAAGGCTTTATTTGTTCAGCTGACAGCTGCTTATAAGGAATAATGACAGCATGACGGAAGGTAACAGATCAACATATCCATATTTCAGTGCAGAACTACAGCCTGAGCATGAATAGCCCAGGATTACTATGAATGGGGAAGAACCATTTAGGTATATAACAGAAAACATATAGAATTATTTTTGCATAAAGGTGTTCTTGGTCTTTTAAAACCTGTCCATTATGTATGAAGCTGCTATATTGCTTCAAATGCTTTGATTGGAAAAATTTCTGTAGAGGGAATGACAAGTTTTATTAGACTGACTACATACAGTTGTAAAGAGTGGACCATTTTTATTAAATGTTTTATAGCGTATTGTAAGTACCTTAAATCTGAGTGGACAAAAGTACACATATGAAAGAATAAGTCTTTCTTTCATTAGGTAAGTGTAACATCTTTATCAAAATTCAGTTATGACTGGGAGAAAAAACAAAACAGACCAAACCAAATGGTGAGCCACTGGGAGCAATGCTGTAGAAAGGATGCCTGGATTCTTCAGACTCTTCACTTAAAATCTAGCCAGGGCATCATTTGGGTTCCTATCTGCTTCAGTGCAGTCAAACTTTCATTGTCTGTCTCTTTCTGAGGTTTTTCAGCCCTTCCCCGCATCTCTCCCCTTCACACAGTGCACTGAAGCCCAGGTTCAGCCAGAGGACAGACAGGAACTAGCCTTTCACACATCCTGAGCTCTCCAAGTCCTAAAGTAATTGAATTACTGGGGATGGTCCCTACTGCCTCACCCCAGCACGATGTGCTGTGTAACAGGGCTGGTGCAGGCACCTGTCCTCGGGGAGGACTGGAAGCTGTGAATGTTAATCAGAGATGAACTCCTGCCTATTGCCGAGAGCATGCCACGTTTGCCACCGATGCCAGAGCACACTGACGTTTCCCATGGCGCAACATTTCTTCATTTCCCATGGAGCAGCTTTTGCTCAGGATGTGGGTGCTGGTGAGCCTCGCTGCTGGAGATCTCTGTATGTTATATATGGGGAGTCCTGGTACCTACAGTGATGTGTGGCTTTTGCTGCTGAACTGGAAGCCTGACCAACGTGTAAGCCTTGGGTGTTGTAACCCTTTCCATAGAGCTATGCTTACATTACGTAGGGCCGAGATTGTCGCTATTTTTCTTTTTTTTTTTTAGCTTTCCTATATCCATTTATCACTGAATTTAAAGAACCAATTTAGAAGTGAAAAAAAGCTTAGGCACGGAATATACCTTCAACAGAAATTGAGAGGAGCGAAGGAAAGTGGTTGTGAACAAGAGCTCCCTCTGGTGTATTACAGAAAGAGCAGAATGTGGGTGCTTACACAGGTCTCGGCTTTGGGACTGTGCAGCGCTGGCAGCACCCACGGAGCAGTGGCACCCCACAGTGGGGTCCCGGGGGTCCCGGGGGCAGGAGCAGCACCCAACAGCGCCGTCCCAAGCTCGCGGCTCAGCTCTGCTCGGGTTGTGCCCTGAGCCTTGTCGTGGCCACATGGAAGTATGTTTCTGTAATGTAAAAACTTATTAAACTTCTCGCAACATTTGTAATCATGTTTCTTTCACTGATTTGTCTAAAACAAACAAACAAACAAAAAAACCAACAAAAAAACCCCAACACCCAACCAACAACAAAATCCATGGAACTGACAGTTTGAAACAAATTCTTATCCTTTTGAATGTCCTACTTATATTCTAAAATGTTGAAAATCAAAGTAATCGAAGTACTATGTTTTCATGAAGACAGGTTCACAAATCCTTTTCAATAAGACTTGAGACTCTGTGAGAGTGCATGTGGGGTATTTCAGAAGGTAACGAGGGTCACAACTTTCTCAACAACCTCCGTTCTTCAGATTCCTTGATGGCCAACCCCTTGCACTGCAATAGCTCTCAACCATGAAGCAGTACATGTGGAAATATGGTAAATGCTTAATTTTGGGTGCAGCTAGATTTGGTTTTCATCCAAAAAATTTATTTAAATATGTTATTTTCTTGGGGTGTCCTGTCTGGGTGTGTTTTGGCTTTGATGTAATCCAACTACGATGACATAGACAGTAGTGCACTGACTTTTTAGACACAAACAAGCTAATTTCTTGTTCACTGCAGCTTTGAAAACATGAGAACAGAGGTTAGAAAATGCACTGAACTGAACTGAACTGAACTGAAAAAAAAGGATAAATTCAAAGCAGTTTTAAGGTCTGGTGATTTTTTCCTCCACAGCATGACTTTGCACAAATCACACTGGAACTGTGGGCTGAAACTGTGTTAGCATACTTGACTGCCCTTCAAGTGTTTTGCAGGTGCCCAAGTTGTTCAGGGCTGGTTCTTCAAGTATGAAGGTCAGTGAAAAAGTGAAGATTAATTTGTGTTATAAGTTGACCAGCTTATTTTAGTCATTTTAATCTATCAAAAATTGAGCACTGTTCCAGCAAATAAGCAGGAATTAATATCTGGATATCACTATTTATAGTGATAATATAATGTCTACTTTTTATGTGAAATCTGTCAAAGCAAGCCAAAGCCAGAGATTTTTAAAGCTGAGGTACTTAAAATGGTGAAGCTTTACCACATTAGGTGAGTCTGAGCAGCAAGATAAAGCATACTGTGGAGTGTACTTTCAGTGAGAATTGAATTACAACACTGGAGTGGATTTTTTTAACTGTTACATGCACCTAGATTTCTGAAAAGATATGGTGGCCACACAGACTAAGGAATTTTATGAAAACACCTTTCAAAACTCCCAGTGAGGAGGATTGCTTATTGAAGGACTGTAAAGGTGAAGAACAGCTTTTTCTGTTTTACTACTTGAATAAGAGGAAATGTTAAATCAGTCATAAGATCTCATTTTATCTGCTTGAAATTACATCCATATGTACTGCCTCTAACATGGGCAACAGGTCTCTAGCTACCTCAGGGAAAAGATTTGAAACTCCTCTCAGCTACTCAGCAGAGAAGAAATACAGACACCTGAGCTTCCTCTACTTTTCAGGTTTCTTCAGTCTTTTTGCAGCTGCTTCCATGTGTGTTTCTGAAGAAATGAACTGCTTGTACCACTATGGTTCATTAGCTTTCTCCAGGAGAGCATGTTTTAATTAATGCCCACGCAAGAAACACCTGCCACTTGACAATTTTAATTTCCCACAGACAGAGAATGACACCGTACAGTTACAAACCTAAAGTCAAACTAATCTAACAGTAAAATGAGTCCTTGTCTTTTTCTGTCTTTGACTGAGAACTATGTTCTAATTTTACACATAAGGTAAAAAAGCACATTAATAAAATTATCTAGCTGTGCACCTGTGTTTGGGGAAGGTCGTAATTCAGAATTCTACTTGTAAATATTCTGTCATGATAGAGAAAAAATTATAAAGATTTTTCTCAAGCAAAAACTATGCTGAAGAGCATCTGAAACTGAGACCCACCCTAATTAAATAGGTTGTCTAGTAGGAAAGAAAAAACTCTTCATATGACTCCCTCCAAAATATATTTATTGAACTTACTTTGGGATTAAGATTCAAATATTGTTTGCACAGTAAGATAATAAAGGCAACATGTGAAATTTTATTATTTCACAAACAGAATGCTTGCACATGGAGATAGAATGAGGGAAACAGGGAAGAACCTGGTAACAGTAACAGCAGCACTGGCAACCTGGAAAACCAGCAACCTGATTATTTTTTTGATTTGTTGTAAGGATTACTGATTATTAACTGGCTAACTCACGGGAAATTATAAGGAAATCAACAAGTACAAAGGCATATGTAATGTTCTTCTGAAAGAGGAAAGCTCAGATACTTACTGTTACAAATTAATGCATGGTTCCATATATCATTTAGGGAACTGGATGTCAGGGTTACTGGGCTGTTTAGGAAACAGGCAAACCAAGTCAGTTTCAAGCTTCAGAAGTAGTGATGGTCTAAGCAGTTCAGGTTTCTAGTAGTTCTTAATTACTATCAATCATTAGTGCTACCTATACAGAACAATTAGTCCTTAACAAACCTACACCAGCTGAGCTGTGAGCACACAACAGAGCAGAGCTGATGCCCAGTGCCGTCGGCTGTGCTCCTTGATGGCCCTTAGCTGCCAGGGCCAAGGTGATCAAGCTTGAGAGCTCCTTCCAGTTTGCCATCTTCTTCACTCAGTTGTTTTACACTCTCTGTCCCTGACCCAAAAGAAAAGGAAATGCTCTCATCTGCTCTTGATGACTTATTTTGGGTATCGGGACATGTTCTGGGTTTTGCTTAATCCTGCAGGTACCGCTAGAGACCTTTCTTGCCTGCTCTGCACGACTATCTTCGTTTTACCAGGCATCTTTCCCCTTCTGCTTTGTTTGGCTATTTGGTTACAGGTTTCCAACTGTCGTTGCTTAGATAAGCTTGATTTTGCCTGTTCAGCAAGGCTTCAAGAAAATAGCTGGAAAGAACAAACCAGGAAACCGTAAGCGGTACAGGATCGCTTCAGCTGCTGCAAAAAATATCAGAGAATGAGTGTTCCTGAAGTGTATTTCTTGCCATGCGAGGAAGAAGAGATTGGGAACACTCTGCACAGGCATACAGGTCCTACAAGCCTGCAGACACCGATTTAAATAAAATGGCTGTATCTGCCTCCTATAGAACAGATGTAGACTCTGGTTTGGCACTGTCTCAACTGTAAGCCAACGCTTAAACACAATCTGAAGTAAAATCAGTGTGTTTAAATGAAAACAGCAGAGCTCTGAGAGTTAACTGCAGGTGGATAATGTCACCCTCAGAGATGGGGTGGATACTTGGTAAGACATCTGCCATCTCTCTTTAATCCACACCTACAAATTCGTCAGAGCCTTCAACAGAGAATTTTGGGTATCTCTGTCTTGTGAAATCAGCAGTCCTTCATCAGACGGTTCTCATACAGTGCTAAGAACAAAACTCACATGCCCCACACGCAAACTCGGGAGTCACCTTGCTGAGGCCAGAGGATGACGAAGCAGCATCCCTTAGCATGAGGTGCTTCATGCAGGTTAGCTCCCTTTTTCAGGGGAGCAAACGGGAGGTCAGACCTACCCCAGAACGGGCTAGGCTCATTCCACCCGCGGTTCGTTCTCCCGCCTGGGAGGTTGGACCCCAGTTTTCTTTTTCCTACTCTGCCTGAATTACCACATAACTTAAGATAAGGGTGGAGGTTATCTTTAATTTCTTCTTTTGAACCTGCTTTACTTTGTAAAAACAACCGAGTATCTGCAGGCGCAGAACCCGGAGCCGCCGCCGTGAGCACCCCGCCGCTGTCCCTGCGGAGCGATGCGCGTCATGCGGCCCGCCCAGCAGCGCCCTCCGCGTTCGCCCCGGTCCCGGCGAGTGCCCAGGTAGCCTGGCTCCCCGCCTCCGCCGGGCGGCGGCAGCCCGCCATTTCGGCTCCCCATCGCTCCTCCTGGGACCTCCAAGGCAATTCAGCGCCAGGCGCCGTGACAGGGGTGCAGAGCCAAAGCCCTCGCGGGACGGACACACACACACACACACGACCCCCTTCGCCATTTCCCCCTCCTCCCGACCGCGGCAACGGCGAGCGCTCACCCGGAAGCGCTCCCGGAAGGCGGTGCCGCCCTGCGCGAGTGCTTCCGCCTGGCTTCTCCGCTCGGCCCCTCCGCCACGCCGGCGCCACCGCCTCCCGTTGGCCCTGCCGCCCTCTTCTCGCCGGGCGGCCGCGGCCCCTCCGCGCACGGCCGGCTCTGCGTCTCCCCTGCCTCGCCTCGCCTCGCCTCGCCTCCCTCCCGGCCCCGGGCGATGCCGCTGCGGGGCTCCCAGGCCGCCGGGCCCTGCGGGCGGCTGCCGCCGTGGCTCCTGCTGGCGCTGGCGGCCTGGGCCGCGCGGGCCTCTGAGATCACCTTCGAGCTGCCCGACAACGCCAAGCAGTGCTTCTACGAGGAGATCGCCCAGGGCACCAAGTGCACCCTCGAGTTCCAGGTAGCCCGGCGGGGCTCGTGGGGAAGCGCTGACCCGGGCCGGGCCTGGCTGGGCCGCGCTGGCTGGGCCGGGCCGGCGGAGCTGGGGCCCTTGGAGCCGCGGCCGGGGCCCCGTGCTGGCTGGGGAGGCTCTCGGCTGCCCTGGATCCCTGCGCGGCACCGAGCCGTTCGTTGGGAGCAGCGCCCGGCTCAGCGTGGCCCTTGGAGCCGAGGCAGGCGGGAGCCTGGCCCGGAGCTAAGGAACAGATATAAATCTGGCCCGGAGAACCGCCGGTGCCTTCTACCCTCCTCAGGAGCGTGGAGAACACCGCAAGTGTCCCCGCTCAGGCAGATGCCGCGAAAACAATTTCCTTGCGGTTTGTGAAGCATTTGTGTGATGAGCGTGGTACAGCTTAAGGAGCTAATGCTGCGTATTTCAGAGTATGGTTCAAGCGGGTGTCACGTAGCAAACGTTAAGAAAGCGGTGCAACAGGCGTGCAGTACCAGCAAAGTGTCCCGTGCGTAAAGCAGGGCAGGATTCCTACAAAAAATAAAACGTGCAAGCAGCTGACATCTCGGATAACCACATCTGTGGTTAGTGTGCACGTAGTGAGGCTGCACAGTTTTTCATGCTTTTCCCAGTTTCTCTACACTTTGAACATCAGCCGGTGTGATGGTGTGCTGTGCAGCTTCAGGGTGTATAGAGCAAACAGCCCTGACAGTTTTGGTGCCTTTGAGTATATCAGCAGAGTTTGAACCTTGCAGTCTGTCACTTCAGCTGATGAAGTACAGCAGCAGCATAAGAGAGAAATCATCCTTGGTGATGGAAATCACAGCTGCTTTTGATGGGGCTAGGTACTTTTATGGTCTGACCTTCTGGGTTGAACTTCCATGTTGGTTTTTTCCTCCCCCGGCTGCTGGTCCACCTTTTGTATTTTGGGGAGCATTGCTGCCAAATATCGGTCCTTGTTACTCTGTCCTACGTATTCTAGTTCTTTCTGTTTCTTTTCCCCTACCCAAACATCTCTTCTTCCTGCTTGTTACTTTATTAAAGTCTTCTGTGCAGTATTTCCTCCCCCTGTTTTGAAGTGTATATCATTGGAGGTTGCTGGAGAGATAAGCCTTCTGTTGTCCCTTTTGTTGGTGACCAGAACAGGAGTAGCATTGTTAAAGTCTGGACTTGACCAACTGCTGGTAGACTGAAGTGCTGTGTGTATGTCCTTTGGCTGCATGTTTCAAGAGGGAAGGAATCTTAGGTGAACTTTAAAGCTCTGGCAAATCTTTACCACGTATATGTAAACTGGCCCTGTCACAGTGTTGGTATAACTAAATGTGAATGACTTCCATGTAACTGCTAAAAAGCAAACCCCTGTCAAATTTGAGATCATACTTCAAAAATGAGCCATCGTTTCATCATAGAAAAATCTTATTTTTGTTTTTCCATCCACGCAGGTAAGCATTTCTGTAGGAAAATCCCGAGTAGATGCAGACATCCAGGCAGAGACATCCAGAGATCCAGGCATCCAGATTTTTCTTTGTTTTTTGTATCCTGTCAACACATTTTTGGGGAAACTGTGGAGCTACTGCTTGCCAACTGAATATTTTTTAAACTTCCTGCTTACGGAGCAGCTACTGCCCAGATCTCGTGTTATTTCAGTTGTACCATTAACATTATCGTTTTAATAACTTGATACCTAAATAAAGTGATGTGAGTTTAAATAATACTCTGTGAACTGAAGGGCAGATACTCAGATACTAAAATATTTAAGTGATTTCTGCACACATATGAGGGGCATGTCTTTAGATATAAGTCTCTTCTTCCTTCACCAGGCTTTTTCTTAAAAGCAAAAAGTTTGGAGCAAGGATTAAGTGTAAAACTACTAGCCTTAGAGTCATCAGAGCACCCAAGTTATGAATACTTAAGCTGCCAATTAGTCTTTCTGTAGAGGTGGGATAGCTAGTCTACAGAGCAATATGCTATAGGCCAACAATAATCAAAGCCTGAAAAAAACCTTGAGACAATCGTGAAGTTTCAAGTCACTTGCAGACATTATCCAGATGTGCTGGTTTTGGGAAGAAATGCTGTGTCTAGCTGCAGGAGGGAGGCAGCAGACCCCCCAGAACACTGCTGTGTACACAAGCACACGTGAAGACCTGCCAGGTTGATGTACCTGTTCTACTGGTCGAATGCCATTCCTGCAGCCTAAAGCAGCTTGAGCTAATAGGGTAGTTATGCTCTGTTGGCCATACGGAAAGGAGCCATCTTATTCCCTGTTAGCAATCTCCTCTGGCTGAATCAACTCCATGGAAAACTTGTGAATGCAGCAAATGGTTGATTTATTACAGTAACTTCTTTGCTGCCCTATCATAACAAAGGAACTAAAATTCCTCTCGTGAAGGGTTTGAAAATATAGTTGACATTACATGTGCTGAACCTGTTTTGAATGTCTTCTGTAGGAAAATAATTTTGCAGACTTGCTCTGAAAGGTTTTCAATTAATCCTTTATATATTAAAACACTTGTTAAAGCAAAAAAATTCTGCAGTGCCACTTGACAAGTCATACTTCTTAGAAGTTTATAAACGTCTGTTTTGTTAAAAGGACATTTCTTGGTTTTCATTTTCAGGTGATCACCGGAGGTCATTATGATGTTGACTGTCGGTTGGAAGATCCCGATGGCACTGTATTGTACAAAGAGATGAAGAAACAATATGATAGCTTCACATTTACTGCATCCAGAAATGGAACATACAAATTCTGCTTCAGCAACGAATTCTCTACTTTCACACACAAAACTGTGTACTTTGATTTCCAGGTTGGAGAAGATCCACCACTGTTTCCTAGTGAGAACAGAGTAACTGCACTTACCCAGGTAAAATGCTACTGTGTTTGACAGCAGCTGCTAGGTGGGGGCAATGTATTTTCAAGTTGAACTGCATTAGATATCTATATCGCTTTTGAAAATCAATGTATTGGAGCTGGAGCGTTTAAAATAATCTGGATTGCTACAAATAAGGTTTCTTTCTGAAGATAGGGTTTATAGAACACAGATCAGAGCTGGGAAGGAATCACGAAGAGCTAAAGAGAGAATTGGGGTAGTCATTTAAACCATAAACGCTAGGCCACTGTCTTCTTTCTTATGTTTGTTGTTGTTGTTATTAAAGGAACTCCTTTTAATGCCATGGTTCTGCTCCTCTTGGAGTGTGGATTTCACAACATATAAATATCAGTGGATCAGGGGTTTCAAAATTTCCAAACTTTGGAGAAACTTTGAGAATTGTTTTTATATTTAAAACAGTAGAGTCTTTTCTGGGGGAGAGCTTAATCTGACCTCTCATGTGACTGCCATCTTTAAAATGGAGAAGAAAATTCTGGCAAATAAGTGAAAAAAATCAGCCATACTTAGCTGGCTTCTAGACATTTGTCCTTTATAAGACACTATGAAGTGTCAGAGCATTATTATTTTATTCTCAGGATTTTACAGTTTTATACCACCTCTACCCAATCTAAATCCATCAAAACTTCCCTTGGAACGCTGGCTTTGTGATTTCCCGCTAACGTTCTTACCTTATAACCATCAGCAAACCTCGCTTTAAACAACTATTAAAGAATGCTGGATATGGTTGCTGTTTTGCTAGTCTGGACTCAACAGTGTAAACACTGCTTCCCAAATGCCAGTCTCACTTGAATTTACCTCACCTAAGTGTGCAGTAGGTGAGATCTGTAATGAGTAGATGACTTGCTGTTAATTCAGCTACACCTCTTACCTCTTTGTTCTTGTCACTCTTCTGCTTTGCCTTGTTCTGTATTCTCATTCTTGATCCTGTATCATTCCATCTCTTTTCCTTACTTTAGTCTTCATTTTTTTCAGTCTGTGTGTTCTGTCTGGTTTTTCTTCTGTTATCTTGGCATCAGCAGAGAGATTTTGAGAATGCAGAACATGTGGTTCCTGGATCTAGCATCTCTGCAGCCCCTTGCAGCCTGTGGGAGAAGATACATAAAAAAATAGTTTATCACAGGGTTGTAGCATAGATAATGCAACTAAGGTATCTGGGAAATGGAAAGCTAATTTTCAGAGTACAACACATCTTTGGTAAGAAGGTTCTTGTTGCAGTTTTCTTGAGGTTTGTAGCATGACAAAATTTGGGCAGCCTTTCAGAGGGACAGTAAAAGGTAAATCCCTAAAGCCAGAGTGAGTTTGTGTTTAAATCCCATGTGCAGACTAGGAGAGCTCTATAACTTATGAGTGAGACCAATGACAGAACATAGTTTGGAAAACCTCTTCCTGAATTTTGTTGAGAAGAATATCTTAGACTTGTTCAGACACCTCTCTTGAAAGTCATTGACTTGAAAAGACGGTTAGACACTGATATAAGTAACTGAGAGTGGTCCTATCAGGGTGTTAAACATTTCCTTCTGTAACAGGCCGTGCTGTTTGATCTTCAGGAAATACTGATTTTAAGCCATAAAACAGAAAAACAAACTGCAACTAGAAGTTAAGTGTTTTAGTGATCAAAACACAGTGAGAGGTACTGAAGATAAACTGAAAGTGGAAAGTATTTATGTGAAAAATTATCTAGAGCTTGGAAAACTGGTATTTTTAATTTTTTTTAATGAAAAATGACACAAAGTTGGGCAATTCATGAAGTATTTGTTATATGATTATGTTATGGAGCATTCAGAAATACTGAAAGGTAACAGAATTGTCCTTTCTCTAACCGTTTTTAATGTACATGACTAAGAGGAGGGTCACTTGCCTAAAGAACCTGTTGAGTTCAGTAATGTAGATTTTTAGGATGCTTTACAACAAGTGAGAACTATGCAATGAAGAATGCCATACTTGTGAAACACAGATGCATTTAATATATACTCTGGGGATCTTAATGTTATATTATAAGCAACTGTTTGTTTTCCTGGTATGTGTGGAGTTAACAAATGGGAGATGACTGACATTTCATAAGTGTTTCAAATGTTCATTTTGATCCCAAATACACGTGGACTTAAGATTTGTTTAGTCATTCTCAGCGCCTGTTGCCCTTTATTAGATCTGCAGTTTTACATGCTTCTGGTTTTAATAGCCTATTGCATTCCTGTGTATAGAGTTGGATCAATATAAATTAAATTTTACTAGATTTACTCAGTCCATTGTCAGACTGAAGTACTGTAAATCCTTAACTTGTGAAGTTACATGAATCCTAATTTTAAATATCAAAACTTTGAAGAAAAAGCACTGGAACAGTTCTTAATTCCATGGTGTGTATTTGTTTGCTTCTCTAGATGGAGTCCGCGTGTGTTTCAATTCATGAAGCTTTGAAGTCTGTCATCGATTATCAGACTCACTTCCGCTTGAGGGAAGCGCAGGGCCGCAGCAGAGCAGAGGATTTAAACACGAGGGTGGCCTACTGGTCAATAGGGGAAGCAATCATTCTTCTTGTGGTTAGTATTGGGCAGGTATTTCTCCTCAAAAGCTTCTTCTCAGATAAAAGAACCACAACAACCCGTGTTGGATCATAACTGGTAGTGGTAGTGCTTCAGGTCATTGTGTGCTACTTATCTGTAAAAATTACTGTTCTCCAGTTAATTGCAGGAGCAAAGGATCTGATATATGCAACATTCAGATGTGTCTACCCCTCATCCCTTAAAAATCACAAAGCATACCCAAAATGTTATGAAAGGGACACATGATTTTAAATATTTTAAAAATACTTTGGAACTTAAGTTTTTTTCTGATTCCTGTATTAAATATCTGGCAGCGACAGGCCTCTCTTCATTTCTACTGATTTTAATCCAAACCGAGTTTGATTGTTACCAATAAGATTAGCCATCTGCAGTATAACACTTCAGAATAACCCAACAGCCTAGTGTCTGACATGAGAGCCAATACTTACGAAGATTTTATTTTATTTTAATTTTCAGGTTGAATATATTGGATTATAAAAAGGCAAATGTGGTTAACCATAGTGCACTGTTTTGATTTGCTGTTAAAAAAATAATCCAGTGATACCCCTTGCTTATTTGTAAAATCGTTGCAAGTGTGACAATACGTAGTGCAAATTCTCCATCAGCCTGATAAGTCTCCACCTTCAAAACTTGCTAAGTTTTGTACTTGAGTATGTTTCCTTAAACATACATTCTTCTATATTAAAATAAATGCATTTCCTCTTTTACAATGTTTTTTTCACTGAAAAAATTATAATCTGAGACTACTCAGGAAATCCAGTTTCTGTATTCAATAACCCAAATCTCCAAGTTTATTTTAAAAACATGCAGTAAAATAGGGAATCTTGTAACTTTGTCATTGAAACTGTACGGTTTCTGTGCTCTTACTCGCTGCTGCTGCTTTTTGTATTTAAGACCAGAAGTAGCTTGGTTTGTTAAGCAGCACAGCACCAGCACTGGACGAGGTTATGTTTTATTTTAGGCACATTTAAAGGATCTTTACTAAATTGTTTTCTTATTAAGAGGCCAATTTGATATTGATACTGCACTGCACGAGTGCTGTAAATTTTACTTCCCTGTGTGTAGTGCACTGATACTTGATGGCCTTGTGGATCTAATTGCCACTGTTTTTTGCTAGTGGTTAGGAAATGTTTTAAATATTTCAGGTTATCTTTTTGGTAGAGTTATAGTTTCATTCTTTCCACTGCTCATGTCTTTAGTAGCTTAGGTACTGTAAAGTCTTGTTTTATTTGGATGTGGAAGGTAGTCGATGCATGTCCCTATAAGTAGGTTGAATTGAGCTGGTCATAAGAAGGCTAAACTCCTTCAAATGGCTCTGGAGGAATAAGTAGACTGAAAAACTCTTAAGTGCACACAAACTAAACTAAGTTGAAAAAATTTGTCACATATATTACTGGCTAATTCAAAACATGCTTCTTAAACAAGTTTTCAGGAAGCAGAGAAAGAATGCTAAACCCTTATTAATGGCCCCTATTATTTCTAGCAAAAATTTGAAATTACATGTACAGGTGATGCTTGAGCAGTCTGAAGAATTGATCTAAGATGACTTTTAAATCTTGTGGTGACTGAAAAAAAAAAACCCAACAGTGCACTTGCTCTCTGTTGTGAACTGAACAGCTGCTCTTTTGGAAACTGAAGAAAAACCTTAAACAGCTCAAAAAATATTTAAAAAGTTGGGGGGGTACTAAAAAGCTTAATGTATGTAAAATGCAGGATTATATATTATGTTTTTCTATTCTGTACTGAATTTTAATTACTGCAGTCCCATTTTGGGATGCAAGCTTCCCAGATGCTAGACTCGCAAAGACCAGACAACAAAAAAAATAGCGCTTTCTTCTTATGATACAAATCTGTGCCTGCACACAGTATTCTTGATTGTACCTATATGCTTTATTCTTGTGTTCCAGCAACTGATATTCAGTACTTTTTGTGCTGCATTGCACACAATAATGAGGCGAGTGGTACACTTCGGGTGCAAGTGTTGGATGAAAACATGATTTAGTTTTGATAGTGTCCACTGTTAACTTCTGGAGTTTTAATATCACTTGTGTAGCTTTAATCACAACAAAAGCATTTGTTTTAAAGATTGAAACACATTGGGGTTTTTTCCACTGAGTTATTCTGTGTGCTGTCAAAATTGGTAAACAATGGGATAAAACAGATAACGGTTGGCCATCACATGCCTCTTTATGCTTTCATAATGTTTGAGTGTGTGGAGCGGGACTGTTCAGCTCAATATTACTCCCACTGCAGAGGTTTAGCAGAATCCTCTGGTGTCCTGCTGCATGGTATGCAGCAACAGCTTAAAAATGCCTTTATTTTTGTGTTATTAAAAACATGGCACAAATACACATGTTTAAACACAGCTGTATATAGTTTTTAAAATAAGTGACTGAATAGGATATAATAAAACACATGCTACCATGCAGTGGATGAAGAAATGCATTGTGACTTTTAGTTAAAGCTGCATCTTTTTAATATATGAAAAGAGTAGTTTGGCTAACGGTGTGATACACAAGTAAACGCCCTGCGTTAAAGGGGATATAACTGTGTTTTTAATTGCTAAAGGCCCTGGGTTTCAGCTTTTCCTTGGATGTTTTATGTTTACAGAACTCTTCATGTCCTGAAATGTCAGTTCTTGTTTTAGTTTGGGGGGGGGGGGGAAAGTTTAGTTTGAAAAAGACAAAAAGCAGACCCTGTGAATATTGTATGGGAAAATAAAAATTAATATATGAATGTGGTCTGATTGTTTTGTTTGCACGTGCGGGTGGGGAGCATTAGCCTCAAAAAAGCTTTGAATAATGATTTGACTAGTCAACTTGTATTTTAACACATTACAGTGAATCTGCTACCTGGCACTTGATCATTACTTCTATTGCTGTACATCAAGAAGTGTACCAGTTCACTGCTGGTCATAATTAACTGTGCTTTCAGGGCACTGGAAAAACAAATTTCAGCAAGATAGTGGGGTTACTGGCTCTTTGCTCAGTACATTAGCAGTGTAGGCAGTAATATTAACAAATCTGTTCCTGTTGGAGTGGAATTCAAAGTGTCTGGCTACAGATGCCAGGAATGATTTGGGACCTGCAGCATCTTTTCTCATTAATTCTGTTAATATGGGATAAGCTAGACAGGTGCATCCAATTAGTGTTTTCTAATGATGGGGTATAAACTTCAAGTATTAATTAGTAACTAAATGTGTGATTGGGATATTAATCTTGAAGTGATCTTCCAACATCACTTGATTTCTTGTTAAAAACAGATTAAACTCCTTTTTCTGTATAGCTCAGTGGAGGAGCAGTCCTCCGGGGTGAGATGAAACCAGGAGTTTAACACAGGCCCTAACTGAGATAGATGTAAAGTCTTTCTCTCCCATTCCTCCCCTTGACTTCTACGGTTGTCAAATCAAGTTCCAGAAAAGGAAGGTTATGGTGTGTGCATAGTGAGGATGCTACTGATCTTGATGGAGAGATGTGAGGGGAAGTGACAACTCATATTGGGAAATACTCTGGTTGCCCAACAGTAGCAGCTCTCAAAAGGTTCATTATATGTATTAAAAAGTCCTTGTTACAAACCTCAGGGAGAGATCTTTTGTAACCATAAGGTGGTTTTTACATCATGATACTTTTAAGCCAGTTGATATGACTCACTCACGCCTTCCCCCCAACCTGCTGATAAGAACACAAACACACGTGCAGGTGCTCTGGTCAGCATCACTGATGTGCAACATGGTGATTTAAAGCAGATTGACTGCCTTGTGCATCCATGTTTTAAGTTTCTTGGCATGACAGGCTGTTTTGCTGGTGTTCAAAGAAGTGACATGGGTTATGCTTTATCCTTGTTTCCATCATGTTTTCAAGATGCAGGGTCCTCTGCTAATGAGTCAGTCATCTGTGCTGTGATTTTACCAGAGTGCAGAAACTAGTCTTGATAGGAACATCCACTGCTGCTAATTGTGTTTTTGGTTGTCGATAGAGGCCATTGAACAGGACTTCCTGAATATTTTCATAGCTTCTATCTCTCACTGCAAGACGCTGTCCAGCTCGGAGTGCAGGGAATGAGATGTGGCACAGCAGGATGCCATCCCTTCAAAAGCCTGCGTTGTTCAGGAGCACATTTCATAGCAGAATGTGTTTTGGTGTGCTCTCACAGGAAGGTCATCACAGCCTCCTGCCAGCCATTTGTGACAGGGCATGGCCAGCGATGAGCTGCATAGTCAAGAGCTCTCCACTTGGTGGAGCATTCCCGGTTTAAAGCAAGAAACTTCTTGTTAGGGATGGGATCACTTCCTCTCTGTCTTGGGCATTCTTTCCTAAAATTCCACACACATGTTTTCCTGATGCCAAGGACAGCAGATTTGTTCACTGCTTACTCTGAATGAAATTTCATGTAAATTACCAAAAGGAAAGTATGTTGACGCTTTTGCTGACATGCAAGATATCAAGAACTGAGGAGCATCATTTTCTTTCTGTAAGAATTCAAACATGAGGGAAAAGGCTTTGGAAATGTGATCTAATTGACATGAGACGACTTCTTTTGCATGGCACTGCCTTTTGCTCAGGTGTTTAGAGAACACGATAGCACAGGGTGTCAAGGAAGTGTCTCAATAGGGACAGAGAAAGGGGGAAAGAGAGGTAGAAGGGAGAGGGGGAAGAGAAAAAGTGGGGGAGGAGGAAAGGGAAGGAGGGAGGGAGGATAGAGAGGACGGAGCAGGGAGAGGAGCCATTGTCCTGGGTGTGGGAGGCTTAGGGAGTGCCCAGCTTACTATCTGTGGACAAGAGGTGCTCCCTGTCCTGGGGCGTGGGTGGCCTTTGGTGGCTGCTGCCGCCAGCATGGGTCTGCAGCACAGTCTGCAGAGAGCAGCCATAATTCACAGCAGAATCCACTCTCTCTAACACATACTGGCACACCTGGAATGAGGAATTCAGTGAAAGCTGCCACAAGGGAAATTAGAAAAAATGTTCGTCAAAGAGCAGATGGACATTGGAGGAACAGTAGGCTGTTACGGAAAGGGAACGTGAAGAATAGAGTATGGTAACAACCAGGAAGAGCTGTGGCTGTGAAATACTCTGCCTCACATCAAACTGTCCTTTAATCCCACTGACACAAACCCAGAATGGCATTTCAAAATACAATAATGATATTTAAAAGCACTGGAAAATAATGTTTTCAGACAGAGTACGTGACGTGCCTCAGTCTTAAGTCTTACAATTTAGTTTCTGTTATGAGCTGTTATTCTTCACAGTACACTGGAATGGAGCACATGACCAGGCGTCTGAAACAATACATCGCAATGAAGTTTTATCTTGCCAGAATTTCTTTTTTGAAAACACCTTCCTATAGATTCCTATACTTGCACCTAGGAATAATCAAGCCCCCAAACTTTCCCTTAGTTATACTGTAAAACCCCAAGAGCTGAAAGCTGAGTGTGTACGCAGTGAAAGTCCTACACCCACTGCACTCAGCAGAAGAGGAAAACGCTTGTGGCTGTCCTGAAATCAGGGTGCCTTGCTGTGACATGAGAATTTCAATAGCCAGAACTCACCGCAGGAACTGTATTTCTTCCTGTCATTTCCATTGACCGACAAACCAAACACTGAACTGTAGTAAGGAGATCTGTGCTTGGTGAATACAAACTCTCGCTCGATGCTCTCACTGTCTTGGGATGTTTAGACATTTAGACAGAGAAAGCCCAGAAGAGCTTTTGCCATACTCCAATAGTGATAATGATAATGACAAACCCTTCCATCCTTGCCATACCTATGGTGCATACCGATATAGCCCAAATTCCCAAGAAGCTTAGACTAAAAGTAGTTCTGAAGTCAATGAAAACCCCAGGAGACTGGGGCTAGCCTGGTACTGGGGCCATCTGGCCATGCCACCTCTGTGGGCCCTGGTCTCTCCAGAGGATCTGCCCTTGTCGTGGCACACGGCGCCATCCACGCCCACTGAACTCCAAGGAACATGGCAAGGCAAAACCAGGGATTACCTGGATCACTAAATCTCATCTCCTGCAGATGCACCAACCATGAAATGGGCTTTTACTCCAGAAGGGCTCAAGGAACATCCTCCAGCCACTACAGAGGGTGCCTCCAGCACTCCATAGCAAAAGAATGGCCTGTCACAAAACACAAGCTCTCAAGTCTCAATGACCGTCCCCCAGGCAGCAGCCCATGAGAAAATCCTTAGCAGATCTGAAACAAAGGTCAGTGTTAGAAAAGAAAGTGGAAGCAAGGGAATTCTGAAAGACTCAGAGCCATCACGCCCCCAAAACTCAGGCTCTCAGGTAACTCTTTGGAACTGTGCTGCAAATACCAGACCCTATGCAGCAATGCATAGGAGATTTGCCCCTCAGTTCTTGCCTTGAGGCTGTCCCCACAACTGTTCTGTGGTGAAAGCAAGGAAGCTCTATAGCGGGTGCTGTTCCTTGTCTCAGATTCCCCCAACAGTAGAGGCAAAGCAGAGACAAGCCCTGGATCTCAAGATGCCTCAGAAAGATGTAGATGACGGATGGTTTTCACATGATGCAGCAAGTCTGCAGGTTGATGCAAAGATACTAAACACCCAGACTTGGACACCCGGATGGTGGTGTCAGATGGCGAAAGGAAACAGGTGCATTTGAACGGGTATTTCATTTCCTCATGGCAAACATTAGCTCCTCTGACGTGTTTTTGAAGCAAGAAATGTTCTTTTTAATGTTTTACAGACAAGGCAGTGGACCAGAAGAGGGCAAATCCTTCTGTCTCAAGTCCCTTGGTAAGCTTGGGAAAGGAACTCCAAGGCAATACCTGAGTCGGGCTATGGAGCAAAGCTGTCTCAACTCACCCTTAACTTCCAGATCCCAGGACAGCATTGCAACCCTCCTACCCGACTTGCAAAACATAACAATTCTCAAACTTGTTCTTGCTTATGCTTTCAGCATGCACAGCCCACATGACTGGTACCATGGATTAAATCACTTGGAAGTGGGAATGAAGGCTCAAAGAAGCCAGGGGAGAGGAGAGGGGAGATGCAGCAGATTGCTTTCCAGTGCTTCGCTAGTGCCTGCAGGGACATAGATCATCAGGTGACTCACAGGCCATGGTGACTGATGATGGTTCAAAACACTTGCACAGTGCCTAGCACAAGCCTTGAGCTGTAGTCATGGAAGCTAAAATACCATTGAAAGGACAGCAGACAGCAGTGAAAAACCTGTCTGAGGACAGTGCTGCACCCCAGGGATGCCCCAGGGAAGAGCAGGTGGCTGCTGATTAATTCCAACTCCTCAAAGAGGAGCACCTTAACCCAACCCAACCCAATCAATGTTGTACCTTCTCCCAGCACTAGTACTGATAGGACACTTTCCTACCAAAGCCCTCCTCGTACTGTAACTGTGGGATTTTAGGAGAACATGAGTGCACAGGGTAAGTGCATCTTCTCTGTTGGCCAAACAAGAAGTGAAGTTCTGGCCTGCATGTGGTGGAAGCTGAAGGAATTGTTTTTCTTGGTAAAGGCTTGCACTGGCAGAAATCACTCTGTACCTGCCAAATACTGCTGCCCCAAGGCTTGCCTCTGGCTCAGATGCCCCCGCTTGTTGTCTGTGCCTCCTTCACAGCCCTCCCTGTAGCGAGGTTGCCCTGGCCGACATCAGACAGTGCAGAAAACCAGAACAGAGCAGAAGTGTCAGCAGCTGCTCAGAGAGGGGGACTGGATGCAGGCTGAGGACATCAGACCTGCGGCAAAACCAGCTTCCCCCCCGCCCGCTCTATGGGTGCACAGCTGCAGCAGGATTTGCTGTGGGGGGAGCAAATCCTTCAACATGGCCCTGGGCTCCAGGGGCCTGTGGCAGTGCCCCCCAGCAGGCTGGTGCCACCCATGGTGGGGTGCAGGGAAAGGCACCAGGGGAAGGAGGAGAAAGCAGCACCCAGAGACTGAGTCAGGGAAATAGGAATTTATTCCCTTTTTCTTGAATCAAGGGTTGATGAAGCCCTGCTAGTGCCACCAGCGGGGCGGCTTCTTGCAGGGCTGTGGAGAGTCCTGGGGACCGGGTGCCCTCCTCTTTGGGGGTGCCGCATCCCCCAGGCATGCGGTTCCTGCCCCGGCCGGGGGCAGAGGGGCTGCAGCTGCAGCCCTGGGCAGAGGGACCTGCTGCTGCTGCCTCCCCCAGCTCCACCTGGGGCTCCTCCTGCTCGGCAGGGACCAGCGCAGATGGGGGGCAGCCAGACCCCCGCAGAGGGCAGCCTCCAACATGCTGGGATGTTCCTCCACATTGTCAGGGCCTGCGGGGCTGCTGGAGGAGGCCAGGTGTGAGGCAGAAGTCCCCCCCTGGGAGGCGCTGGGGCTGAGGCTGGCGGCAGAGCCGTCATCCTCCTTCCTGGCAGTGCAGGGGTCCTGCTGGCCCAGGTGCCAGCGCATCTCCCTGCTGCACAGGTGCATGGCAGCAGCAACGAGCTGGCAGACGAAGGTCTGCGTGTGTTCTTGCAGGCAGTTCTGCAGGTTCTGCACCAACACCTCCTCATCCAGCCCCCAGAGGCACAGGTAAGCCAGCATGGTGCCCCCTCCTGCAGCCACTGCCCACCACTGTTCCTCAAAGAGCACCCTGAGCTCCCTTTGCAGCTACGACAGCAGGGGGCTGATGTTATCTGGGTGGCTCTTGAAAAAGTCCACCCAGACCTCAGGATGAAAGCCACCCACCTCAGCCCTGGGCACTGGCCCTGCAGCCCCTTTCTCGTCCTGCCGGTCTTCAGTGGGGCCTGGGACGTCAAACATCAAATAATCATCCAATTGCAGTGAGAAGAAGATAGCCGTTGCCACTGACCTGCACAGGGGGCAGTTTGGCTTCTGCCATGCCCAGCACAATGTGCAGCCTAGGCAAAATTGGTGGAGGCAAGGTGACATGTAGGCGATGTCCTCTTGATCATTATGGCAGATAGGGCAGCTCCACTTGCTCTCGGTGCCCATGCTCTCTGTGCTCTACAGCAAGCTGGGGAGTGCTGAGGACGAGGAGCTTCTTCCTCTTGCTGGTACCGCAAGTGGTGGGTGTTGTGCACTGCAAAATGGAGAGAGGCCATGGTCACTCACTGTCCCGGGAAGTGGAGGGGAGGAAGAAATGCCCAGGCCCCTCGAGAAGGACACCCTCCCAGCTCCCTGAGCCCCATTGTCCACCCCACAGCCGCTCCGGGGTACATTTCCCCACACAGCTGACCTCTCCTGCTGCAAGCTCGCCCTGCGGTGCCCAGCTGCCTGAACAAGGCAGGGCCAGGGAAACACAGCATGGCTCTGGGACAGGCACAGAGAGCTGCTGACGGCAGCCCCCAAAGCACCACACAGCACCAGGAGAAGCCTCGCTCCACCCTCCAGACCTCGCGGGCACACTCAGCAGGAGTCCAGGCATGCGCCAGGCTGGGCCAGGCTTTGCCGGCGCCCAAAGATAAGCAGCAAGTAACATGAGGTCAGTCTATTGCTCGCCGATGTCACAGTCCACCGGTTGGTGACATCACCCTCCACCACTTGGTGATGTCACAGCGGGCCTTCCATCCCTGCAGGCACACGGGATCAGGAGAAAAAAGAAAATACCATTTCTTATTTTCATCTTTTCCATTTCCTTGCCGCTCTAGCTTGATCACCTGCAACACGTGCCCATGGCTATATGTCTCCTCCCCTTATCCTGATGCCTTGCAGAGGCCTCCTGTGAGGGGGAGTGTGGTGGAACCAGTCAGCGTGGACTGCCAACACTGGATGATGCCTCCACCTTTCCCTGTGCAATGCCAGGAGTTGCAGAGACGTCATGGCTTGTAACTGGCCAGCCCTGGGTGAGGGTCTCCAACCAGGTGGGTCACCCCCCTTGCCCACAGAGAGAAGTCTGAAGGAGCATTTGTCACCAACTGTGAGGGTGACCCAACCTGTGGGTGTGTAAAGATTCTGACCATGGGCTTCTCAGGATTACGCAATATGCAAGCACATGGACAACTGCGTTTCTGAAAATGTCTTCATTAAAAATTACCACAAAACTACTAGTAGTGAAAAGAAATATATATAAATACAAATATATGCCACAAGTTACTGCAAAATTATCACTAGAAAAGAAAGTATATACTTATGAACATTGAATTATGCATACACCTATAAATATATTACATGAGTTGTTACTGGTATGACACTCACCAGACCACTCCCCACTCACCAGGAGTGGGCCTAGTAGACAACAGAACAAGTCTTACATCAAAGATGATCCACATCACAGAGTCTGGAGTCAGCCAGGCGTTCCTGGCAAGGGTTCAGTCTGTCCAGGAGAGCTCATGCAGAGAAGCGCTTGCAGAGAAGCTCTTGCAGGGAAGCTCTTTTTGGGTAGGCAAGAAGTTACTTTTTCTGCCTTTTTGGTGTAGATAGATAAGTGGTCATAGGACACCAGTTCCTGGAATAGTTGTTGCTGACTCCTGTTTTCAGGGAAGGTCAGTTTGTTATCACAGTTTCTATATCCTGCACTCATCAGGGTCTCTTTGTCATGACAGCTACTCCCCATCAAGGAGATTTCAGCTGAGCTTATCAGGGATGTTTCAGTATTCCAGCTGAGGAGATAGCCTTCTTTTTCTGTCCCTTTGCCTGGTCAACTTTGTGTCAGCTCCCACACTTTGTGACTTTGTGTCAGCTCTTGTGTTGCCCCTCCACAGGCAGGGAGGGGGCAGGACTCAGCACCCACCTCCCCATAGGGACCTAAAACATGGTCTAGTGGGGATACTAGAGCAGGCACCTTAGGAGCAAGGTCTCATTCTTCCAGGGTTTCTTTGCCCATTGCAATCTCCGGTGCTCTGTGCCATCTGGCAGTGGCCCTGGTCTCCCTCCTGAAACATCTGTTCAGCGCTGCGTCTACACTGTGTGGGTACCACACATTTGTGGTGTGGAGCAGGGGCAAGTCAGGATGTCACATCTGGTGCCAGGGTGATCCAGGAAGAGGGCTGGGGACGGTTCTGCACCACAGGAGACTGCAGGTCCTCCTGGCAACAACTTGGGCACTGCCAGTGCTATGACTGCTGCTCAGGAGGACATGAGAGCAAGGCCCCTCCATGCTCTCGTTCCACAAAGCTGCTAGTGGGTAAAAGCTCTGCTGCTGATCAAGAGACTCCAGAGGATGCAACTGCCCAGGCAGCAGAGCCCAGCCTCTCCAGGGAAAGGCTTTTCCTCAGCTCCAAGAAGTCTGTGGGTGGAATGAGGTGGAGCAGCTGTGTGTGGTTTCTGGCAGAGGAGCCACAGATCCTGCTCTCCCCATCTCTGTGGAAGAACAACCTTCAGAAAGATCCCTTTAACTTCCAGAATTTATTCTTTTCAGCTTTATATGAAAATACAGATAGCTGGTGTCAATGAGCTGCCCTTAGTAAGATTAAAGTTCAGGTGGTGTGTATCAGACTAGCTACTATCTTGCGGGGGGGGGCCAAGATGACATCTGTGAGAAGACGCCAAGGGCCAGCTCTAGACTGCCTGCATCTACTGAAAACCCCAGGCTCCCTTTTGCTGGCCCTTTTGGGCTGACTGCTGCCTCACAGTTTATGTTTTTTCCTAGTAAAAGACTGAAGCTAACTAAGGAGCTGAAGCTAACTTCAGTGGCCGATGCCCAGTTCTGAGAGCACACCTGTGGGCGAACAGCTGCTGGGGAAGAGCTCCTTGGACAGTGGCCCTGCTGCTGGGACATGATGAAGGATGTTGTGGAGGTCAGGCCCATGGGGGAAGAGACAGCCAATTGGCTGTTCCCAAGCTGTGCCGCACTCCCCCACGGACTTTGGCTGTGTGTCAGCCTTCCTCCTGGTGCTCCAGCATCCATCCTCTCACCCCGAACCGCAAGGGGATGCAAGATTTGAGAAAGGGATGAGAGCCCCAAATCACCCAAATCACTGAAGTGCTAATGAGTGCCTCTTAATGCCAACAGCAAATTAACATTCCAACCCTTCCTCAGGTAAACCCAACAGAAGCACAAAGGTTACACTTGTGCAGCTGCAAGCAGGTGCAAGATGAAATGCCAGTGCTATAGCCACCCTCCTTCCTGCCGGCAGGGAGGAGAAGGGCCAATTTTGGCTCTGTCAACATTATCTCTATTACAAGTATAGGAAGAAGAGAAACACCTTTCAAAGACAGCAAGTGACACATTGCCTTGGTTGTTGGATTTTTAAAATTCTTTTAAACACAACTTCAAAATGTTCTGTGGATATATTTAACATACAATGAGAATACTGGAAAATGGCTTTCTGAAGTTACAACTTCCAAACATTCTTCTGAGAAACCTTAGAAGTTACATACCAGCATTCTTCACTTTACAGAAGTGTTGAGTGTAAAACATGCAACTTTTTTTCTGGGGAGTCAAACCAGCATGACCTGTTGACAAGTCTGTTTGGTAGCATTTGTGTCAAGGGTGGTGGTGGTCTTTCTAGATAGCTGCTTTAGGAAGGATGTCCTCAGAGAAGGCTGTTGACTGGAGGCTGCTGCTTGTTCTCCTTGACCAAGGCTAGTTACAGTTCCCATGTGAGGGGTGTTGCTGTTTGTATCTGCTATGACTAGACTCTATCAGCTGCTCTTTCCTGAAATCCAACATCAGCATTTCTACAGGTATAAAAAGCAGAACCCTGCCGGTATCTACTTTGCTCATTTTCTCTTCTGTGATAATGATCACTGTCTCTGCTTCTTGATCTCCTTTTGCAATGGCCTTTGCTACATGGTTGTGATCTGCTTACTTCTCTGCACGTAGGACTCTGATGGCTTAGAAAGCCTCTCTGGCTTTTTGGAGAGATCACAGAATCACAACATAGTTGAGGTTAGAAAAGACTTACCCTTGGTGGAAGAGGATCAGATAGAGAATACTTAAGCAAACACAACATAGATAAGTCCATGGGCCCTAATGGGGTGCACCCACTAGCACTGCAGGAGCTGGCAGATGTCACTGCAAGACCACTCGCAGCAATCTTTGATCCGTCATGACAACTGGAGGAAGCAACCGAGGACTGGAGGAAAACAAATGCCACTCCTGTCTTCAAGAAGGGCAAGAAAGAGGACCTAGGGACTATAGGTCATCAGCGTTACCATGATCACAGGGAAGATGATGGAGCAGCTAGTCCTGGAAACCATTTCCAGCCACATCAACAAGAACAACATCATCAAGAGTAGTCAATGTGGCCTCACCAAGGGGAAGTCATACTTGACCAAATCCATAAAATTCTTCAAGGAAATGACTGGCCTCATAGATGTGATGAGAGCAGTGGATATTGTCTACCGGGACTTCAGTAAGGCTTTTGACACTGTCTCCCATAAGATCTTCACAGAGAAACTTTGGATGTATGGGCTGGAGCAGACAGAGAGGTGGACTGAAAAGTGATTGAATGGCCAGGACCAGAGGGTGGCGATCAGCGGCACAAAGTCCAGTTGCAGGCCAGGAACTAGCAACGTACTGCAGGGGTCAGAACTAGGTCCTGTTTAACACTTTCATTAATGATGTGGATGCTGGGCAGAGCGTACCATCAGCAAGTCTGCAGACGACACAGAACTGGGGGGGAGTCTCTGATGCACCACAGAGTTGTGCTGCCACCCAGAGGGACCTGGACAGGCTGAAGAAATGGGCCGACAGGAACATCATGAAGTTCAGCCTGGAGAAGTGCAAAATCTTGCACCTGGAGAAGAACAACTCCAGGCACCAGTACATAGTGGGGGCCACCCAGCTGGAAAGCAGCTTTGCGAAAAAGGACCTGGAGGTCCTGGCTCAAGTTAAACTCGACCCAGCAGTGTCACCTTGTGGCAAAGAAGGCTAACTGTATCCTGGGCTGCATCGGAAGGGATGTTGCCAGCAGGTGGAAGGAGATGATGAAAGGATAACCCTGTACTCAGCACTGTTGGGGCCACATCTACAGTATTGCGGCTCTGGGCTCCCCAGTACCAGAGAGACACGGACATACAGAAAAGAGAGTCCAAAAAGGGCCAAGACGTTGGAGAGACTGGAGCATCTCATACACGAGGAAAGGCTGAGAGAGCTGGGGCTGTTCAGCCTGGAGAAGAGAAGGCTTGGGGGATCTTCCCTACGGTGTAGAGAAGACAGAGCCAGGCTCTTTCCAGTGATGCCCTGTGACAGGACCAGAGACAATGGGCACCAGCTGACACAGGAGGTTCCCTCTGAACATCAGGGAACACTTTTTTACTGTGAGGGTGGCCTAGTACTGGCATAGGTTGCCCAGAGATACTGTGGAGTCTCCATCCTTGAAGCTATTCAGAAGCCGCCTGGACACAGGCCTGGGCAACCAGCACTAGGTGGTTCTGCTTGGGCAGTAGGGTTGGACTGGACAACCTCAACCATTCTGTCATTCTGTGATTAAAATGCAGAATAATTTTCAAACTTTCCTTTTCCTACTTTTCCTTATTACTTTGGATGTTGTAAACTGTTGCTTTTCCTCGTCAAATAAAGATAAGAATTAAACTCCCAAATGAACCTTTCTGGATGTGATCTGCAAGGTTTTCCAGGTGATATAGGAAGTGCAATAAACAGTCAGCAGTCTTCTTCAGTGGAAGGTAAATGCCTATGTTTTTGGTGAAAGTTAAATGGCATTTTGACCAGTTCTACTGTAAAGGTATTCTGTTCACTGTCAAAGCTCAGTAAAGTGAGCTGTGAAAAAAAACATTTTTGATGTATTGCTCTGGAGCAGGACAAATATTTTTTGAAGGTGAATATGTAGAGGGGTTATGTCTGTTATATATAACCTCAAAATTAGCTAAAATCAATCCAGTATTAGATACCTGTTATGTAAGTGTTGATGTAATTTAATGCAATGCTCTATATTCTTGATAGCTTTGTTATCAGTGTGTCCTTCCTGATCAAAGCTTTTACCTTAATTTGGAAGAGATACGTTCATTGCTCAGTTCTCTAAATCTCTCTATGCCCTTATCTCTACACTTGCAGCATTTCTGAAATAGGCTACTGACTTTATGTATGGCACTTATGAAATTTCTGATTTTGCTTTGCAGTGGCCACAGCTGCCGATAAATTGAAGAGCTGGGACTATACTTAGCATATATTAGCTGTATTTGTTGTATTTCATAGGGGAGTGATCCACGTTTCTGGGTTTAACTTGTAAACGGGGAAATGAAATTCTTCTGAGGATGTCTTCTAGCATCCTAAGTTTGTATTGTTTTGTGTGCATGGGGAAAAATACGAAGTTTCTTGCAGTAAAATCAGTTTTATTTTAATGTCATTAAATGGGCGTAGTGGGGAATACCCAAGACAAGGTCACTGTAGCCCACTAGGAGGTGATAGAAAGCTCATACATACTGTAGAAAATCTAGACTGTAAATCCGAAATAAACAACCTTGGAGTGTAAAAACATAGAGTTACAAAGAGGACATGGGAGAAAACAAAGGCAACAGTTTGACAGCTTCTACAAATGACATCTCAAAGTCAGCTACTCAAATCGTACTGCACCAAACAGGCCCATCTCACATTTGATTTAACAGAGATTAATGAGAAGCGGTGACCATAACAAATAGAAAGTGTTTAGCTGTTCAGGTGTTTCATTTAGATAACAGATGGGGAGTCAGTAATATTGTAGTTTACTATAAGCTACTTCTAAGTAAATGCTTGCTTGAAGAGGTACATTTGTATTGTTCCTTTAATAGCAAAATAAATTGGGGGCCTCTGACAAAGTCTGCTCTCTGTGTCCAAGTTAATCTCTCTCCATACTTCTGGGAGAGTCTTAATTCCGCCTTCACGGAAACAAAATCAGTGTTGAAATACTGCAAAGGATTCCTGAAAGTAAGTTTAAGTTTGTGCGGTTTAAACCACTTTAAATTGTCGTGTAAGTTTTACAAATTACTGCTGTTGTGTTTTATGCATTTATCAGAAATGGCTTGTTCATGAGGTACCAAGCTCTTGGCAATATTTTACATTTGAATCAATGCTCTTGAAGAGCTTAGCAAGAAAAAAAAATGTTGGCCTGCATTGGTGGTGAAACGTATAATCAAAGGATAAAAATTGTCAGGAAACTTCAATACCTAGTGAAGGCGAAAATGAAGGAGTTCACCGTTTTGTGATCTGTATATGTTAACTTCAGCTGCTTATCTCTGTTGTGGACTCATTCTTCAGAAGCTTGTGTGTAGTCATCATTAAAGTCATCAGGCAGCTTTGTAGGGTACTGAATATATACATTACTTATGGTTTAGCAGGTTTTTAACTGGTGTTTTGGTCCACACACACCCCTAATTCTTACAGTATCAAGAAAACTGTCTTCCTGCAAAATGTCTTTTCAAACTTCTGTTTACCACCAGAGTGTCTTCAAAATGAGCTATTGACTTATCTTGCCATGTTGGCAACCCCAATGAGAAACCACGGTAAGATCAGTGTAACTCTTGCAGCTAGATTACTTGTTTATGAGTAACCAGAATTATACATTTTTGTACCCCAAAATGTCGATATTATCTATCCTTTTGCCAAAGTAAACCCACATGTGATATACACGTATAGCCAGTACATAAATATGCTTCTAGTCACATAGCCAAGATTCAAGCATTCTTGTTGGTTTGAAACCAGACAAAGAACATCTTTAAAAACATATTTAACTGAAAGAATTAAATACGTATCTGTCTTGTTAGAAGTGAGGTGAATGTGATGCTTCAGAAATATGTAAGTCACGGTCCTCATGTTGCTGTATGTTGAATCCTTCTTCCCTTTTTGTACTGCACGGATTTCAGCTACCTGTGTACATTAAAGTTCATTGTGCTATTGCCTGTCATTGCGCCTCAAGAAGTTGTGGCACAGTTATTCTGACAGCTGACATCCTTACTAGCCTGTCCGACTTAGCACCTTCAGCAAAGTTGCCGGTCTCACTCTTCACCCCCTTTTTACATTTAGGAACGTACTGGAGAGCCAAGGTCCTAGCACTGATCTCCGCAGAACTGTGTTGGTACTTTCCTCCATTGCAGGAGTTAACTGTTAACTCACACTCCCCTCCCCTATTTCCAATCTGTTAATTATTTATCAGACTTCACTATTAAGTCGTTCTTTCAGGCTTAAGGCTTCTTTCCAGGCTTAAGTTTTCTTTCAAAAGCCTTTAGGGGGACTTGGTGAGAAACCTTTTGGAAATCCCGTAGACTATATTAACTAGACCTTCATTGCTTACTGATCCCTTTAAAGTAACATCAGCAGGCTCAAAAGGCTTTAAAAAGCCTTTTCCAGATAAATTAAACAAAACCAGAATTTGCAGTGCACTTAAAAAATTTGGGTAACATGAGGTAACCTGGTCACAAGTGGTGACCGATTATGGTATGTAATCCAAAAATCATGGTTCAGACAGCCACCTCACCTACGCTATGTTAATTACTCCTAATAAAAGGCTTTACCATCCAAAGTAACTAATGTAGCAGGCTATGTAATAATAACTTTGCAGAATAAATACACAGTTGGCTGACAGTAGTGATTTATTATTCTGTGGAGGCAGTCTGTAAATATGTTATGGTAATGTGATAAACACTTCAAATCTATAAAAACTGCTTTGGTATCCAAAATAATGCAAATATATACAGGGCCACTTAACTAAACATATGAATTATTTATATTCCAGTGTCTTTAATTCTGTGTGCATTGTGATTTGCCCAACACAACACTGGGAATTATTATTCCCAGCTCAGACCGCTTTTATCCAAGATGTTGGGAAGCTACCACTGAAAAGATACCTTAGGAGGTAAACTTGACAAGTACTTTCTTTAAGAAGACCTCCTTTCTTAATAAATTAAGGAAAAGAACCCTTTCATACAGACGGATCTTTAGTCTACATCTGTAATGTGACATTTTCCCTCACTTGTAGCTTTATGATTTTATGTTTTGGCTCCTAAAACTTTTTTGAGTTCACATCTACTTAGAGTTAAGATGTTAGGAGCAACATTTTAACTACAATCTTGGGTTTAATCCTCATTCGGCTTTCTCTTCCATTGTATAGGCTATTAGTTCTCTGACCTATGCATAGGCCTGCTGGTCCAGTGCACGAGTCAGGTAAAATCTTTCATTTTGCAAAAAAAAAAAGATTTAGGTGAGAATAAAACTGAACTGATACAGCTTTCTTTGAAGCTGTTGTACACCTAGGGAACTACAAAAATATGTTAATGAGTGCTTCTTTGGAAATTCGGTAGCAGCACTGATTTTTATCTTCTTCCAAAATTTTGTGCCATTTTGTAAACCAAAATGTTTATGACTTTGCAAGTTAATTGCGGGCTTCCTTATGCCATTAAGTTTGTCCGCAGCATACATTTAAATACTGGTAAACCTTTCGTATCTGCATTAATAAGGTGGGTGTGTACTGTTTCAAGCTTTACCTGAGTGGAACGTCAATATGTTCTGTGAGTTCTCAGGTAAGTTACGTAGCGTTGAGTTACCGGCATAAATACCTATAACTGGAAGATGTGGTCAAAGCCATAAAACATAATACTTACAGCACTGATATAAGGCAAGAATGTGTAAGGCTTGAATTAATGGTGGCAAATGGAGGTTACTGCTGCCAGAAAATCTGAAAGGGGTTCTTACTGACAGAAAAGTTGAGCACCAGTGAAGGGCAGAGACTTTTGCTGTGTGTGAGCTGCATTAATATGCTACAAAGACCTTTGCTAAGGAAGGCAGTCTGCACAAAAGTACTCCTTTAGCTATATAGGTGGGCTAGAAGGCTAAGTCAGAATCAAGACAAGAGTCCTCAGCTTCCCCTTATCTTTGCAGGATCTGACTGGAGCTGAATATAAACTCACAAGTCATGCCCTGCTTGTTCTGAGCCATGAGAGCTATCCATATTTATAAACAGAGGTAACAATAAATCAAGGCTAACAGTTAGAAAGAGACTGTAAGTAGGTAGTGTCACTCTTGTATAAAACTGGATCCCTTGGGTTCCCTCTCAGTTCCAGCCTGGGTCCTGTCCCAATACAGACTGGGTCCCAACCCAGTACAAACTGGCAGCTGTAGCCCAAAGCCCCTGAGCCTGAGGGTGGCAGGGAGCGCTGATGTTTGGTTTAGCGTTAGGCAGTCCTGTGAGGGGCAAGGAGTTGGGCTTGATGATCCTTATGGATCCCTTCCAACTCGAGATCATCTTCTATGATTTTTAAGTTTAGCACATTTTTATTTACTTTGCATTTGTACAGCATGTGTCTGGAGTCTACATTTGGTAAGTTGTCAGTCTTTGAAGGTTTTATGGGAATTTATACCTTCAAGAAATTGCTGTTTGGATGTTTGAAGCTTCTGCAAGAATAGACTGTACTGTATATGTTAAAGTTTTGATATCCCATACTGACGATGTAAATAAAACTGCTACTTTATTAACGCTTTTTTGAACTCTGCCACAGATTTGTCCTGTGAACAGGAAATATAAATGAAACATAAGTAAAATATTAAAAAATACGAATTTAATACATGTCGTACGACAGATAATCATGGACTCCGTTTTTGAAAGCACTTCCACCATTTATGAGGGGTAAAGTTCAACCGCCAGAATTCCCCATCGCCCCTCTCCCCGTAGGGGACCCAGAGAAGGTAATGGCGCAGGTGCCCGTTTCTCCCGTAACCTGCGGTTGTGCCGGGTAACGCATCACCCCGCGTTCGGTAACGGCACCAGACGACCGGTTTCACTTGCGGGAAGAGACTTTTCCGCACCTCAGAGTCTCCCGGTAACCGGACGCCCGCCCTCCCTCCCTCGCTCCATCCGTCCTTCCCTCAGGAGCCGCCGTGACTCAGGCCAGCAGGAAGGCGGGAGGCCGTCGGGGCGGGGCGGCGCAGGTGCAGGTGCGGAGGGCGGCGGCGGGGCAGGAGCCGGCCGCTGCCGGGATTGGCGCCGACGCCTTCTTCGCCGGGACCGTCCCCTTCCCTCCGCCCGGCGCCGGCCGCCCTTTGGACTCGCTGCCGTCGGGTGAATGCGGGGCGGCCGAGCGGCGCCTTGGAGCGCCTGAGGCCGGGCTGGGCGCCAGCCATGTCGCGGAGCGGCGGCTCGGAGGGCGGGCGGGCCGGCAGGTCGCTGCTGCCCCGTGGGGCCGGCCCGGGTTCGCCGCTGCCCCGAGACGCGGAGGCCGCCGCCCCGTGGCCGCCGCCCCCGCTCCCCCTGCAGCCCCCTTTCGGCCCCGACGCCTCCACCGGGGCCGGCAGCCCCGGGTTGAGCGGGCCGGCCGACCTCAAGCCGGTCCGGCGGTTCATCCCGGACTCATGGAAGAACTTCTTCAAAGGGAGGCGTAACCAGGGCTCCAGCTGGGAGAGCACGGCTTCCGACATCAGGTACGTCTCGGACGGGGTGGAGTGCTCGCCGCCGGCCTCTCCGGCTCCTCTGCGGCCGGAGCCCAGCTCGGTGCCTGGCTCCTACACGGATGCTTACGGAGGGTCGGGCGGGAGCTACGACTCGCGTAAGGAGGCCGAAGCCATGCTGCCCGGGGAGCCCTGCGGGTCGCTGGAGCGCGGCGCTGCCAGCGGCCAGACGTACAGCGAGCGGGTGGAGGCCTACCACCTGCGCTACGCCTACATGAAGTCCTGGGCCGGCCTGCTCAGGATCCTCTGCGTGGCCGAGCTGCTGCTGGGCGCCGCCGTCTTCGCCTGCGTCACGGCTTACGTGCACAAGGATAACGAGTGGTACAACATGTTCGGGTACTCGCAGCCCTACGGCTACGGCGCCGGCAGTGCCTATGGAGGCTACTCCTACAGCGGACCCAAAACTCCTTTCATCCTGGTGGTGGCGGGTATGGCGTGGATAGTCACGATAGTGCTGCTGGTGCTGGGCATGTCGATGTACTACCGGACTATCCTCCTCGATTCCAACTGGTGGCCCCTGACCGAGTTCGGCATTAACGTGGCCTTGTTCTTCCTGTACATGTCAGCTGCCATAGTGTATGTAAATGATACCAACCGAGGTGGGCTCTGCTATTACCAGTTCTTTAAGACACCGATAAATGCATCTTTTTGCCGCGTAGAGGGAGGTCAGACAGCAGCAATCATCTTCTTGTTTGTCACGGTGATCATCTATCTAATCAGTGCAGTGGTTTCTCTAAAGCTGTGGAGGCATGAAGGAGCTAGGAGGCACCGGGAATTAATGGAGCGAGAGGTAAGCTGTCGGTTATCATTGTGCATCTACTGGCTATGGTGCGATGGGGAGCAGTTGTAAGAACCTTCTGTGCAGTAGAGTCTTGTCAGGTGTCTGCTCAGCAGCAGGTCTGTAGCTTTGAGGGTGAACTTTCACCAGTTAACAGTATCAGAGATCACCAAATGAAAGGCTTTTCTACGGTGTCTCATCCAAATTCTTGGACTTTTTTTCTTTTTTTAATTCACTTTTGTAAGGAGCTGGCTCTGTTCTCTTTGTAATACTCCACAGTCTTCCTGCGTCAGTTCATGAGCTACTTCCTGGTGTATATTTTCCAAGCAAAGGAAGACATGAACAATATGCTTGTCCCGCTGTTTGGTAGGGTTGGGCTTAAAGCAACCGAGCATTTTTTTGAAGACTCTGCTTTTGGCACATTAAGTGCTAGTGTGAATGACCATGAAAACGTGAAATATTCATTTTTTTACTTTGCAAGCAGAACTCCAAGCTACCTTTTCATGTCTTTTCAGTTTTCCTTACAAGAGATATCACAAAATTATAGTAATAACAGAGTTGACAAGGTTTTAATCAACTTCATCTTTCTCACATCAAGTATTTTGCATTGCTGCTGACCTTGCCCTTACCAGAAGTATTCAGTGCTCGCCTGGTTAATGATAAACTGTAATAGCAGACACTTACCACTTTCAACTGGAGAATTCAAAGTAATTTGTATAAAGCCTTTTTCACATGAAAACGCCACCAGAAAAAAAAACCTTTTAGAACTAATAAAACTTAATATAGCATAAAAATTAAAGTTTGTGAAGCCTACGTAAGCCTAACTTACGGAGTTAGCTCATTGCGCTAACAGCGCGCTGTTGTGTTTTCTGGGTAATGAATTAGGCTGCAGAGTGAGTGTCTGTGAGTTAATACGGGCTGGAATGTGAAATAATAAAGGAGACTGGGAAGTGGATGGAGTATTTCCTGCAAGCTGTTCCTTACACCTACGCTCTGGAAGATCCTCTTGTCTGGGTTTTGGGTGGTTGTTTTTGTTCCACCATTCTTAAATGGTCTTTAAATCATAGGATCTGAAAATATTCCTTATGCTAAATTTCTTCATATCTAAACAAAAATGTAATTCCCTGTACAGCATGATTTTGAAAAAGTTTAGATTTTAAGAGTCTGTGCTTTTGCATACTATACTATTGCTGAAAATAAACCTTACAGTTCTTTCCATTTTTTCATAGATGAAAACACAGTCCTCTTTTCCAGAAAAGAAGGTAGGAAATAGGAATGTATTTTTCTGTTTACTGGTATTTCCAAATTGTTTTTCTTTTTCTTGCAAATATTTTGATTGACCTATTTATTAGATGTCTCCTGTTAAGATACTGTGAATTTCCTACCCCTGATTTCTCTGTTGCTTCAGTAGTGGATCAGGATCCTTTTTTATGTGTTCCAACAAGATTCCTCATGCTTTTGTTTCTGGACCAAGGTATAAATTCTGCAATAGGAAACCACGGGAAAAGGGAACTCCAGAGAACCTAGTGATTCCTGTTCTTTCACAAATTAGATGGATATCGAAGGAAACTTCCTTAAATTATTTTTTTAAGATATACAAGTCAAATCTTTCCAAGCCCCAAGAAGTATTTATCTGTCACTGGTACCACTGTTAGGACACACTGAAGATGTATACTGTGTGAGAAACATTACTGTAACTGTTTACTAATTTTCTACTTACAGTAAGGGTTGTAAGAAATATCTATGATTTGCTTCTGCTGTGCAGTACTTGTATGTCTGCCTTCAAACGAGTTGAGTATTTTCTGGTTTATATATATTGCATTTGAAGTGAAAATGACTTCATTAAGAACTACTTTTTTTTTTCTTTTAAAACAGGACAAAAGTGATGACAGGCCAAGAGAAGAGGCCACTTACAGGCAGCTTAAATCAGTGGAAAGAAAACCAGAACTACTTAATGGTCATATACCTGCAGGCCACATTCCTAAACCTATAGTGATGCCAGACTACATAGCGTAAGTGATGGGACTTTGATGAAGAAACTTAAGGGAGAATACTTGAATGATGTTTTCCACTTAGCATTTCTCATACTATACACTCGCAGTTTCTCTGCCATGCATGTGCTATGGGGACTCATAATTCTTTATTAAGTAATATTAAAAATAGAGAGAATGGGGGCTGGTATTAATGGCATAGAACCAGTAATTATATAAATAGAGACTCTTTAAATTTTAAAAAACCCACCCAAACCTCAAATGTTACCACAGAATGTTATAATCTAGCAAGTACAATAACTGCCAAAGGAACAGAAGACCACCACACAGACAACTTAGATAAAGGTAAAAATATATGGGAAATTATATGTCTTTTTAGCCCCTAAAATTTTACTACCCTTGTACTTCCTTAATTCTAAATCTATAACATGCTCACTCTTAAAGGGTAGGCCTTTTCACAGTGAAGTATGAAAGCATAAATTAATTTTTATACTTTTTGCCATAGACTAGGGCACAAACTGAAACACAGGAGGTTCCACTTGTATATTAGGAAAATCTCTTTCACTGTGAGGGTTAGCATAGGTTGCCCAGAGAGATGATGGAGTCTCCATCCTTGGAGGTATCCAAAAGATGTCTGGACTCAGCCCTGGGCAACCAGTTGTATGTGGTGCTGCTTGAGCAGGGGTTTGGACCGATGACCTCCAGACATCCCTTCCAGGCTCAACCGTTCTGTCATCCTGTGATTTCAGTGCAAAGTTCAGCAGGTTATGAAACTAGCAAACAATACAGAAATACACTGTCAAGGTGAAGGGTCCATGTGTTTAACATCCTATCTCTAAAACTGGTCCTTGAAATTTATATTTTTTTAAAGGAAATACCCGGCAATTCAAACAAATGAAATGCGAGACCGGTACAAGGCAGTATTCAATGATCAGTTTGCTGAGTATAAAGAACTGTCTGTGGAAGTTCATGCTGTATTAAAAAAGTTTGATGAGCTGGATGCATTGATGAGACAGCTTCCTCACCATCCTGAAAGCATTTATGTAAGTACCTGTGAAATGGGCTTGTGGAAAACAGGTGTGGTATTAGGCAGTCTCTGGCTGTCTCTGGCTAGGGCATAATGCCTTGTAATGCTGGTGGCAACTTGGAGGGAAGGTCTCCCCAAATATGTTATTTCTTGTTTGGTCATCAGTCAAGGATACCAAGTTACGATTAAGTGGTATACATGTGTTCCTGGGTTGCGTTTTTTGGTTTGGGGTGGTTTGGGTTTTTTTAATGCTGGTAGCTTTCAAGTTTGAGTGAGTTAGAGTTAATGTATTCTCATTGTTTCTCAAGATTTACAACTAAAATCGTTACAACTAGAACGGTTACAACTAGAACAGATTGATCAAATGAGAATTTTCCTGATGAGTGTTTTGTAGAATTTACATGGAAATATGGAGAACACTCAGTGCTCAAAAATGTGTCATCTCTCTTATTAGGAACAGGAAAGGATATCAAAAGTTCTGCAAGAATACAAGAAGAAGAAAAATGTGAGTGTTTTCAGCTTTACATTGCTAGTAAATCTAATGAATAGCAAAGAGTGTAAATAGCTAACATTTCTGATACTGGGTACAATTTGCTAGTTCAGGGTATCTGTAGCTACTAAAGGGCTTTGTATATATTATCTTTTAAAACTTTGGCGAAGGTAGGACACAACCCACTCCACTCATGTCAACAACCTGCTTTGAGAGTAATGATTCCATTAGCCAGATATGGCGGGGGGGGACCCAAAACATTTAAGCATTTTCATCTTCTGAGAGTATGTCTCATCTCTTAGCTTTCTGCATCCAGAAGACTGGATATTTTTTGAGAACCAGTTCATTTATATTCACAGACTGACATGGCCAACGGATAAGTTAACAAACAGAAAACATAGTCTTACCCCTGAAAAAAAGTTTCACATTTTCGTGTAGTATGGAACTTAGACTCTCAAAAAGTCATTTTCAGTGTAATTCAAGAAGTTCCCCTTCATCATTTTTAAAGGCAGCAAATGTGTACCTGTGTTCCATTAAAAACATAATGCATTACAAATACCTTCCCCCACCACGCATCCCCCCCCACCATGGAATTCAAATTTCGTGTCCATTTAGTTAAACTTCATTGGTTTTTTTGGGGTAGGGATTTATTAGACATACCACACGACACCTTATAAAGTCTGAATTATGTAGTAGCATGTCATTTATATCTGCAGATTTCTGTTCAAAAACTGCTCTGTTTACTAAGTAACTACAGCATACAGAGGCAGATCTTCTTTTTGCAGCCCTTCATGAAGGAAGGAGAAGCAGGAAATCAGAAATTGTGGCCAGGGAAAAAGAGTTTCATTTTGGAGAATATTTATAGACTGTCCTTAATGAACAATGTAACTCATAATACACTATTCTTGGAGGAGTTTGAAAGTGTAATGTATTAATGTAAAGCTTTGTCATATCTTTGGCAGGATCCTGCATTTCTGGAGAAAAAGGACCGTTGTGAATACCTTAAGAATAAGCTTTCACACATAAAACAACGAATTCAGGACTATGATAAAGTTATGAGTTGGAATGTAGAAACTTAGCTATGCCTTCAATTTGTGGATACTATTTTCTGTTTTTTAAATTGATATGCATATTTTAAGCTATTTATTTACTTTCAGAACAGTACACCTATGGGGATTGCTTAATCACTTTGTCACTTTTTTAGATGTACATTACTGATAGGTTTTGTATGCAGATCCAGTTTTAAATCAATGTAATGAAGTTATCAAAGTTTAGAAACTAACTAAACATTCTGTTTTAATTAGATAGCATGCAGCCTGGCCTCTTAAAAGTCAATACTTTGTTTGAAAATACCGTATTTGCAAACTTGCAAAGCCAACCAGGGAAAGCAGTTCTAAATACCTTGTCAAAAGTTTACACAGAAATGCTGTTAAGATTTCAGATTTTATTTATAGGTGACATCTTAATGATATCAGAAAGTGTTGAGCTGTTCTTCCTGACTGGGGTTTGGTGGAGTGCTTAGACATATTGAACAATTTCAGCAAGTCAAAAGTCAGTTTAGTAAGACTTTTTGTATTGTATTTCCAAATGCTCCACTGTGTGTCAGAAATTATCTGGAATTTCTCCCAATAAGAGATGCAAAATAACTTCCTATTTAAGCAACCATAGTACGTGTGGGGAGAGGGGTGGGTTGTGTTGGGGTTTTGTTACTTGGTTTGGGTTTTCTTTTTAATTTCCCTCTTCAGAGGTGATGCAACAAATTTATGCAAAGGAATAGAGGTACAGGATGAGACTCATGTTAGTGTTCCATTAGTGTTGCTGTAGGCCAGTATGCTCTGCATACCTTTCCTGGGTCATCTTAGTAGGAATCCATGGGTGTAAAGGCAAAACACTTCATTCCTCATCAGGAAGTAACAGGACTTTTTCTCTAGGCAGCAGCTGTTTCGTAACTTGGCATTCAGAGAGCAACTACAGCAAAATTAATTCTCAAAGTATAAATTATTTGTATCCTTTATAAAGTCAGGTAAAATGTTTTAATAGACATGCTTTCCAGAGCACAGCTGCATAAATTCAATATATATTTTTGTATTTTTACCTTGGGGATAGGCTTGTATGTGCAAATGTTTTCATAAGCCAGTAAATTTTCTTTGTATCCTTTTTCACATCTTTGTTTACTTTTTTACTTACTGAAATTGTTAGAAGCATCGATAATTTCTTTGTACAGTTTTCTATAGCTGCAATTTGTCTGTTCTGAAATATATTTTTAATTTGGAAAAAAACCTCCAGTGTAGCCATGTTATTCTACTGCTTGTAAAGGCATTTTGTTACAAAATGGTGTCTGATTAGGGTTATTTCAAATTTTTATTAGTGATGATTTTTTTTTCTTTAAAACAGAGTTTTCAACTTTTGCCTTAATTTACAGGCAAGACATCAGGAAAGCTGTTTCCAGTTCAGAACAGCAATGTTAGTACTACCTCTGTTCTTCAGTACTGGCAATCCATTAATATACCTTGCTGTCAGTTACATCCCTTCTGATTTTTGAGCCCTTATCATTCTCACTGCAATCCTGATGGCTACAAACCCACTTTCATATTTGTAATGTTGGCATTCCAATTTTATCAGCCACATAATTCCAAGAGTTTTGGTGAAGTAAGTAACACAAGACGCCATGGGAACACAGAGAGTTTGAAAACTTGGTACCTCTTCATTTGAAAGCCCTCAGTGTCATCCACCTGGGAGATGTCTCAATGTTTTAATCAGTCTGAAGTCAGATGACAGTCCGTGCTATCCGTTGTTCTCCCTCTCTTTTAAGCTGCCTTTCTCTCTGGTTCAGGTTTCTGTTCTTTTCAAGGAGGAGGAAACCTCACTGCCTTATAAAGGAGCTGGGCCAAGTGTTTTTTATGTGTTGTGCTGCATATTTGTTAAACTTCTCTTTGTAAGAGAGGTCCTTGTCCTAATCCTTACAATCTAAATGACCTCTCACTGTATACCTAGGTTTCTAATTTTTTTTCTCAGTGGAAGTTCTGAGCATTGTATCAGTACCAGGAGAAGATTATTAATCCAAATTTAAGGATCAACTGATGCTTATAAAGAGCTAAAAAGAAGCTGATTGATGTTTTCTTTGGAGGATTAACAGTCTGCACCCTTAATAGGCCTTCCTCCCATAGGACACTGAGACCCAGCTCCAGGCTCCCATTGACAGTGGTCTGAGTTTCAGTCTCAGAGAAGCAGGCTCCTGGCCGCACAAACAGTGCCTACATAGCCTCTGCAGAACGATCAGCTTCTCCTTTCCTGCAAAGTTTCCATCAAATGGGTTGGGAAAGGGGGACACCGTGCCTGTGGCTGGAATGGGGAAATAGACCAAGCAGAGGCAGCTGTGTGTGGATTGCTCCACATTTTCCCAGCAAGGTGCCACAGGTGTGCCCGAGAGGATTTTCCAAAAACTGGGGACAGAATATACATAGGAATACTTCCCCCTCCCACCTTTTGGGGTTTCACATAGGATTAGTGCAGTGTGTGGCAGTGGGGTGTGCCAAGCAGGGAGCCCCAGGAGAAGGTGTTTACCTTAGAGACTTAGGAAGTCCAGCAGGGCAGCACGTTGCAGCCATTACTTGCTCGGTTCTGGATCTCTTACAGACCTCAACACTGCTAATCAGGCACTTTCAGTGCAGACAACTGGTGCAATTAGAGCTGGTGTTGCCCTATTCTATTAATGGAGGAGTGAAAAGGATCTTGTCAATAGTGCTCTGAACATGTCAGATAAAAATATTAGCCTAGGAAACATTTTTATCTTTCAGAGAAATTGAGATTAATGAAATAAAAATTAATGACTGGGAGTTGAAATCAGTCAAATACAAGACCGAAATTATAAGGAAATGGAGTGAGAATTAGTTACAATCAGAATTATCAGGGAAAGTTGTCTCTCTCTATCCTTCAAGAATAGAAGGTGTACTTCAGACATAACTAAAGTTATTAGATGATTATGACCTTGGTCTCTCTATGCAGTCTTTCTAGTCTCAGCTCTGTGATTCTACATTGTTGCATGTATGTGTAAACAGCCTGCTATGTGGTCTTGTGTGACTGGGTTTTTGCAGAAGGTAGTTAACATTTATTTGAATCTTACCAAGTAATATTGCCCTACATTAATGGGCATGCAGCGTCCACTTTCAATTACAGCCTGTTGTCAGACCCTGAGTGTATATAACAAAAACTTTTACCCTTCAGTCTTCCTCTTGGAAAATGCCCACCTGGCTCCAGATATACAAAGGGAAATGTCCAAGAGACTTACAGTTTCCAGGAATATAATAGTTTTCAAACTGGACTTGAATAAATAAATAAAAGGGCCTTCTTTTGTTTTTGTCTTGATAAACAGCTGGACATCCTTGATCAAGATAACTGTGGCAACATCTGCATACATTTCACTAATCTGTACGTTTTCGCAGGGCAGATAAGGCAGCACCTAACAAATGTTACCAGAAGTTTGTATTGAATAGTAGGGTGGATTAGCTTTCATGCCAGCATATCAACTAAAAATACTCATGGCAATGAAATACCTAATTGATTTGAAATTGTAGAAGCAGCTATCCAGTATTTAGTTTATTAACCTTAAAATTGTGGAGGGATTTGAAGCATTTGGACAATGATAATCTACAAAATTATTGTATATCCTGCGTTCCTGTGCAGCATTTAAATTCTTGGCCTTGACAATAAAAAAAATCCCTTTTCTGAAAGAAGTCTCATTTCTTTCTTCTATTAAAATTGTTGGCTTGAAGCCATTTTTCCATTTCATTGTTTTATAAATTGGACTTTTTCCTTCTTAAGAAAAGATGGCATGTGATCTAATGGGAATAGAGCAAACTACAACTTTATTTCAGTTCTTAGAAGCAAATATTGACTTCTTAAACTAAAGAATTCCTGTTGTCCCATCTTCAGTAGTTTTCATTGCTTTCCTTCAGAATACCTTGGCTTTTTCCCAGGTATGTTTTTGTCATGGTTTTAGCTGGGATAGAGTTAATTTTCTTCACTCTAGCTGGTATAGTGCTGTGCTTTGAAATTAGCATGGGAAAAAAAAAAACAAACCTGTTGAGATAACACACAGATGTTTAGGCTGTTGCTGGGTAGCGCTTATACTAGTCAAGGACTCTTCTAGCCTCCCATGCTCTGCTGGGTGCACAAGAAGCCGGGAGGGGAGGGGGCACAGCTAAGAGAGCGGATTCAAACTGACCAAAGGGATATTCCATATCATGTAACGTCATGCCCAGTATGTTACCTGGGAGGGGCTGGCCAGGGGAGGAGGAGGCAATCGTGGCTCAGGGACGGGCAGCGTTGGTCGGCGGGTGGTGAGCGGTCGTATCGTTTGTGTTTCCGTGTTTTTTTTTCCTGTTTTCCCTTTCCCTTCCTTTTCCCTTTTATTATAATAACATTATTGTCATTATTGTCATAATCATTTATCATTATCATTTTATTGTAATCATTAAACTGTGCTTATCTCAACCCACAAGTTCTTTTGCTCGTCTGATTCTCTTCCCCATCCCACAGGGGTGGGGGGGAGTGAGCGAGCGGCTGCGTGGTGTTCAGTTGCCAGCTGAGGCTGAACCACGACAGGTTTAATTAAAAGCTAAATAATATATTGTCTCCCCTATATTTATAAATTGCTCCTGATAAATGCAACAGACTGAAGGATACAGAAGTGGTAAGTTTTTCCCCACTCCTATTTCAGAAAATATTACTCCTGTTTAAATGGTTTCTTCCTTATTTATTGTCTTACTTGCATGTGGAGTGATGCCCCTTAGAAACGGATGCTTGGTAACTTTCCTGTAATTCAAGAGGTCAGACCCAGTCTTGGCACACTACTTCTGTATCCAGTGAAGTTATGACTGCTGGGCAGATAAATTAGCTAAAACTAGGTCTAGCTTTATTGAGCTAATCCTTGCTGTGATGCTTATGAAATGGGAGTTCTTGGTAACATGAGATGGATCAGTGCTGCTCACAATTATTTTAAGTGGAAGCAAAACAATCACATAACATCAAAATATCTGACACTAATTTGTTAACTGTTTTTGTATTTTGTTGTTAATCTGAAAAGATCTCAAACTTTCTGCACATGTAAGTACACTTTTGTGTAACTGCATTTTCTTTTTGCTTGCATTATGGGAAAACAAACATTTGCAAGCTTTTAAAACTACATGAGGTTTTCACTCTAACAAAATAAATAGAGACATTTGTACAGTTGTAGAACCTGCACCGTAACCCTGTTTAAATATAGATAAAGACCTTGTGGAATTACCAGAACATATAAAATGGCTATGATGTGTTCTTTCATCCTGAAAGATTGCTTATTCCCTACTACTCCTAAAATATGTGCACCCTGTAGATGTCATTGGGTTTCTTCTTCTCTACCTTTAATTGAGTAATTACAGTAATTTTCTACCATTGTGTGTAGTATTCTGTTTTGGAGATGCATAAAAATTATATATAGCCATATGAAAATATTTTTTTTCTTTTCACAGCTGACTTCAAATCTTGGTAGTTTTAAATGTTCCAGAGTTCTGATCCTGTTTTTTCTACTAGTGAGTTTGTTCTGCTCACAAATCTGTCCCTCTGTTCCCCTGTACTCTTGTATTTGTCCTTTATTCCCGGCTGCCTTGTTCTCACAAAGGGCAATCCATCCTATGGCAACATTTTGTCACCATGTCATCTTCTCAAGTACTTGGACATTAATCCATACAACTGCATATTATTTTTTTGTATTTAAACAAATCATCATTTGGGTTTAACAATGTGAACTAGTTGCTGTTGTAAACTCCTGAATGTAGGGACCATGTTGTGCTTCATTTGGCATCACCTGGTATGGTATTACTGCAGAATTGTTTGTCAATTTCAGGGCATAGCAAAGTAAGAGTGATAGAAGAAAGTTACTGTTATGCAGGTAAATGTAGTTTTATAATCTTTACTACAGTAGCTGTGAAAGGTGTTTAATTAACATCTATAAATATAACAATGCATTTTCAGTATGAGATGTACAACCCATTTTCTGCCTGCATGTGAAGATAATCATATTACAAGTGCTTTGGATTTCTTCTTTGGAGTGAACAATAAAAGCCTCTCCTGGATCCGTGTACCAGCCAAAAACCCAGTATTTCTGCTGGGTGTTAAAAGTGTGACTTCTTGATGCTTTCTTTTAGTGACCAGTCAAGAGTTTTTTGTGCGCAAACAAAATAGCCTGTTGTCCTATTTTGAAAAGCAAGTGAAAAGGAAAAGCTCTAGCTTCAGGAAGTTTTAATCTCCAAGAAATCCCTACATTACAACATCTTCTAGCCCAGACTTGTGCTATTTCATAAACCAAAAATAAACTTTTTCAAAGTTGCATTGGTGTGTATGAACTCAGCCAGCCCAGTATCTTGACCAGGCACTGCCCTACTACATTAACCAATATTTCAAAATCTCTCTGCTGCTATCTGTAATGCCAAGAGCTGCTGGATATGAACTAGAGTCCTTCTTGTATCTTTCTGGCCACCTTTAAAAATAAATTGTATGCTTGGAAAGGAAACAAACAGTAAATTTAAAGATACCTGACAAGTGGAATATACACAACATTTAATGAAAAACTACCTTTCTTTTGGTCAGAGCAACTGGCACACTCACTCAATGGAATACAAAGCATTCTGGCCCACTTTTAAAATGTGATTGCCAGTTAACTGTTCACAGATCTGTAGCGGTTGTTCATTACAAGAAATCCCCAAAGAGAGCTTTTGCAGCAAAACAAGAACCCTGCCTGAAAGTGGTGGTTCTGAATAGAGTAAGATTATCCTGCAGGTTTGCAACAACTCGTTACTCCACTACTCAAGTTTCCTCCTGTGAGCACATTAAACTCACAGATATTTACCTTAAACTTTGCAGCAACGAATGAATTCCAAGTTCTGTATTTTAGAATGGAGTTAAAGCAGTGCTTTTGCTACTGGAATAATAGGCAGTTATTTTCATGAGGTAACCAATAACCGTAATCATGCATTAAAATTCAGTGCCATGGTATATGTAAATAACGGTCTTTTTCTAGGCTCCTGCATTCTTCTGTTAATTACTGAAATGCCTTCAGTTAATTACAGAAAAGCCAGGTAAGCCCAGGGAGTGCCTTGATCCTGCTACCTGGTGCCCGAAAGGTGGGCGAGGGGCCGTTGGAGCTGACAGGAACTTACCGCCGGCTCCATGCCCACACTATGGCGTATCCGCGACGCCACCACCCTTTTAATTTAATTGGAGTATTTTGATATTGTGAAAAACACCCCGTATTTAACTGTGGCGGCCGCAACATTTTCCTCAGTTAGAGGTGCCGAGGGCTGCCGCTGAGAGGCCGGACAGCCTCGCTCCCGCCTCCCCCGAGGGCCCAGCGGTAGGGCGGCGTTCTGGAGCTCGGGGCAAGCTATTACCGGTGGCGGCCACCGGCTCTAGCCTCGCCCTCTCCGGAGCGGGGACAGCAGTCCCCGGGCTAGCAGGCGGGTGCCGCCACCCCTCCCCGGAACGGTCGCTGCGCCGCCCAGGCGGCAGCCGGGAGGGGTTGGCGGCGCACCGAGGCGGAAGCAGGTGGCCGCGTTTCCGTGCGGGCGCGGTGCGGCGGCTGGGCCTGGCGGCCGGCGCGGGTTCCGTTCCCCGCAGCTCTCCAGGTGCGCGGGCGCTAGCCCGGGCCGGTCCCCCCTCACAGTCCCCGCGCCCGCACTCTCACGGGGCTGCCCTTGCCCTTGCCCGTGGCGATGGATGACGAACCCGAACGGACCAAGCGCTGGGAAGGAGGCTACGAAAGGACATGGTGGGCTCGCCTTTCTCCAGCCTCGACTTCTCGTTGGTGACAGACGAGGGAAAAACCTCCCTTCTGCTCAATAACCATCTGTTTTGCGTAGGGAAATTCTTAAAGAAGATGAATCCGGATCGCTGAAAGCGACCATCGAGGACATTCTCTTCAAGGCGAAGAGGAAAAGGTATTATGTGTTGCCACGAGCCTGCTAATAACGCTGGTTTGGTCAGTTATAAGGACTTAATCACTCTGAGACTGGGTTCACTAGGTTGGGTAACCACATCGGCACTCTTGCAGCGTCTTTTTGTGTCCTTACCCCTGCAGATGTCCGGTTGTGTTCTTCTTGCCTGCTGCTTATTAATTGTGCCAGGAAAAAAAAGAGTAAAATTTGGTTTTATCTTTAATCTTAAGCCTGAACATATATAAGCTAGATACCCCAGATGTGCACTAACCGAAGAGGTGAGGTCTTTGATGGGATGAAACATGGTGCAAAGCACTGCACTTGAAATTTGCGCTGCCTAGAGAAAATCCTGCAGTATATTTTTTAATGTACAAACGTCTCAAGCTGGGTTTTGGTGTCATGGCACCAAATCTGTGTTTCAAACAGTCAGAAGAATTGCTAGATAATATATAGGCTTGTTTCATTTCAGATCATGTTAAAATTTTCAAATTTGGGTAAAACTTAAAAGTTCCGTTAAACCTGGTAGTAAGAAATAGTTTTTGTTTGTTTGTTTTCTGAGAGGCATGAAATCTGCAACTGAGTGTTTGTTTTCCAGTGTAAATAAGTGTCTGTGGCTTGTTATTGCATCATATTTGCCAGAAGTCTAGTACCGGACTTGTTCCAGACTTTTGTTTTGGGAACCATTCATTCATTTGCATCTCACTTAAATCCTTTTGTATTTTATTAGACTCTATGAACACCATGGACAAGTTCGACTTGGAATGGTATGTTAATGTCTTCATCCTTGTCTGTCCTGAGTCCGAAACTACTTGGACAGGGGTGGTATGCCTAATCTGAAATACGCTTTTGCTGGCTTAATGTACTTGAGACAAAAGCTTGTGTTTTCCACCAAACTTTATTTTTCTAAAACATTCTTTGTCCGTTGGCAGTGTGGGCGGGGAAGCATGAGCATTCAGAGGTGGAGGTTTGGCATGTTCCCTGTATCAGGGTGAGTTTTGCAACAGCAGTCAGACCACATGTGCTTGCAGAGTCAATTTTTCTTCCTGTGAAAAACAGGCATAATTTAAATGAGTTGTAAATAACAGCATTACTTGATACAATGCTGAGCTCTTCTCCTGAAGAGGTGAAGGTGCAAACTATGCATATTTTGTAGCTTATTGTGAGAGGAAAAGAACAGTGCATTTTTCAAGATAGTACTTAGTTTTTTAATTTTGAAGGAATAATGATAAAAATGCATTAATTTTTCTGTTGCTGTTGATTGCATAGCTCAGGGTACCGAATTTTCCCTGTTTGAGGGAGGAAGTAGTTGCTTTTTCAAGTAAACAGAATACTGAACACTTCATTTAAATACCTCCTGTCTGAGTAATTATCACTTATGGTGAAAATGCAGATGCGTCACCTTTACGTGGTTGTTGATGGGTCAAGAACTATGGAGGACCAAGATTTAAAACCGAACAGACTTACTTGCACTTTGAAGGTATTTCTGTACTCAAAAGTTTTCTCTTATTAATCCACTGTTTCTCTGTGAACTTCTTCCATTTTGCATTTAAAAAAATGGCAGTCTCCTGTGACTAGATTACGTGCACAGCTTCATCTCTCCTCTCATCCGTACCTTTTTTCCTTGTTTCTGTTGCTAGTCTGTAATTTTCCTGGTTTTTGAATAGTAAAGTCTGTGCGACATTAGTTTGCCTTGTACGAGTACTTCTGTACAGTAACAACATTTTGTAAGGACATTTTTGTGGAAAAGCACATTATGAAAAGTATGTGGAAATTAAGCTGAAGCCTTTCGTGTAATAAGGGATGACAGAAGAGCAAACATGCTTTCATTACACATCTAGAATTTGTTTTTTCTTACAGTTGTGTTTTGATGAATTCTGGTTTGAATGGACAGGAGTTCAGTTGGTTTGCTGCTTCAGACTTTGGAGGGCTTTAACTGTATATGTTGTACTCTACGATCTTCTCTAACAACACTAAGCATTGAAATCCTGGGTTTTGATGATTTTTCACAGATCAGTGCTTTTTGGTGTATTGTAAACCTCTGTTTGAACCAACGGTAGTCTAGAACTTTAACATATGAAGCTAATAAAATAAGGGGTGGCTAGTTTCTGAAATATACATTGCATCGGTAACATGGAAGGAGGGAGGAGGATGGAAGGGGCAGGGTGAAAGGAGGATGGAAAAGAAGAGATTATTCTCCCCATTTCTTTTTCCAACTTTTTTTTTTTAATAATACTGGATGTTTTGCAAGTACCACCTACTTAAATACATGTGAATAAAGCTGTTTTTAACGGTCTTAACTTTTCTTTATAGTTATTGGAATATTTTGTTGACGAGTACTTTGACCAAAATCCTATTAGTCAGGTATGTAAAACCATGCAAGAAACAAGTAACTGAAAACTATTTTAAAAGTTAGTTTTAGTTTTAACACTATCTAGTAAACTGTTCTCAGTTCATGGGTTCCTTCCCATTCCTTCCTCATCAGTCTGGTGAAATTCTTCTTTCTCCTTGAACTAATGAAAATAAGAACCCTTCTGTTCCCTTTTTCCTAAACATAAATTCTGCTGCAAAAGTTGTGATTATATTTCTTTTCAGACATTTAGAATTTTGGATTTCTTTCTATACCTTGTGGCAAAAGTACTGAAGTACAGGAATATATGTTAACTGATGCATAGTGTTGTGCTGTTGTTGTTAGAAAAAAACTTGTATAGTTGAGTAATTCTGATCCACAAAGAAGTATATAGCAAAAATGTAAATCAACTTATTTTTAAACTTGATAAGAAAAGTTTTGCCTTTTTTCTTTTTTTTTTTCCTTTTCCAGCTTGGCTTAATTGTAACCAAGAGTAAGAGAGCTGAAAAAATGACAGAACTTTCAGGTAGGGAGGTGGTTTTTTTTTTTAATTGGAGATGTTTTAATATCTCGCATTGATGTTATAAGGTCTACCTAGATGACTGCTGAAAGTGAAGTCATCTTAACATAATATTTTTAATTTGAAGAAGTTCTTGCAAGTTATCTGAAACCATAGTCTTTTTTTTGATCTAGAATTGTCATCGCATGCTTGTTTGTGATCATGTCTTATCCATATTACAATTAAAATGTTTCGTTCTCCCTGTAGTTAACTTCTCACGCTGTTTGTTTTGTGTTTCATGACATCTGTGTGTTCTGTGAGATCTGATCAGATGTTAAGAAGTTAATTTGGTTCTTGCCTCCTGTCACTAGGAATCCCTGTGGCTTCAGAGACAAAGTCTTAATTTTTTTCTCTTTATTCACTTGTAAAACTGGAGCAACTTTATTGAGGAATTTGAGGATCAGTCAATCCTTGAACAGTACTTTGAGGATAATAGAGGAAACTAAACTCTGTTTCTGCTGAAACACTTTGTAAAACATTTCACACTCATCCTATGAGGAAAGGCTGAGAGACCTGGGTTTGTTCAGCCTGGAGGAGACAAGACTGAGGGGGGATTTCATCAGTACTTATCAATATCTAAAGGGGAGGTGTCAGGACAGTGACACTGGACTCTTTTTAGTAGTGCCCAATGACAGGACAAGGGGCAATGGGCACAAGTTGGAACACAGGAAGTTCCAACTAAACATGAGAAAAAACTTCTTTCCTGTGCGGGTGCCAGAGCAGTGGCACGGGCTGGCCAGGGAGGGTGTGGAGTCTCCTTCCCTGGAGACATTCAAACCCCGCCTGGATGCGTTCCTGTGCCCCCTGCTCTGGGTGTGCCTGCTCAAGCAGGGAGGTTGGACGAGATGATCTCCAGAGGTCTCTTCCAACCCCTGCCATTCTGTGACTCTGTTAAGTGCTTAATGATATGCAACAGTGATTTTATTCTTTTTGACCTCTTAAAGTTTCTAACAGTTGAGTTCTTGTAGAATAAAGGTCTTCCTGTTAATATAATGTTTTATTGTTTTCTACATTCTGATCAAGAGGTCAATTTCTAAGGAGAAAGATAGAGTTACAAGTCACAGTTTGAAAACTGTTGTAGTACAAGGTACACTTCATTAAACACATAGTTTAAATATTTGAATCCTTTTAACTTGTTATTTCAGGTGAATTGTTTTTTTCACTTACAGGTAACTCAAAAAAGCACATAACTGCTCTGAAGAAAGCAGTGGATATGAACTGCAGTGGAGAGCCATCTCTATACAATTCTCTGAATTTGGCCATGCAGACTTTAAAGTTAGTATATACATGGAGGGTTTTTTTCCCTATGTTTTCCATAATCTGTATAATGCTGATCGTGAATTTTTGGAGGGGCAAAGATAGTATTTTTTTTTACAAGTAGCATCTTGCATCACCCTGACCTGAGTCTTTAAAAGACAGCTTTATGTCCTCTTACAATACTGTTACAAACTGTTAAGAAGCTAAATATGCTAGTAGTGCAGAAATTAATTTTTTAACACAAGATGCTTCTATTTACGGTGGGCTGCATATAAAAAGCAACAATACTTTAAAATGAAGTAGGTGATTTTATGTCATGTATGAATATGGTGATGAAAGACCCTGCAATGACTTTTTACTACAGGGCTAAGGTATGTGAGAGGGCAGAGTTAGAGCTTAATAATAAGAGAACAGGGAAAGAAACAGCATTGAATCACAATAATCTAGCAGGAGTTTCAGCACACTTTAGAAAGGTAAATTTTCAGGTAGGATAGATTTAAAAAGACTTTTTGCTACGTGAGGTATTGAGATGGGGTAGGCATTTGTGGAAGAGTGTTTTAACAAATAATTATAGCTAGAATCACTGACAGAATAAAGTTAGTAGTCAGTGTCATAAAAATATTTGAATGGGTAGTTTGAAGAGAGTTTACCATTAAGAACTAAAAGACAGTTGTTAATGGATTTACACCTATAAACTGATTAGAGGTTTTTATCTTAAGAAGCAGTGTTGCTAGTTTGAAGGTGAATTTAACCTGTGAGAGTATGGATAACATACAGGCATAACTTAAGCTTTAGAGCAAACAATCAGATCACTACACAGTCAAATACTGTATTTTAGATACTGAGAAGGTTTGACTTTTGGAAAGTTATATTCTGGTGCTCAGAGAAGGATCTTACCAGTCTTATAATTTGTAGGGGACTTCATATTATGTTGTTTTCTGACTTTAGTACGTTGAAGCCCTTGGAAACTTTGGCATACAAGTAGCTTAGTGTACACAAGTAAATTAACTATATACTTTCTTTAGGCACATGCCAGGACATACAAGCAGAGAGGTTTTAATAGTCTTCAGCAGTCTGACGACATGTGATCCAGCCAACATCTATGATCTAATTAAGGTACAGAAGTGAAGTTTGACTACTACATTGAACACCCAAGCTATTAGACTAAAAAGACAGTTGCAGTGTCATCACCGATTAACTTTATTTAAAACTTTGAACCTTTTTACTGTTTTCTGTTCTGCATATGAATTTAAGTATGCTTTCTTTTTCCATTTGAAGTGTTTAAAAGCAGTTAAGATCAGAGTATCTGTCATTGGCCTAAGTGCTGAAGTTCGAGTTTGTACAGTACTTGCCCGAGAAACTGGTGGTATGTATCTAAAGTTCAGTAGTTATACTACTAATACAAGTATAAAATCAAATTTAAGAAACTAATTTGTCATATATTCATTAATGCATTTTAATATTTAAGAATGAATATTCTGTTGTGCTGGCAGAAAATTTAAGGGTTTCCCAAACTACAAAATACACAGTATTTACTGAAATTACTGTCAGCTAGTAGCTGCATCTCTAAAGAGAAGAAATACATATGCTTTAAAACATAGTGTTCCATATATAAAGCTATGTGATGTGGAACTTGCTAATGTAACAAGTTAGTATGAATTACTACAGTGGTAACTTTTACGATATTACTACAATTACGACAAAGTAACGTTGGAGAAAAAGCTATGGGCCGTCATATCTAATTAAACATTCTGGTGTTATTACCTTTAAAACTTGTCATTTTCAGTAGCATTAACAGGACTGTTTTTAGGAACAGAGTTGGCTAAATTATTTTTTTTACTTAAGTTGTTTTCTGTCCCTTGGAGGATATGTTTGTATTCTTATATGCTCATAATCTGAGATTAAGGCATTTCTTTCTTTGTGACAGGAACATACCACATTATTTTAGATGAAAGTCATTATAAGGAACTCCTGATGCATCATGTTAGTCCTCCACCTGCCAGTTCAAGTTCTGAGTGTTCCCTTATTCGAATGGGTAGGATATGGTTTTGTTAAAGTCCTAGCACAAGATATGCAAATCTTGTCTTTTTCTTTCTTTGCAACTTCTGTGTTACAGCCATAGACATAGCTAGAAGTATAATAAAGACATTGCACAATTGGTTTTTTTATTTTAACTTTTATTTTACTAACTAGATACCAATTTTTTTGACGTTGTTCATGCAAGGTAGCTTTTAAATAAAGAATTAAAACAAATAAGGCAATTTACTCAACTGCAGTTGGAAACAGTAAAGTGGAATGATATTGCTCGTACAGTAATTGGTATAAATGTAATACTTGGAAATTAAGGATGGAAAATATTTTGTTTCTCCCTGTGGTTTGGTTTGGTTTTTTTTTTTTCCCTGCAGAAGGCAACTATTATAAGCTTAATTGACTGTAAGAGCCATCTGTTTGGCCACGTAGTACATATTTGTTAGGAGTACTGTTGTGGTGTTCTTCTAACAAATGGATTAGGTACCCTTTCTTCTCCTGATGTATTTCTTGATAAATTTAAGCCTGGAGTTAAGCCAGAATAGGACCTTTAAAGCCATGAATTAGAGCATTGATTTCTCGCTTCCATTCACCCATTTTTACAGATAAGAATTAATATATTTTTATGTGTAAATTTAAATACTGAAGAGATTTACTTGTTATAGGTAAAGCCTGAGCAGCAGTCAAAAATTAACTGCCCACTTGACATGAGCTGTGAAAAATAAGTGGTAGGAAGAATTATATCTGTTACAGCCTCTGTAGAATACTATAGTCTCATATGTCATATGCTGCACTTGGAAGGTGAATATATACTTGTGTCTGCATGTAAAAATATTTTCCCTTTAATTAGAAACCATTGTTCAAGCGAACATTCATGTAGTGCTCTTTCTGCTTTCCTGACATTGCACATAATTTTTGTAGCTGTTCTTCAAAAATGGGGTTCCTGTGAGCTTCAGTTAATATGAAGTCTATTAAAAGATTTTTTTCAGCTGGGAAAAATACAGTGAGTGATTTGTTGGTGGATGTAGGCAGACACCTTTAGGAAGAGTTTGATGCCTAGTAAGTGTGTATTACTTGTCCTGTAATAGCAAACAAACAAAAAAAAAGACATAGGTCTTAATGTTGAGAATAATTTTTGAACTTCTGCACTGAAGTAAGAAACAGAAAGATTACTTGTTTTAAAAGTGTTAATATGGGATGTTTTTCTCTTCAGGTTTTCCTCAGCATACGATTGCTTCTCTATCTGATCAAGATGCAAAGCCATCCTTTAGCATGGCGTAAGTAAATTTCATTAGAATTCAATGAGCTCATTAGAATTCAGTAATAATTAATCATATTTAGAAAATCTGTCAGTGAAGTTATTGCAAAATAACATGCAAAGAATAGTAAGTCGTGTCTTGTGACTTCTCAGTAGAAGTTTTACTTCCATTTGCACATTTAGTATGGGGCTGTAGTTACCTCTGTTAAATAAGCTTTAAAAATTTACATTTAAAATTTTTTCAAGGTAGTTAATGGCTTTTAGTAGTGTTTTATAGTGGTTAGATCTCAAGGGTGGTACCGGGTATTGAAGTAATTACTACCAGTTTTACTTTCATTTCTCAATTCAATTATTTCTATAACTATAAAGGTAATGATGAGGATGAAGATTATTATTATAAAGATTTTTTAAATCTATTTATTAGTATGACTTTAAAGGGAAGTTGACAATAGATGCCACATTTGATTTGTGTACCAGTGCTCTTCTCAATGAGAGGAATCATGGCTTTCAGGGATGATGGGGAGTATGAATTTTCAGAAGGAACAGTGTCTGCTGTTTGAAAGAATAAGTACTAACGTGCATCTTAAAATCAGTATAGAGCGTGTGTGTGTGTAAGTAGAAAAACTAATACTGTAACCTTTCATAACTTTAGTTTTTAAAGATATATTGGTTCCTCTGTCTGGGAAGGTTTGGTCTTCATTCTGTTTCTGTGGGAAGACGTGGTTACTGGTATCTCACCCTATCAATTTTTTTCTGACACTTCCATATATGTGGAACTGTTGCATGGAAGCTACCGAAACTCTTTAAACTATTTGTTGTGAGAACTGTATAGTATTTGTGGTTATATAGTATTATGGAGTTATTGCCTAGGTATTAAATTGTGTCTCTCTACTCTAGGCAATTGGAAAACAACAGCGAGCCGGGTCTGACACTGGGTGGATATTTCTGTCCCCAGTGCAGAGCCAAATACTGTGAACTTCCTGTGGAATGCAAAATCTGTGGTGAGTAGCAAGAAAAGGTGAACAGATTAATTGTGAGTTAGTAGTAAGAGAGCTAAGGAACGAAAAATTGTGCTAGTTTTGGCTGAGAAGGGGTTAATTCTCCTTACCGTGGGGGGTCGTCGACCTTCCCACTCTCTGCCACGTGGCGGGGGGCTGGGAGGGGCAGGGCCACGGCGGGGGCGGCTGACCCCGACTGGCCGATGGCACGTTCGTTCCGTACCACGTGACACCGTGACCAGTATATTAAGGGGGGGCAGTTGGGGCTCGGGAGCGGTGCGACATTGGGTCGGCGGGTGGCGAGCAGCTGCGTTGCGGGTGGTTTGTTTCGGCGATTCGTTCCCCTCCCCCCTCCCTTCCCCCCTCCCCTGGGGCTTTGCGCCTCTCGTTGTTCTCCTTTCCATTGGATTTTTGTTGTTGTTTCTTTTAATTTTAATTATTAAACTGATCTTATCCCAACCCACGAGCGTTACCCTTCTGATTCTCTCCCCCATCTACCGGTGGGGAGTGAGCGAGCGGCTGTGTGGGGCTGAGCTGCCGGCTAAACCACGACAGTCTTTTTGGCGCCCAACGTGGGGCTCAAGGGTTGGAGATAACAACAGCTGCTGGTCACAGCACTGTGTTGTCCTTTTTGCAGTTGGTGTTAAAGATCGGTGTTGGTTTGTTTAGTCTGCTGTGTTCTGCTGTGATTAGTAACATTCTGCCTACGAGATTTGTTACGCAAACACTGATTTTCAGTTTTACCTGGTATTGGGTTTTTGCTGAAACCATTGCTGTGCTTTGGCTAGCACCTTGTTGAGGCAATTAGCAATTATACCTCCTCCTCTGAGAGACTTTATATGGAGGAAGTACAGAATGGTATCTTTGCAGTTTTTTTCTATGATGTCTCCGCTTTTATTACAACAACCTTTTTGTATCTTGAACATCCTTGGGTGGTTAAGGTGCAATTATTGTTAGTTTTTCGGCACGCTGTTTTGGTTTTGACTAAGCAACTTAAGAATATCACCCAGAAATCTGCCCCAAGGCTTGATAGTTACGAGTGGGAGGGCATGTGGGATAGCATGGGCAAATACCTAGGGCAGTGGGCACCCCTGGTGTTTTGGAGTTTCACCCCCAAACAAGTGCAGAATCCTGAAAAACTAGTAGAATATTTGGAGAAAGTATGTTGTTATGCTGGGCACTCTAGAGAGACACAGATCACTGGGATGTGCTGGGGCCTGGCCCATGTGTGCCGAGCCCTGCTCAACAGTATTCAGTGCTCCCAAAGGGGAAGAGAATGTCTCTGGATTGAAATGCAAAGTGACAGGCACTGCAGCCACTCAAACCCCCACGACAATTACTGGAGCTGGCTCAAGAATCAACCTGTGCCAGTATCAGTGGCCCCCATACACAGGACAAAATCTTGGAAGCGGACGTCAACTCATTTAGAACGGGATGATGAAAAAGCAGGGCCGTCACAAGGAGAGGAGGAAGAAGTCATAAATGAAATAGAGACCACCCGATCCCTGTCCTTGAGTGAGTTGCGAGATACACTAAAAGATTTCAGCCGTCGTTCAGGTGAGCACATTGCCACCTGGCTGCTCCGATGCTGGGATAATGGGGCCAGTAGCCTGGAACTAGACGGAAAAGAAGCCAAACAACTGGGATCCCTTTCTGGGGAAGGGGGCATTGACAAAGCAATTGGAAAAAGAGCACAAGCCCTCAGCCTCTGGAGGCGACTCCTGTCCGGAGTGAAGGAAAGGTATCCCTTTAAAGAAGATGTTACATATCGCCCAGGAAAATGGACAACCATGGAGAAAGGCATCCAGTATCTAAGGGAATTAGCTGTGTTTGAGGTGATTTATGGTGACCTGGACGATCAACAGTCATCCAAAGATCCAGATGAAGCCGAGTGCACGCAACCCATGTGGCGGAATTTTGTACAGAGCGAACCATCCTCGCATGCGAACTCACTGGCAGTGATGTCCTGGAAAGGGGATGAGGCACCAACAGTGGCGGAGGTGATTGATAGACTCCGGGATTATGAAACAAATATCTCTTCCTCGCTCATCTGCTGTGGAAAAACTATCCCGAGAGGTCCAGCAACTCAAAGATATGTCCAACTCGCCACCTCTACAGAGTAGTGTCTCAGCTGTTAGGAATAAGCGTCCTTTGGCTCAAAGGAGATGATACACACCACGGGCCACCCCATGGTTCTGCCTGTGTGACCACGGAGAGGACATGATGAGGTGAGATGGCAAGCCTACCTCGACCCTAGAGGCATGGGTACGTGAGCTGCAAGGAAGAACAATTGCTCAGGGAGGTTCTTCCAGGAAAGCTGCTGCTCCAGTTTCTAGTGAGCAGGTCCCCAGACAGAGGAGCAGAAGTGCTGATTTTATTTCTAAGTGTAATAGAGAGACTCCTGATTCACATTTACAGGAAGTGAGTTGCGAATGCCATGATCAGGACTAGAGGGTCCCTGCCTCCAGCCAGGTGAATGAAAGGGATAACCGGGCTTACTGGACTGTGTGGATCCGATGGCCTGGCACGTCCGACCCACAGGAGTATAAAGCCTTAGTGGACACCAGCGCACAGTGCACCTTAATGCCATCAAACTATACAGGGGCAGAACCCATCAGCATTGCTGGAGTGACAGGGGGATCCCAAGAGCTAACTGTGTTGGAGGCCGAAGTGAGCCTAACTGGGAATGAGAGGCAAAAGCACCCCATTGTGACTGTCCCAGAGGCTCCTTCCATCCTTGGCACAGACTACCTCAGGAGAGGGTATTTCAAGGACCCAAAAGGTCACAAGTGGGCTTTTTTGTAGCTGCCTTGGAGACGGAGGAAACTGAACAGCTGTCTACCTTGCCTGGTCTCTCGAAGGACCCTTCTGTTGTGGGGTTGCTGAGGGTCAAAGAACAACAGGTGCCGATCACCACCACAACAGTGCACCGGCGGCAGTATCGCACCAACAGAGACTCTCTGATCCCCATCCATGAGCTCATTCACCAACTGAAGAGCCAAGGAGCCATCAGTAAGACCCACTCACCTTTTAACAGTCCCATATGGCCAGTGCGGAAGTCTAATGGAGAGTGGAGACTAACAGTAGACTATCGTGGCCTGAATGAAGTCACTCCACCGTTGAGTGCTGCTGTGCCAGACATGCTAGAACTTCAATACGAACTGGAGTCAAAGGCAGCCAGGTGGTATGCCACAACTGATACCACTAATGTATTCAATCCCTCTGGCAGCAGAGTGCAGGCCACAGTTTGCTTTCACATGGAGGGGCGTCCAGTACACCTGGAATCGACTGCCCCAGGGGTGGAAACACAGTCCTACCATTTGCCATGGACTGATCCATACTGCACTGGAACAAGGTGAAGCTCCCGAACACCTGCAATACATTTATGACGACATCGTGTGCGGCAGCACAGTGGAAGAAGTTTTTGAGAAAGGAGAGGAAATAGTCCAAATCCTTCTGAAAGCTGGTTTTGCCATAAAACAAAGTAAGGTGAAGGGACCCACACAAGAGATCCATTTCTTAGGAATCAAATGGCAAGATGGACGTTGTCAGATCCCAATGGATGTGATCAACAAAATAGCAGCCATGTCTCCACCAACCAGCAAAAAGGAAACACAAGCTTTTTTAGGTGTTGTGGGTTTTTGGAGAATGCATATTCCAAATTAGTGTCTGATCATAAGCCCTCTCTATCAAGTGACCCTGAAGAAGAATGATTTCAAATGGGGGCCTGAGCAATGACCAGCCTTTGGACAGATTAAACAGGAGATAGTTAATGCAGTAGCCCTTAGGCCAGCCCTGGCAGGACAAGATGTAAAGAATGTGCTCTACATTGCAGCCAGGGAGAATGGCCCTACCTGGAGCCTCTGGCAGAAAACACATGGGGAGACCTGAGGTTGACCCCTAGGGTTTTGGAGTCGGGGATACAGAGGGTCCGAAGCCTGCTATACTCCAGCTGAAGAAGAGATATTGGCAGCATATGAAGGGTTCGAGCTGCTTCAGAAGTGGTTGGTACTGAGGCACAGCTGCTCTTGGCACCCCAACTGCCAGTGCTGGGCTGGATGTTCAAAGGAAACGTGCCCTCTACACACCATGCAACTGATGCTACGTGGAGTAAATGGGTTGCACTGATCACCCAGCGGGCTCGAACAGGAAACGCCCGTCACCCAGGAATCTTGGAAGTGATTATGGACTGCCCAGAAGGCAAAGATTTTGGATTATCAGCAGAGGAGGAGGTGACACATGCTGAAGAAGCCCCACTGTATAACAAACTGCCAGAAGATGAAAAGCAGTTCACTGATGGGTCCTGTCGCCTTGTGGGAGAGCACTGGAGATGGAAGACTGCTGTATGGAGTCCTACACGACAAGTAGCAGAAACTGCTGAAGGAGAAGGTGAATCGAGCCAGTTTGCAGAGGTAAAGGCCATCCAGCTGGCCTTAGACATCGCTGAACGGGAAAAGTGGCCAGTGCTCTATCTCTATACTGACTCCTGGATGGTGGCAAATGCCCTGTGGGGCTGGTTACAGCAGTGGAAGCAAAGCAACTGGCAGCGCAGAGGCAAACCCATCTGGGCTGCCGCACTGTGGCAAGATATTGCTGCCCGGGTAGAGAAACTGGTTGTAAAGGTACGGCATGTGGATGCTCACGTCCCCAAGAGTCGGGCCACTGAAGAATATCGAAACAACCAGCAGGTAGATCAGGCTGCCAAGATTGAAGTGGCTGAGGTGGATCTGGACTGGCAGCATAAGGGTGAACTATTTCTAGCTCGGTGGGCCCATGACACCTCAGGCCATCAAGGGAGAGATGCAACATACAGGTGGGCTCGTGATCGAGGGGTGGACTTGACCATGGATGTTGTTGCACAGGGTATCCACGAATGTGACACATGCGCTGCAGTCAAGCAAGCGAAGCGGGTAAAGCCTGTGTGGTATGGGGGACGATGGCTGAAATATAAATATGGGGAGGCCTGGCAAATTGGCTGTATCACTCTCCCACAAACCCGTCAAGGCAAGCGCCATGTGCTTACGATGGTAGAAACAACGACTGGCTGGCTGGAAACATATCCTGTCCCCCACGCCACTGCCCGGAACACTATCCTGGGTCTTGAGAAAAAAGTCCTGTGTCGACATGGCACCCCAGAGAGAACTGAGTCAGACAGTGGGACTCATTTCCGAAATAGCCTCATAGACAGCTGGGCCAAAGAGCACGGCATTGAGTGGGTGTATCACATCCCCTATCACGCACCAGCCTCTGGGAAAATTGAACGGTACAATGGACTGTTAAAAACTACACTGAGAGCAATGGGGGGGTGGGACATTCAGGCACTGGGATACACATTTAGCAAAAGCCATGTGGTTAGTCAACATGAGGGGATCTGCCAACCGAGCTGGCCCTGCCCAGTCAGAAATCCTACGTACTGTGGAAGGGGCAAAACAGTCTGGGTTCTTCCTGCCTCCGGCAAAGGCAAACCTATTCGTGGGATTGCTTTTGCTCAAGGGTGCACTTGGTGGGTGATGCGGGAGGATGGAGGAGTCTGGTGTGTGCCTCAAGGGGATTTGATTTTGGGTGAAAACAGTCAATGAACAATGTCAATGGCACAATGTGAACAGCTGTATAATATTGAGTGTCACCTCTGTGTTGTATCAATGATATCATAGTACTAGCCTCCCAACCAAGCAAAGTGCAGCAGTGATGGAACAATGGCTGACTCGGTATGCAGCAACCCAACGCCACACACAGACACCACCTCTCCCACCCGGAAAGACTGATACAACAGATGGAGCCCAGAGTCACGGGCTGGGTGAACTCAATGGACATTTTTATGGACATTTTACAGGGAAGGTCCATAGACCAAGGGAATGATGTCTGTGTATTATGTTAAAGGATGGGAAGGGGTGGGGTGGTGGTTGGTAAGGTTGTATTGGATGGTACGGGATCTGGGCATGGTGTAAATGGTGTGGTGTAAGGGGTGGAAAATGTGCTGGTTTTGGCTGAGAAGGGGTTAATTCTCCTCACCAAGGGGGGTCGGCTGGGAGGGGCAGGGCCACGGCGGGGGCAGCTGATCCCAACTGGCCGATGGCACGTTCATTCCGTACCACGTGACACCATGACCAGTATATTAAGGGGGGGCAGTTGGGGCTTGGGAGTTGTGGAACAAATCCTCCTGGGGACCATCACAAGTCAAATGAAGCATGTGATTGGGAAAAGCCAACATGGCTTCACTAAAGGCAGATCATGCTTGACTAACCTGGTGGCCTTCTATGACACAGTGACTTGCCTGGTTGACATGGGGCGGGCGGTGGACATTGTCTACCTGGACTTCTCCGAGGCCTTTGATACGGTCCCCCACAGTCTCCTCCTGGGGAAATGAATGCATTATGGCCTAGACAAGTGGTCTGTGCAGTGGGTGGGGAACTGGCTGACAGGCCGCACCCAAACGGTGGTGGTAAATAGCTCTTTCTCAAACTGGCAACCTGGTTACCCTTCTGATTCTTCTCCCCATCTACCGGTGGGGGAGTGAGTGAGCAACTGTGTGGGGCTGAGTTGCCGGCTAGACCACGAAAAAAATTCAGCTATACTTAGGAATTAAAAGCCATCTCTGCTTTAAGAAGCCTGCATTTCTATGTCCTTGGATTTCAGCTTCATACAAGGGACTTCGAGGACTATACCTGTAACAGTAAAGCTGTATATATTCCCCAGTATATTATAAACTAAAAGCCTTAAAGCCAAGCGGAGAAGAAGGGTGATTCACATACAAATGGTAATAATTTCCTCAAGAATCATGGTTTAACAGGCCCACCAATGTTTCAGGCTCCTCAGTGCCAAGGCCATGATGACAAAGAATGCTTTGTAGTAAAAGAACAGAAGTAGCACCACACCTCTGGGAGGATGGATGAAATGTTTCAAAGTTGAACCCAAGGGCAGTCTACAAAGGGACATCTGAAAGGCTATAGATTTGTAAATGGAGACCTTCAGTCTTCCAGATGTTAACGGACAGTACAACCAATGGTGCCTCCGCCCCCATAAGGAGGGAGGGAGGATTAGCTTTTTTAATATTATTAATATTGTGTGAGTGACAGTTGTCCTCCTGTTAACTTCTACAGGCATATGACTAAAACACGTTAGGTATTATCAAGATGCAGGTATTTTGGCAAGAGGATGAAATAACTCTAGTTTGGGTCACCTTGTCCTAGTTTCATATCAAGGTCTTCACATCAGCATGAGTTTTGTTTCAGCAAGGTAATAGTGTAACTGGAGAAGTCTTCAGTTTATCAGCAACAGATTCTCCACAGCTGCAGCTGGCAGCAGAACAAGACCTGAGAAGTTTATACTTCGTGGGAGTGAGAGAAGTTTGTGCCAGCCCATGCCCCAGCTGACACTAGCCTGTTGTCATGATTTAACCCCAGCTGGCAACCAAGCCCCACCCAGCTGCTTGCTCACTGTCCTTGCTGGGATGGGGAGAGAATCTGAAGGGTAAAAGTGAGAAAACTTGTGGGTTGAGATAAAGACAGTTTAAGAGGTAAAGCAAAGGTCACGTGCACAAGCAAAGCAAAACAGGAATTCATTCACTGCTTCCCATGGGCAGGCAGGTGTTCAGCATCTCCAGGAAAGCAGGGCTCCATCACACGTAACGGTGACTGGGGAAGACAGATGCCATCACTCCAAATGTCCCCCCCCTTCCTCCTTCCCCCAGCTTTATATACTGAGCACGACATCATATGGTGTGGGATATCCCTGTGGCCAGTTGGGGTCAGCTGTCTCAGCCGTGTCCTCTCCCAGCTTCTTGTGTGCCCCCAGCCCACTCACTGGTGGGGTGAGGAGCAGAAAAGGCCTTGACTCTGTGTGCGCGCTGCTCAGTGGTAACTAAAACATCCCTGCATTATCAGCACTGTCTCCAGCACTAATCCAAACCACAGCACCATACTGGCTACTGTGACGAAAATTGACTCCATCTCAGCCAAAACCAGCAGAGCTATGTTAGCTGAAACAGGACTGTGGTGTGTCTTTGGCAGTATTGTGGCATGCTACGGTAGAGCTTTGTAGTTGGGTGACATTTTAACTGGTGATGTGAAGCATCAGAACTGTTGTCACCAAAGAGAAGTTGTGCATTTAGATTTAATCAGAGGACACTTCTAGGGTTGCGTTTTGTTTATGGCATGAGGATAAAATCTGGCTACCTTTACAACTGTGCATTGTAAATGTACTTCTGAAGACTTGAGTTGAACTTTTTAATTAGAAATTTGGACAATTTTCTTGTTCTTTATATTTGGATTTAATTCTGGAAAGGATTACAGGTTTGGATTATGGAAGCTAATGAATAAAAAATTTCATGGTTTTTTAGTCTTAAAAGCTCTGAACCACTGATTAATTAAAACCTTTTTTCTTTTTGCTTTATTTAATACAGAAAAGCTTCTCGGTAAGTCCTATCTTGTAATAATTTTGATATCTCTTCATTTCCAGGTCTTACGTTAGTGTCTGCACCTCACCTGGCTCGGTCTTACCATCACTTGTTTCCTTTGGATGCCTTTCAGGAAGTTACCCTGGAACAGTATCAGGGGGAACGGTATGCAAATCATATTTGTGATATTGAGTGTACATGTGGACCTTGTAGTTTTTTGTTATGGAAGTAAGAATAGCTGGCAGCAGCTTCTTTGCTGCTGGAGGTGCTGCTGAATGTTTGGGCATTTTGGGGCACCTCTGGCATTAAGAAATATTTATAGTTCCCGTTAACAGTTATCCTGTGTGTTCAGTTGAATAGCTGAAATAATTTCCATAAATTGTTACCATGTATGAGATTATTTTTAAACATCATTTTACACAATCTTGACCTTTTCAGTTAAAACACACAATTTTTCTCTTAGGTATTGTCAAGGCTGCCAGGGAGAAATGAAAGATCAAAATGTAAGTATGTTGAACTGCATTGGAATTTGCATTGAGGGGTGCCAGAAGTAGAGATGATCCTCTAGTGTAGTCTTCTAAAGACCATAAGAATATTAGTGGAAGTTTATCCTGTGGTTAACTAGAGTTCTTTGTTATAAAGCCACACATTTTAGACTGCAAAGTGTATCAAAGTGTGGGAAGGTATTTCCTGGAGGGCTGCATAAATCAGCTGCTTCTCTTAGCCATTTGGAAACATCTACAATGACTTGAGCTTAGCCCTTTGGTCATATTTGCATTGTTGAGAAACCTTAATTCAGTTGGGGTTCTGTGGTGTTATCAGTAGTATAGTCTATTTACAGTGTCCTGGTGATGCAACTGTTGCTCTGCTATAGTGCTATGATGGTGATATTTTTTTTTCTAATTTGACGTATTTTTCTATCTTTTCCACACAGGTTTACATATGCAAAGTGTGTCAGAATGCATTTTGCATGGAATGTGATTTGTTTGTTCATGATTCTCTGCACTGCTGTCCAGGCTGTATTCATGAGCACCCTGCTCCCATGTCTGTATGATGTAATCTCTTTTTCGAAATTGTCCTATCTGTGCCATTCTTGCATAAATCTATTACGTTTATTCAGCCATAGCTTTTACTGAGGCACCTCAAGACAAGAAGGACCTAGATAATTAAAGAAGGATGAACACTGGCTTGGAAGCAAACTTCCAATTTTTACCTAATGTATTAAAGAATTTTTTATTAATATATTCTTGAATTATCTATATCTGATTGTGCTGGCTGTAGCTGAGAAGGGTTTAATTCTCCTTACTGTGGGGGGGAGATTGGCTCTCTTTCCAGCTTCTGCTGTGCCGCATGACGGGGGGGGCGGCTGACCCTGACTGGCCGATGGCACATTCATTCCATGCCACGTGACACCGTGACCAGTATATGGAGGGGGGACAGCTGGGGCTCGGGTCGGTGGGCAGCGAGCGGCTGTGTCGCGGGCGGTTTGTTTCGGCGATTCGTTCCCCTTCCCCCTCCCTTCCCCCCTGCCGGGTTTCGCACCTCTCATTGTTCTCCTTTCCATTGGATTTTTGTTGTTGTTTCTTTTAATTTTAATTATTAAACTGTTCGTATCCCAACCCACAAGCGTTACTCTTCTGATTCTCTCCCCCGTCTACCAGTGGGGGAGTGAGAGAGCGGCTGTGTGGGGCTGAGCTGCCGGCTAAACCACGACACTGATTTATTTTCTTTGTCTTCGTCTGGAAAGATCTGGCTTTTTCTGAATGTTATTGTGAATAACATGTATATTTGTAAATGTGAAAGTGATAAAACTTTTTTGTATGATAATGTGGTGACTCATAATTTTTTCATTATTTGTTCAAAAAAGAAGACCTGAAAATACATTTTATACATTGATTGTTTTAACCTCTTGTTTTTGGTGGACGGTGGAGTTCTATAGATCAAAATTCTTTTTTTTTTTTTTTTTTAAGAACTTAACAGGTGTTTTTGAGCAATTAGTTGGGGACATTTCTTCATTAAGGCAACTCAAACACAGCTGTTACAAATGGGTGTAAAACATGTTTTACGTTTTAATGGTACAGCTCAAAACTAACAAGTCTATTACTGCCATGTCTATGGTTGTGTGGTTTAAGTTTCACTTTCTTGTAGGAGTGTAAGGTTACTGAAAGGCAATGGATTTGCAAAGGTGTAATACCCAATTTTATGCAAACTATTCTTTGATGGTTGCAGTATTGAAGGCAATGATGCTGTTTTGATTCTGATGCTAGAATGAATTGCCAGAACTGCAAGTTATCTTCTCTCCTTGGCTAAGCTCCCAGAGGCAATATGGTGGGGGGAGAAGGGGAAGCATGGGTCCTTCCCTGAACGTTGAAGAATGGAAACTGAGGCAAATGCAAGACACCCTTTGTCATTTTACAGTGTCTTTTCAAAGTGTGATTGTAATTTGAATTTGTGAGAATATAACATGCTCGAGGGATGATCCGGGTAACTGTAGGCCCATCAGCCTTAATTTAGTCCCTGGGAAAGTTATGGAACAAATCCTCCTGGGGACCATCACAAGTCAAATGAAGCACGTGATTGGGAAAAGCCAACATGGCTTCACTAAAGGCAGATCATGCTTGACTAACCTGGTGGCCTTCTATGACACAGTGACTTGCCTGGTTGACATGGGGCAGGTGGTGGACATTGTCTACCTGGACTTCTCCGAGGCCTTTGATACGGTCCCCCACAGTCTCCTCCTGGGGAAATTAACGCATTATGGCCTAGACAAGTGGTCTGTGCAGTGGGTGGGGAACTGGCTGACAGGCTGCACCCAAAGGGTGGTAGTAAATAGCTCTTTCTCAAACTGGCAACCTGTCACAAGTGGGGCCCCCCAGGGATCCATACTGGGCCCAGTGTTATTCAATACCTTCATAAGCGATCTGGATAATGGGATCAAGTGTAGCCTGATGAAGTTTGCTGATGACACCGAGTTGAGCGGGGAAGTAGACACTCCAGAAGGGAGAGCTGCTCTGCAGGGAGAGCTGGATAGGCTGGAGGAGTGGGCAGCAAGAACCTTATGAAGTTCAACAAGGACAAGTGTAAGGTCATGCACGTGGCAAAATATAATCCGGGAGTGCAGCACAGGCTGGGATCCACCTGGCTGGAGAGCAGCGCTGTGGGAAGGGACCTGGGGGTCCTGGTGGACAGGAAGCTCAACATGAGCTAACAGTGTGCTGCTGCGGCCAAGGCAGCCAACGGGATGCTGGGTTGCATCAAAAAGGGCATCACCAGCAGAGAGAAAGAAGTCATTATCCCGCTCTACTCAGCGCTTGTCAGGCCACACCTGGAGTACTGTGTACAGTTCTGGTCCCCGCTATACAAAAAGGATGTGGACAGGCTGGAAGGGGTCCAGAGAAGGGCCACCAAGATGATCAGAGGACTGGGAAGGCTGACATGTGAGGATAGGCTGGGAGAGCTGGGTTTGTTCAGCCTTGAGAAAAGGAGGCTCAGAGGGGATCTCCTCACCATGTACCAGTACTTAAGGGGCAGCTACAAAGAAGATGGAGGCTCCCTTTTTACAAGGAGTCCCATGGAGAGGACAAGGGGGAACAGACACAAGTTGCTCTTGGGGAGATTCCGATTGGACACGAGAGGGAAATTTTTCACAGTGAGGACAGTCACCATTGGAATAATCTCCCCAGGGAAGTGGTTGACTCGGCCACGTTGGACACCTTCAAGAGTTGTCTGGACAGGGTGCTGGGCCATCTTGTTTAGATTCTGCTCTTCCTAGAAAGGTTGGACTAGATGATCCCTGAGGTCCCTTCCAGCCTGGGATTCTGTGATTCTGTGAATTCTTACACTTCCTGAAAATACTACATAATACAGTTTGGACATAAAGTGCTGAGCCATAGCTTTTAATTCTAGATTGTGATGTAGATTATGGATGAAAAAATGCCATAAAATACTAACTCTGAAACATTACTGGATGATGCAGGCTCCTGTCTGAAGGATTAAGAGGAGATTATTTTAAAAGTCATCAAATTTGAATGAGAATCATGTTTACATATTAAGGAAAAATACACATGGTGCCCATAGTGCAATTCATTACAGTAATTTTTAAAAATAGAACTTGAAGACTTTTAACAACTTTTGCAGCACTTTTTGCCTTGGGATTTGAAAGCAATTAGTTAGCACACATTTTCCTTATGAGAGGAGAACTATTTTTTACAACAAGTGAAAAAGAGTAAAACTGACAGGTTGGAGATTCTGGATTAAGAATTACTTTCTCAGGATGAATTTGATTGGTAAGTGTTGTAAATCTCTTAAGATCCCTCAATTATTTGAGAAAATAAAGTAAAGCTCTTTGGAGGTGTGGGGAGCAGAATGTGACTATATGGAGCTGAACTGTGGACATGTTTGCTGTGTTCTGAACTATCACAGAGCAAAATATTTCCTATGGTTGTCTTACCACAGCACTTGTATCAACAAAAAGTTCTTCTACAAGATAAACTATATTTGAGTATTTTAATGTAAAATTCAAAAATCTAATAAAACTACTTCAGTGAAGATAACTATTGACAGTATGAGTTTGGCAATAAATTTCATTGCCTTATTAATTTCATTTTGTGATGATAAAATCCCAGTTCCTTTTTGTGAAAGATTATGCAATTCTTGCTTGTCACTACTTACATTGAAAGCAGCTAAAATTTAAAAATACTGCAATAAAACAATTGCTTGCTTTGATTTTTTTTTCCGTTTTTCACTTCTACTATCCATCTTCCATTTGGCATTGTGTGTTTTGCCACCTGTTTTTTTTTTACCTAATTTAAGGAGAAATTCAGAATGTGCTAGCAACATTCAGTCATGGCTTTGAGATGGAAGGATTGAGAGGGTAGAGGCATGTTGGCTTACTGAGGCCACACTGAAGCTTTTGGGATCTGCCAATCACCTGTGTCATCTTGCTCAAATCTCACCTGTTTGTCTCTTCTTTCCCTCCATTTTGGTTGTAAAGGCTTCAGGATATGTGCTATTGTCATTATAAGGACAGAGGTCAATCAGAGTTCACAGCAATCTCAATTGGACTAGTTGGATTTAACAATACACCTGTTTATACCAACTCTACAGTTACCTTATCCCTTCTTAGTAAGGTGAAATGTTTATAACCTGTATAAGCCACATTAAGGTAACAGAGGTCATGACTGAATGTTATCTAAAAGATGCAGGTAATATAATTTGGTAACCTTCCTTGTTTTTTTCAGAAAATGTCTGCCAAAGAGGACCCTATAGTGGAGATGAATCCTTCTGCATTGCAAGCTCACTTCCCAAATGTAGCCTTTGGTTTTCACAAGTTTGCCAAAGACATGGAGGCAGAATTTCAAGAAGTCTATGAACAGCTGCAGAGGAGTTACAACCCTACCATGAGAAATGAACACAACAGATTATAGTCATTCTTGTCCTATAGTTCACATCATGGTCTTTCACTGAAATGGCAGCTGCAGGGTTTTATCGCACATTTGTTAAATCCAGTGTGCAGTGTTTTTGCCGTGGATAAGTTTTATTTACCATGAAGGTTAGATGCACCCCATATGAACAGCACAAGAAATTTTGTCCCACTTGTGAATTTGTCCTGGGCAAAGAGGTGGGTAATATTTCAAAGTACAACATAAGTGTTCAGAAGTTAGAGAGCCCAGCAGAGAATGCATACAGGGACGGCATGGAGGACATGAGGCTGCAGTCCTTTCATGGCCATTCCATGCCAGAGGAACAAAGCCTGATTTACTTGCTAGAGCTGGGTTTTTCTAGACAGGTAATTAGAAGTGACACTTGGAGGGATTTCTGCTTTGATTTATAAAACAGTGTGAGTCTACTTACAATACCTCCAGACTGTAATATATGTACTTACAATGATCTCCAGAGGTACCTTCCAATCCCTGCCATTATGTGATTCTGTGTGTGAAAAATCATTCATTCTGTATTTCTGAAATTTTTACTGCAAGTTTTTCTGCTATAGAAGCTAAATATAAAACATGCTGCTTAAGTAGACCTCTCACGCGCATTTGTCTGTGTAAGAGAGAGGTGGAAAATAAATGAAACCTGAATGCTTTGAAAGAAAAAGTGATTTTTCATCTGTACTAGAATCAAGAATATACATTTATAATTGTGTTTAAAAGGTGTTTAAACAGTTTCAGTCCCACTAAATGTTGAAAAACTAGATTTTAATCCTGTGAAAGAAACCAGAAATTAATTTATAGCAAAACTTGCTTGCATTTTAAGGCCAGAATGACCCAACATGATTCTAGTTATAAAATAAAACACAGGCCATCTGATTTTAACATGTAAACAGAGGAATCATGCTGCTTCTCCCATTCACCTTTCTGTGTCTCACTTTTGTTGTGATAGAAGCTGCTTCCCTCTACACTAAAGTTCACAGGTGGAGCTAGGACAACTTTCTTGATTTTTGACCTTTGTTCACTACACAATGAATCTCCAGTGTTGCAACACTGTTTTGTAGACGAATTCATTAATGCTTCAAAGACCGGTTTTTCACCTGGACTGCTCCAACTACTCCAATTCAGAATCCCTTCTGGCAGCAATCTCTTCATGAAAGAAATTAACAGAAATCAGGTTAACTGGGTCATTTTTGAGAGATCAAGATTTGCTTTCTTTAAGTAGGAATCCTTTTAATACAGAAAACAGACTTTTAAAAACTTAATATTTGAGAGAAATTCCTAAGTTCCAATAATGACAATATATACTTTTTTTCCTTTCCTCCCAGCTGCTTCTCTGCCCAGTTTTGTCTCTCTCAAAGTGTTGGATCTTAAAAGCCAATATTTTCATGGTAAGGAGGCCTGTGAAATCTTTGTTTGTACACATCTTTCCTTTTGGCTGATCCCATTTGTTGCATTTGACAGAATTACTTTTCAGCATTTCAAATGGCATTTTAGCTGTTCGAGTTACTTAAGCTTTCCAGAAAGACCTGAAAAAAGTATCTGGAACTAGAATGTTAAATCAGGTCTCACAAAGCAGTTTGTGAAGGGCATGTGTTCGCATCCTTCCAGGCGCGACGCACTAGGTGAGATGGATGGATGTCCTCAACTGTGGAATCAGAGGTGTCCAGCACCTCTGAAAGGCAAGATGGTCCTCCTGCCAAAGCCCTGTCTATGTGGAACAGGGAAAGGTTGGAAAGGCTTTCATTTTGGGAAGGGTGGATTACCCCAATTTCTTTCCTGTGCGTTCCTTGAGTTTGGCAATACGAAGATTCCTTTTACCTCTAGGGGACTCATGAGACCTCTTAGACCCTTTCTGGAGAAGTATTTCTGCCTTTTCTGTTGATGATCTTTTCAAGCTGTTGGGTAGAGAGTGAAGCGACCTTCGCCACAATGGCGGGGCAAACCTGAGGAAAGAAAGCTGATAGTAACCTATTGTCCAGAATCTTTAAATGTTTTTTTTTTTTCACTTGGCTCTGCTGCTGTCACTCATTGGCATTACAAGATTTAGGAGATGTATACTTGTTTAATCATAACAGGAAAGGTCATAATCTTCTCTCTGCAGTATACAGTTCAGGTGGTGTTCTTTACCTGGAGGAGCTCATCCTTCCTGCACCTCAGATACTTCTAATTATCTGGATGATGACAGCCTGCTAGAAACAGGTAAGTTTCAAGGAGAGACCTTCAAACATGAAATAATATTTCTGAGTAGATAGTGCTTCAGGATAAATTAATCTTGTTTCTATACAATTGCAAATTATTTCTCATTTTTAATGGCTATAATTTCTTCCTGTTTGCTCTATACGCAGCCCAAAATATTACTTGCTCATCAAAGTGTATTCAGACTGCTCATATACTAGACTTTGCAGAAACCTCTTTTGAAATGCCTCCTTAGTTCCCCTTGCTTTCTACAAAGCAATGATAATCAGTGGAAAAAAAGACTCAAAATAGAGGATTATAACTTCATTGCTAGTTTTATTAGCTTATATGTCCTGTTAAAATTGTGTATTACCAAAATATTTATTGAATTTAATACTTTAGTATAGCCTTTTAAACTACTATCTCATATATGTGCTAGTGAAAATGTCTTAGCAAATGCTAAGTCTGTCATATCATCTTCCTTTATTTTTGAAATATATTTTAGTATATATAGTGACTTGATGATAGCCGTCTCATCCTGTAAGTAGGCTGACGGCAAGGCAAGACTGAAGAGTGTATGCGATGGTACACAGGCATGAAGAGATTGCTAAACTCAGTATCTCACATATGGTGTCTGACCTCAAGCGGTTGCTTAGGCTGGCATTTTATTTGCTTTGCTCTGCCAAGAGTGGTATTCGAACGCTTGAAAACACACTGCTATCTCATTCTACTAGGCATTAATGTGCCTGCTAAAGTATCTTCTATTTCATCAGCCTCCTCAGTCTGAGGTATTAAAATGCATAAACGAGTTCACAGTTCTACTTTTTTCAACCTAATAGCAAAAATTTTGTTTTATTTTTAATGTACAATACCTCAGCTTCATTTTACTTTCCTTTATGTTTCATATGGTTTTGGAGCATCTTTAAATCCTTACTGATGTCTGTTTATTTTTGCAGCAAAGGTTGCAAACTGTAGAGGTTTCCAGAAGCTAGAAAAGCTCTTGCTGTCAGTAAATCAGGATGTTACAGAAATTGGTTGGAAAAATTTCTTTACAACACTTAATAACATGCCTGCTTTAAAAGAGCTGGAATTTAGCCATATGTTTAGCCATCAAATCAAAGCTGGTGCAACAACACTGACAGCTTTTGTCCAGTGTGTTTCTTGATTGCCTAGTCCTGTGACAATAGCAATGGTGGGTTGGCTCTTCATCGCAGAGGACCTTAAAATGTTTGATATCATGAGGGAGCAGTATATCCAATCTAAGAGTTTGGCAATGGGTCTCGCTGCTTTCACCAGTTTTTCGAGATTGGAAAAGTTTGAAAGTGTGAGGGTTTGGTTTTTTTCTCTTCCTTCTTGTATTACGAATTATACACCTGCATAAACATACACCATAAAATTTTTATGAGGATGTAACATGCCAGTCTCTTCTACAGCAGGGTTAGGTAATGTGAAAGGACCAAGGAATAGAAGACATGATTAAAATAACTCTACTTGCAAAGCAAGTCAGGTTTTTATAGATTGTACCTAAGTCATATCTTTCAAAGAAAAATGTAAAATTTTGCTTAAAGCCTGTATACAATAAATTACTTCTATTCAGTTGTTTTGCTTTCAATGAAATCAATTACATGAATCACGTATGAAATAAAAATAATAAATTCCTTTATGGTCCAGACTGCACTAAAAATAATATTTACATTTTGCTAGTGTTAAAACTGATAAAGGCCACTTTTTGTAAGGTAATGCCAGACACTAACACAGCACTAGCTCATTGAAGCAGATGGCAGTTGTGCCTCTTCAGCAATGAATAGTCGCTGAATAGCTGAGTCAGCAGCTTTGCATCACTGCAAGTAATCTTAATTTACTTCATCTAGACAATTAAGTCTTCAAAGTGGCTTAGGGAAGTTAAGATTATGTCCTTCCCTTTTTGCTTAATTAGCTCTGGGAAAACCGATTTTCTGACATGTGACAGCAGTAGGACATGGAACTGAACACAGCAAAGTTCAAGTCTGTATTTGGCTAGTTCCCCTGAAAAGCAAACCACTGGCATTAACTAAATTACTATCTAGTTTTGTGGCCACAGCCTCTATTTTACAAGAGTTAAGATTGTAAGGGCTGAAATTTAAGTCCGTACTGACCATTGCCTTTCCACAGTCTGCTTTTTCTAATTTGCTTTTAATAATGGTACTCAGAAAAAGGCCACACAGCAGAACTTTCTGGTGTATTTCAAGCCATTCACCCAACAGACAGATGCCTACAGAAGCTAGAAATAAACACCACACCTAAACAAACCACACCCCTAACTTCAAAGTTTGAAAAGTAGAACTTTATTAACACGCATTTATAACAAAAAAAATGAGCCTTTCTGAATCTAGCCATTGTATTCAGGATTCTAATCAGATGCATAAGATGACGCTTTTAATATAATAGTATACTGTTTTCCAGGCCATTGCCACCAGTGGCCTCTGTAACACGCATTGCTGCCGCAGCTGTCTCCAAAAATAATCCACTGTAATTCCTAGTTCTGGTGTGGTCATCCAGATAAAAAGCCTGAGGAATACAAGAGGTGTTAAAATGAGAGATAAACTAAATCTATAATGTGGGGTTAAAAGACTTAAATCTATCATGTGGTAAAAAGACTTAAATTGTTTCAGGGAAGGAAGACATTTTATTGCTGCAGTGCTTCTTAAATACATTTGACTAGAGGTATTTAAGAAATAGATCATTTCAATGCACTTAAAATTACTAGTCTGAGTTATTTGTTTACTTGGTATCAGGGGCAGCTCAATATTAAAAGATATTAAGATTAAATTTTCTTGATAAAATTTGATCTTCACCATCAACCATCAGTGCATAAGTGATATGCAACTCTCAGTAGAAAAGATTTGTACCTGGCTTTAAAAAAGAAGCAAAAATTAGTATACAAGAGCTTTTTGTTTTTAAACAAACAAACAAGAATTACTCAACTGCACAGAAATTACACATAGTCACAGAAAATCAGAAAAACAAGTCCACAAGAGTTTTGTTCTATGCGGAACTGAACAATATACTTGAAAATTCCTAGAGGTTTTCAAATAAAAGCACAGGCACTGAAGTAGTGAGAACAGAATTGCTCAACAATATAAAACTGAAATGTTGATCTTGTCCTGAAAACAAAGTTAGCTATGCATTCTGCTCTCCCATCTGTATAACGAAGCAGTTGCTTCTGAAGGTGTGCACAGAGGTACAAGAACTGCTTTTCACTTAAGAACCTTTTATTTTCAAAATAGCCCATAAACAAATAAGGTAACTCTTCATAATTCAAGTAAGTTGTGCCGTTAATCCTGATGTAGAGAGATGCTGTATTTAAACCTCTCATCAGAGCAGTAAAATACTTTTCCTTCATTCTAGCCAAGAAAATAATATTCCACAGCTGCTAAGCAAAGGAGGGATTAATACTGGCAGAAGTGTTCTTTGTAGCGAGCCGTAAGAGCGGATGGAAGTCCTGAAGCTCACAGATTTTGCAGAGTTCAGAACTTGTAGAGAGCTTGTAAAATGAACCATAGTTTCAAACACACTTGTCAAGCGACACCGTATGTTCATTTAGCACAAAATTAAGATACTTACAATCCTTTAAAACAACGACGGACATTCAGTTATTTCGCATGTGTTTCTCTCTCTAGTGCTGCTTCCATTCGACTTTGTTTTAAACCCTACAGGATACAATTTAGTGAAATCTTGTTTTTACTAACATGTAAATAAAAGCTTTAGTTGCAGAACAAAAACATTTTTGGAAAAATTTTTTTAGTCTTTTACAAATCAAGAATAGCTTTTATCTCTTTGGGGAAATCAGAATGGGTGGTTTAAACAGGACAAAAGCCAAACTACCTGTCGTCTTTATAATCAGTGGTTCTACAGAATAATTTTGAACATGTATTTCTTGTTCAATTAAAAGTAAATTATAACAATCCATAATTATATAGAATCTGAAGCAAGATATTCCAAACCAGTCTTTTGAAGATACCCTAAGGCACCAAATCCCTCTTACCAACTTCCCCCGTGCAAAGTGTTTAATTCCTGCTGTAATTTTCTTTCCTCGTAAAGGTAGAAAGGAAAATAAATAGAAATCAATACTCCATGACACAGATTTTTCACAACTAAGTTCCTGCTGGACCTCCACAATCACCTCGAACAATTATTGATGAACAGTCTTTGAAAAACTGCCAAATCTGATGCTAAATGTGATCCTATCACACACACTCACAGAAAATACGTAGAAGACTACTGAATAATAAACATATTCAGATTTACTTGACCTGTCTACAAAGACAGAAGTGGTTGTTTCAGAATGGCTATAAAACACTGGCTATAAAAGTACCTGATGGGACCCCTCCAGTGGAAAAAGAACTAAACCAGCATTGTACGTGTACATGTACGCTGGCTCACGTGACTCCTACTGAAGGACAGGAATACTTATACAATACAATATACCCTTAAATTTACCTATCATAAACTGGAAAAGGAGATCTAAAAAGCAGCCCTCCCTGTCTAACTTCTTGCTGAAAACAGAAGCAGCAACACAAAAGCAAAATTACCATTACATTTCCAGACAGAAGTGGCACGTACCAGGTAATACCCAGTGTGATAACCACTCATGTACCAGGCTATCAACATACTCCCCAATGCTTCATCATCCTCAAGAGAGTCTGGCCTTATAGGTGGTGGAGGCGGAATCAACTGTGAAATCATAAAGGAAATGCCTGTGTTTCAATAGGGTATCTCCCCGTTGATTAGATAGCAACTAATTCTAAAAGATCAAAACATAAAACTGAAAAATATGAACATATTCTCAGTGCATTCTCTGAAAAGGAGTCAAATAAGGTGATACTGTCAGAAAACCTGTGGTTTCCAAAGCCTGGGAGAAATAGGATTCCCATAGCTTGACTGTACACAAAAAGTTTGATTAGGGGAAAGTGTTTATCTGCATCAGTAAAATACTGTTAAACAAATGTAAGGTGCAGTTTCTTCAAATAATTTTTCTCTTGACATTCTTACCAACAGCTTCACTGTCACAAACATGAGTGAAGACCAGACCTAATGCATTAGATTCTTGTAATATTTGTAACTGAATGTGTTATCAAATACCTGAAAAATACAGGCTCTAACACAGAAATGTGTTCTGAAGACATAGGCAGTGAGCATATTTAGTTAGAAAACTTGAAATCACCAATACTCGTCTCTGACACTTTCTTTCTCATTCTCCTATCACTTACCGGTGGTCCTGCTAGGAAGGGTGGGGGCCAGCAAGGTAAAAACGATGGAGGTGCCCTGAATTTTGATCCGGTCTACATTGAAAAAATGGAATAGTGCAAATTAAAAAGAAATTTCAGGCATTGGGATTTTTAAGAGAATTATTTGAAGCAATTCACAAACCTTAAACTAAAGACAACACATCCCACCAATTTAGTGAAACTGCAGTTCACAGCACACAGTAGCTATTTCTGTGGAGCATTCCATGACTGGAAAAGTAGAACTCACATTACACATGTCTCTGAGGGAGGTGGTGCTGAAACAGGGTTCTTGTTCATACAAGTATTTTTTAAAACTGTTTTCTGAATAGAAGTTGGTGGTTGCACTCTCACATGAAGAAGCATACCAAATATTGCCAACAGGCAAACAGATAGCTTCTCTGCTCCTGTGTGGCTGACTAAATTCCATTATGCTTGTGAATGTCTTTAAAATGAGCTTAGATACAAATCCACCGATATGAAAGAAGGAAGATAAAAGCAAACCTCATGAAGGAGTCCTGCACAAACAGTAACATTTAGAAAACATAATGCTGCATTCAACTGCATTATTATTTAGACTCCTACGCAACAGGAAAACTGAATAATATATCAATACTCCAAGGCTTCATAATTCAATAAAGAGGCTACAGTTGAGAGCTTCTATGATACCTGGATGCTTTTGCTGACTTCAATCCCCTACTTAGTGAAAAACATCGATCAGCTAGAAAAAGTGCAATCTTAAAACATCAACAATGCTATCATTAACAGCACTGTCACAGTTCAAGGAACAACACACCTCTTTTAAGTTACAAGGCAAATGCAAAGCGAGTGTTAGCTAGGGAGAAGGCTTTCCTTCTTAGACAGCAGCACTGCAAAAGGGCTAAACTGTGGCCAGATCATCATAAAATGACATACCAACAGGTTCTAACATGCATATCTGTATATCTATTCCCAAAATGCTGTTATTTAGTTTCTACACAATGATGAATATCATGCTGTTGTCTCAGAATTTGTAGTATCAGGCTTCACTGCGGTATATGCATTGTTTCAGATAAGACTGCGCTTACCCTTCCCAGGCCTGGGGCTGCTGGTGGTACTGGAAAATATAGGTTTTGAGGGGAGAATCTTCCTTTTGTGCAGTTGTTTTTGTTTCGGCGTGACTGGGAAGATTTTTCACTTTCATCTGTGGAATACGGAGTCTCATTTTCATTCTAGAAAACAAAACATTGTTATGAGATGCACTGAACAGGAGTTTAAAGCAAGCAATTTTAGTGTGAAACTCCCATCTGCATGCTCCCCTCTCTCTAGCCCTCCCAGCTCTACTCAGGGAAGATCTTACGACCTTGTAATCTTATCTGCTTGCTATTTTAGCTATGTTATCTTTCACTTGTGAATTTCTTATTGTTCCCTCCCCTTCTTCCATGGTGAGTTCAAGAAGTAAGGGGACGCTTTCATTCCCTCCATCAGCTTGTGTCCGTTCTCAATGGAATCGGGTAACGATTCTCACTCTGAACACCGCAGTGGTGAAAAAGCTGATTCTCCCACTTTCCTTTTCAGAAAAATGAAAAGGTATCCCCCACCTCCCCAGAGTTCCCCACTCCATTTACTGTTTCATCGCTGGCTGGAGGAAGTAGATCAGACAGGTTCTGCTCCTCCTCATTTCCATATCCTGTGTATATAACAACACATGTGCCTCTCTTCTGGTTGATGGAGGCAATAGTCGCTAGGTACACTTTACCATCCTCAGACCAAACAGCATTACAGCTGTCACCAACTTTCCACTGCAACAGAAGCAAGAGAGGCAAGTAAACACCTACACCAATGATCAGAAAGACACCTTTTTCTAAACTCCTTTTTGGCCCAATTGTGAGAAAGATGACTCCCATGCAGAAAGTTTCTCTCTTGTATTTAGCGAAATTGCCCAATTATATAAACCTATAAATAAGGATTATGACATTATAATCCCCCTGCCCACACTCTTAAGGTGACAAAAACGCTACTTTTGAGTACTGCTGAGAAGCACAACATGCAGCACGAGCACCACTAGCGTTTACAGGCGAGGTGACCTGTTTCAAAGGGACCGTGATGCTCTTGTTTCTGTTTCTGTTTCTGTTCTTTTTGTTTTTTCTCTTCATCCCCAGGTGCTGCTCCTGTTTGTCCGAAGGCTCCGAACACTGCCCGTTCTTCAAAGCGTTCTGCGGGAGAAGAAAAGAGAACAAAAGGCAGTCCAGCGCCCTGGCCTAGGGCCCGGCCCCGCCGGGCCGCCCGCCCCTTACCTTGAAGGAGGCCACCGCCTTGTCGTACGCCTTGATGAGGGCCGTGTCGTCCCACACGTCTGAGTCGTCGCTCTGCGGAGGACATAAGTCGCTTTACAGTCGCTTTACCGCCGCTCGCCCCGGCCCCGGCCCCGGCCCCGGCCCCGCTGCGCCCACCTGCCCGGTCCCACGCCGGAACAAGATCCCCTCCGCCATAGCCGCCCGCGCCCCCCCACGCCGTCACTTCCGTCGCGGCGGTGTGGGTAAGGCGGGCTCCGAGAGTCGCCCCGCCCCCTTCCCCGGTTTTACCGGGGCGGGGCGTCCGTCCAGCAGCGCCGCTGCTCACCGCCGATAGCCCCGCCCTTCCGTGACAGGGTCCGGCCGGGCAGCGCGGCCGGAGCGTTGGCAGTCGTCCCGCAAAGCTGGGCCTGCCTCAGAGCGGGACCAAGGCCCAGCCCGCTCGGAGCGAGCAGCAAACCTGCCTCTGTCTCTCACCGACTGCAGGCGCTACGCTGGTAAAACCAGCTACGTTTCCCTCAGTCTCCCCTCGAGCTGTGCCAGGGCCCAGCCGACAATCGCTGCACCCGGGCCCCACATAGCTGACATGAGCAAAGGCTCCAAAGCTCACTCGTTCCAGAGATTCAAACCAGTCTCACCTTGTTCAGCACTCAACACGTGCAAGCATGTCTAAAGCAAGCACTGTGTTTTCCTCTCACCACCTGTTAGTCCTGAGGCTAGTTTAAGTAGCCACCTGCAACCCGTTGACTTCAAGCCTGCAGCTTCTCTAAAATTAGTACTAGATTCACAGTGATGCACACCCATGAAGTCCGCAATTCAATCAGCATTTTTTTCCATAGTGTAGACTTACTGCTGCATATTATATTGCTTATAATACACATTTATTATAGATTTTTTATACATATATTATACTTAACTAGTTACACTGCATTTCTCCACAATTCTATCTGTTCTTTGTGCTCTTGGTAACTTCTTAGAAATCAACTGATTATCAAGCATAACCATTTCAGATTAGACAGTACTTTGTGCAATATTTTATTGTAAAAATAATTTGAGATTTACAGTTCAGACCTCTGCTAGGTTAAGCACATCTTACAAGTGTGTTCCATTCTGCATGAAGCTGTACTTCAATAATTAAGACAGGAAAATCTGGTCTAACTGTAGATTCAGAAAGTCATTGTTACAGGAACTGTTAAGGGAAACCAACAACTGCACAAAAGCTGGAGTAAAGCTATTGCTTGGTACTTTTATTCACATGCACACGGAAGAGTGTAGTCAGTTTTGAAACAGCACTCCAGACAACTAAGCCTACACTAACCAGAAAATACTCTAAACTAATGCTAGTTGATCAACTCTGCAAGATGAGATGTTTAATCAATTTAATGGCCAGACGCTTTTATGAATATCTTCTAGACCCTTCTGCTTCATCCGTGCACACTATCTTCTCCATACAGACAGCTCATTTTGCCCCTGCCTGCAGAGACTTCTTCTCATTAGCGGCCTTTTGCTTTTGCTGCATAATTTCAGAGTCTCTGTGAAGAAAAGAAAGTTGGATTTCAGATACTGGCTCACTGTTTTTCTAAGTAGAGTGTCCTCCATCTTGTTTTTGCCCTTTAGCAACTCACATTTCAAGAAAGGAAAAAGATTAGTATAAAACTTCTCAGTTAGACATGAGCACACTGTTTCTATTACCGTGTTTTTTTCAGCACAGTACCCTGTGAAGTAGGCAAGTTACTTGTTTAGTAGACACAACGGATCAAACATCTTCAGGAAAGTATTACACAATCTTTTCCTGTTTGTACCAGGCAGAAAGCTGCTGAAAAGAAATAAAAGGTTTACAGGTTTTACAAAAAATAAATCTGTTTAACAGCAGGTATGGTAAAACCTACATCCACGGTTTATGCTCTGGCACATGAATGAACTGTGAATCAAGGCAAAGTACTTAAATGCTGTTTCAGGTAAGACGCTGGATTCTTTCTGACCCGTTTTCCCCTCTTATTTTCCCCAACCATTTCACTCAACTGTATTAGATCTAACCTCTGTTTTCTCTGAGAAGCAGACAAGCTATCCTCTTTCCTTTTCCCTTTGTGGATCTCCTGAGTCTTCTTCAGGTTCTTCTGGCGGGCAAGTTCACGCTGGTTCCCACCTGTAAGATAATATACAGTTTATACAGGTACTACCACTTTTTACACACCATTTGCCTGTGTGGAAGTCTGTTACAGACGCGGAAAGGTTTGGCTCCATCTGCAGAGTTTGTAATGGCAGTATCTTCCACCACAGTCTCGCCCTCCAGTACCCAGTGGGAAGCATGAAAGCCTGTTAGTTCTCACATTTACATTTCTACAAGTCATGTCCAAGAGATCAGGAAAATCCGTTCCAACATTCCTTCCAGAAATGCAATGCAATTTCCCATAAGAGACTGAAGGCAGACCATCCCAGCCTGGGCAAAATGAAACAGTAACTTATCAAAAAAGGAGCCATCCTCTCTATCACCAACAGGTTCCAGCATCCAATCTAACTTACAAATTAATTTTAGATGGAAAGAACAGCATTCAAATGAGGCAGCCTGAGAGAGTTTATAAACTTCCTCAAACTCTTCCCAAGGCCCTTTAAGAAATCAAAAAGCAAGTGGCTGTAAGTATTTGGAATCCAGAAACATCCATCTGCTTTCAGTCTGTAGTGCTGTCATACAAAATCACTGACAGATTGCATCACAACCCATGGTCAAGAACCATCAACATTTTAGATCTTCCTCATACTCTGTAATGACAGTTAGTGCCCTTTCTTCTAATATGTGTAAGAATTCATTTCTGCAGATGCCACTTAGAAGATGACCAGTATAGTTAATACATATGGGAACTCTGGCTTTACTTTTTACTGGATAAAGTCCCCAAAACTACTTAGCACAGCATTCGTAATGTATTATTGGGCACTCATACCCCAGAAGCTCTACAAGTGCTATCAAATACTAAACTTGCCTTACTCTGGGAACCACGGAAGCAGAGAATAATACCTAGTATACAGGCAGCTGTATCTAGGTTTAATTCATTTTTGCTCCAAGGCAGCTGACGTGTACACACAGTACAAGGCTACAGCAGCTACAAACCTTTAGCCCAAGATTTCGATTACCCACCATATACCAAAGAGCCCCTTGCAAAACGTATGGGCTGACAAAGCTGAAGGTAACACACAACCAAAACTCCAATTCCTCATCAAGACACCTTGCTCAGATAAAATGACTTACCACTTTCCCAAAACAGGCGCGTGTGTATGTCCCTGCAGAGGGTGGACAACCCTAATGCTGTTCACATGTGAGAGTATTTTCATGCTATTGAAGGAATTAGCTAACAAGCATTCAGGAAGGTTCCTTCCATGCACTACTATGGGCTCCTGTTCATAGCCATCTTTCCCATGCAAGCTTTTTAAATTTCATTGTAAACCAACACCTGTTTTTTCAACCATCCTCATCTTATGAGGTGTTCCTTAAATTGGCAGCAAGGGCACAGTTACAGTTGTTCTACTTGCTTTGCTTGCAATGGACCATTAGTCCATTCAGTTAATTACACTCAAATACTATTAAAGAGGTGACCTTAAAAGATTTTTTTTATTTGAAATCAAGCAAAGCACCTAAGCATGGCCTTAGCAAGTACTTAGCCTCACTTTCAACAAAAGTGAGAAGAGTAACTTATATATATATATCAAGACACAAAACCCCATCACTGTTGCCAGTATAGAGGACACCTCTTCAGGGGGCAGCCAGCTTTCCCCAGGACTGCCAACCCCCAAACTGCTGTTAAGTTAGGCATGCAATCTTTTTGACCAGACAAAATTCCTGAGGGCATGTCACCAAAACCAGCACAACACTCCTGCTGCTCAGAGCAGACACAACTCTCATCTAAGTACTTGGGGTCTTGCAGGCAATGGCCACAGCCATTACAATCACAAACTATTCTGCACTAGCTGACAATCCTTCCTTACTATCCACCTCCTCAAGGCAGTTCTAGTCTACTGTAACCTGCCAGAGGTGGTTCACTTGCTTGGTATTTCTTCTTACCCTGCTTCTTTTGGATGCAGTGTTCCAGATAAGCTAGGCATAATCACTTGTGCTGTTGAACAAACATGATCACATTTTTCTGTGCTCAAAATTGAGAGCTCCATCTCCCCATAAGTTCTGTTGTGCCTCTTTTCAGTCTCTCTCCAGTCTTAAGACTGCCTATGCTGTCTTTGAATCTCAAAGACAGATCTCTCCCATCTTCAGGTGCCCATAATTTCAGGTATATGGAAGCAGTTTAGGACCAGGTCAATTTTAAACAGCAACCTGTTGATAAAATCCACAGCTCTGTACTCACCGCATTTCTGAGCTGATAAAGGCACCTGCTATGTCAAGTAGACAAAATCAACCCTGCAAAAGCAAGGGTTCTGTGCATCCGTCACACCAGTATGTATACTGCCTGGCAAGGGGTGCCAGAAGCCCAGATGAAAGCAGCCTATTATGACTGGTGCTTACTGCAGGCTGCTCCTGCCTTGGAAGATGTACTTCATCTGCCACAGCACATCAGGTACTACCTTTTGAAAAAGCTAAGTGAACTCCTGCTCCATCCTCCTCACTAGCATTCAGTAAGATCCTGTCCCCAAAGTTCACACAGAAGGGCCACTATTTGTTCAGAAACTGAAGTAAAACACCTATCCATCTCTGGCAGTACTGGTGTTGATTAGAACTTGATGACTCATAAGCAGATTATACATTCCAGGCTATAAATGGTTCTTGAGTTTTGTGGTGCTCGGGAGGAATGAATGTCATATGAACAAGTTAGCAGCAATGAAACAGCTCTTCTGTGGCGCCTAAAGAAATGAAGTACCTTCTTTTATCGCTTAGAAAGTGAGTCAGGAAGTCAAAACACACTGCTTAGTCAGAACTTACACAGCAGTTATCCTCCACCCTTAACTTCGTGCACTTCCGTCCTTCACAAGCAAACACTGTGCAGAGTGTCTCCAGAGTTATTCCATACAAATGGTGTGCTGGTTTTGGCTGAGAAGGGGTTAATTCTCCTCACTCTGGGGGGTCGGCTACCCTTCCAGCTTCCCGCGCTCTGCCGCGTGGCGGGGTGGGCTGGGAGGGGCGGGGCCATGGCGGGGGCGGCTGACCCTGACTGGCCAATGGCAGGTTCATTCCGTACCACGTGACACCGTGACCGGTATATGGGGGGGGGGGGCGGGGGGGGCAGTGGCAGTGCGGAGGCGGCGCGGCGTCGGGTCGGTGGGCGGCGAGCGGCTGCGGCGCGGGCACGGTTCGTCCCTCCCCTTCCCCTCCCCCCGGGGCTTTGCGCCTCTCCTTGTTCTCCTTTACATTGCATTTCTATTGTTGTTTCTTTTAATTTTAAACTGATCTTACCCCAACCCACGAGCGTTACCCTTCTGATTCTCTCCCCCATCTACCGGTGGGGAGTGAGCGAGCGGCTGTGTGGGGCTGAGCTGCCGCTAAACCACAACAGTCTTTTTGGTGCCCAACGTGGGGCTCAAGGGTTGGAGATAACAACAGCTGCTGGTCACAGCACCATGTTGTCCTTTTTGCAGTTGGTGTTAAAGATCGGTGTTGGTTTGTTGAGTCTGCTGTGTTCTGCTGCGATTAGTAATGTTTTGCCTACAAGATTTGTTATACAAACACTCGTTTTCAGCTTTATCTGGTATTTGGGGTTTTTGCTGAAACTGTTACTGTACTTCGGATACCACCTTGTTGAGGCAATTAGCAATTATACCTCCTCCTCTGAGCGATTTTATATGGAGGAAATACAGAATAGTACCTTTGCAACTTTGTTCTATGATGTCTGTGCCTTTGTTACAACAACGTTTTTGTATCTTGAACATCCTTGGGTGGTTAAGGTGCAATTATTGTTAGTTTTTCGGCACGCTGTTTTGGTTTTGACTAAGCAATTTAAGAATATCACCCAGAAATCTGCCCCAAGGCCTGATAGTTACGAGTGGGAGGGCATGTGGGATAGCATGGGCAAATACCTAGGGCAGTGGGCACCCCTGGTGTTTTGGAGTTTCACCCCCGAACAAGTGCAGAATCCTAAAAAACTAGTAGAATATTTGGAGAAAGTATGTTGTTACGCTGGGAGCTCCAGAGAGACACAGATCACTGCAACATGCTGGGGTCTGGCCCATGCATACCGAGCCCTGCTCAACAGTATTCAGTGCCCCCAGGTGGAAGAGAATGTCTCTGGATTGAAATGCAAAGTGACTGGCACTGTAGACAATCCAGCCCTGACAACAGGCACTGCAGCCACTCAAACCCCCACAACAAGTACCGGAGCTGGCTCAGAAAATAAACCCGTACCAGTATCAGTTGCCCCCATACACAAGACGAAATACTGGAAGCGGACATCAACTCGTTTAGAACGGGATGATGAAGAACCAGGGCCATCGCGGGGAGAGGAGGAAGAAGTAATAAATAAAATAGAGACCACCCGATCCCTGTCCTTAAGCGAGTTGCGAGATATGCGAAAAGATTATAGCCATCGTTCAGGTGAGCACATTGTGACCTGGCTGCTCCGATGCTGGGATAACGGGGCCAGTAGCCTGGAACTAAAGGGAAAAGAAGCCAAACAATTGGGATCCCTTTCTGGGGAAGGGGGCATTGACAAAGCAATTGGAAAAAGAGCACAAGCCCTCAGCCTCTGGAGGCGACTCCTGTCCGGAGTGAAGGAAAGGTATCCCTTTAAAGAAGATGTTACATATCGCCCAGGAAAATGGACAACCACGGAGAAAGGCATCCAGTATCTAAGGGAATTAGCTGTGTTTGAGGTGATTTATGGTGACCTGGACGATCAACGGTCATCCAAAGATCCAGATGAAGCCGAGTGCACACGACCCATGTGGCGGAAGTTTGTACGGAGCGCACCATCTTCGCATGCAAACTCATTGACAGTGATGTCCTGGAAAGATGACGAGACACCAACGGTGGCAGAGGTGATAGATAGACTCCGGGATTATGAAACAAATATCTCTTCCTCGCTTGTCTCTGCTGTGGAGAAACTATCCCAAGAGGTGCAGCAACTCAAAGAAGATCTGTCCTACTCCCCACCTCGACAGAGCAGTGTCTCAGCTGTTAGGAATAAGCGTCCTTTGGCTCAAAGGAGATGATACACACCACGGGCCACCCTATGGTTCTACCTGCGTGACCACGGAGAGGACATGATGAGGTGAGATGGCAAGCCTACTTTGACCCTACAGGCACGAGTACATGAACTGCAAGGAAGAACAGTCACTCAGGGAGGCTCTTACAGGAAAGCTGCTGCTCCAGTTTCCAGCGAGCAAGTCCCCAGACAGAGGAGTAGAAGCGCAGATTTTATTTGTAAGTGTAATAGAGGGACTCCTGATTCGCATTTACAGGAAGTGAGTTGCGAATGCCATGATCAGGACTAGAGGGGCCCTGCCTCCAGCCGGGTGGAGGAAAGGGATAACCGGGCTTACTGGACTGTGTGGATCCGATGGCCTGGCACGTCCGACCCACAGGAGTATAAAGCTTTAGTGGACACCGGCGCAGAGTGCACCTTAATGCCATCAACTATATAGGGGCAGAACCCATCAGCATTGCTGGAGTGACAGGGGGATCCCAAGAGCTAACTGTGTTGGAGGCCGAAGTGAGCCTAACTGGGAATGAGAGGCAAAAGCACCCCATTGTGACTGTCCCAGAGGCTCCTTCCATCCTTGGCACAGACTACCTCAGGAGAGGGTATTTCAAGGACCCAAAAGGTCACAAGTGGGCTTTTGGTGTAGCTGCCTTGGAGACGGAGGAAACTGAACAGCTGTCTACCTTGCCCGGTCTCTCGAAGGACCCTTCTGTTGTGGGGTTGCTGAGGGTCAAAGAACAACAGGTGCCAATCGCCACCACAACAGTGCACCGGCGGCAGTATCACACCAACAGAGACTCTCTGATCCCCATCCATGAGCTCATTCACCAACTGAGGAGCCAAGGAGCCATCAGTAAGACCCACTCACCCTTTAACAGTCCCATATGGCCAGTGCGGAAGTCTAATGGAGAGTGGAGACTAACAGTAGACTATCGTGGCCTGAATGAAGTCACTCCACCGTTGAGTGCTGCTGTGCCAGACATGCTAGAACTTCAATACGAACTGGAGTCAAAGGCAGCCAGGTGGTATGCCACAACTGATACCACTAATGTATTCTTCTCAATCCCTCTGGCAGCAGAGTGCAGGCCACAGTTTGCTTTCACATGGAGGGACATCCAGTACACCTGGAATCAACTGCCCCAGGGGGGTGGAAACACAGTCCTACCATTTGCCATGGACTGATTCAGACTGTACTGGAACAGGGAGAAGCTCCAGAACACCTTCGATACGTTGATGACATCATTGTGTGGGGCAACAGAGTGGAAGAAGTTTTTGAGAAAGGAGAGAAAATAGTCCAAATCCTTCTGAAAGCTGGTTTTGCCATAAAACAAAGTAAGGTGAAGGGACCTGCACGAGAAATCCATTTCTTAGGAATCAAATGGCAAGATGGTCGTCGTCAGATTCCAATGGATGTGATCAACAAAATAGCAGCCATGTCTCCACCAACCAGCAAAAAGGAAACACATGCTTTCTTGGGCGTAGTGGGTTTTTGGAGAATGCATATTCCAAATTAGTGTCTGATCATAAGCCCTCTCTATCAAGTGACCCTGAAGAAGAATGATTTCAAATGGGGGCCTGAGCAACGACAAGCCTTTGAACAGATTAAACAGGAGATAGTTCATGCAGTAGTTCTTGGGCCAGTCCGGGCAGGACAAGATGTAAAAAATGTGCTCTACACCACAGCCGGGGAGAATGGCCCTACCTGGAGCCTCTGGCAGAAAACACATGGGGAGACCTGAGGTTGACCCCTAGGGTTTTGGAGTCGGGGATACAGAGGGTCCGAAGCCTGCTATACTCCAACTGAAGAAGAGATATTGGCAGCATATGAAGGGGTTCGAGCTGCTTCAGAAGTGGTTGGTACTGAGGCACAGCTGCTCCTGGCACCCCGACTGCCAGTGCTGGGCTGGATGTTCAAAGGAAACGTGCCCTCTACACACCATGCAACTGATGCTACGTGGAGTAAATGGGTTGCACTGATCACCCAGCAGGCTCGAATAGGAAACACCCGTCACCCAGGAATCTTGGAAGTGATTATGGACTGCCCAGAAGGCAAAGATTTTGGATTATCAGCAGAGGAGGAGGTGACACATGCTGAAGAAGCCCCACTGTATAACAAACTGCCAGAAGATGAGAAGCAATACGCGCTGTTCACTGATGGGTCCTGTCGCCTTGTGGGAAAGCACCGGAGATGGAAGGCTGCTGTATGGAGTCCTACACAACAAGTAGCAGAAACTGCTGAAGGAGAAGGTGAATCGAGCCAGTTTGCAGAGGTAAAGGCCATCCAGCTGGCCTTAGACATCGCTGAACGGGAAAAGTGGCCAGTGCTCTATCTCTGTACTGACTCCTGGATGGTGGCAAATGCCTTGTGGGGCTGGTTACAGCAGTGGAAGCAAAGCAACTGGCAGCGCAGAGGCAAACCCATCTGGGCTGTCACACTGTGGCAAGATATTGCTGCCCGGGTAGAGAAACTGGTTGTAAAGGTATGGCATGTGGATCCCCAAGAGTCGGGCCACTGAAGAATATCGAAACAACCAGCAGGTAGATCAGGCTGCCAAGATTGAAGTGGCTGAGGTGGATCTGGACTGGCAGCATAAGGGTGAACTATTTCTAGCTCGGTGGGCCCATGACACCTCAGGCCATCAAGGGAGAGATGCAAACATACAGGTGGGCTCGTGATCGAGGGGTGGACTTGACCATGGATATTATTGCACAGGTTATCCATGAATGTGACACATGTGCTGCAGTCAAGCAAGCGAAGTGGGTAAAGCCTCTGTGGTATGGGGGACGATGGCTGAAATATAAATATGGGGAGGCCTGGCAAATTGGCTGTATCACACTCCCACAGAACCGTCAAGGCAAGCGCCATGTGCTTACAATGGTAGAAACAACGACTGGCTGGCTGGAAACATATCCTCTCCCCCACGCCACTGCCCGGAACACTATCCTGGGTCTTGAGAAAAAAGTCCTGTGTCGACATGGCACCCCAGAGAGAACTGAGTCAGACAGTGGGACTCATTTTCAAAATAGCCTCATAGACAGCTGGGCCAAAGAGCACGGCATTGAGTGGGTGTATCACATCCCCTATCACGCACCAGCCTCTGGGAAAATTGAACGGTACAATGGACTGTTAAAAACTACACTGAGAGCAATGGGGGGGTGGGACATTCAGGCACTGGGATACACATTTAGCAAAAGCCATGTGGTTACTCAACATGAGGGGATCTGCCAACCGAGCTGGCCCTGCCCAGTCAGAAATCCTACGTACTGTGGAAGGGGATAGAGTCCCTGTAGTGTACACAAAGAGTATGCCGGGCAAAACAGTCTGGGTTCTTCCTGCCTCCGGCAAAGGCAAACCCATTCGTGGGATTGCTTTTGCTCGAGGACCTGGGTGCACTTGGTGGGTGATGCGGGAGGATGGAGGAGTCTGGTGTGTGCCTCAAGGGGATTTGATTTTGGGTGAAAACAGTCAATGAACTGAATGGCACAATGTGAACTGTTGTATAATACTGTGTGTCACCTCTGTATTGTATCAATGATATCAGAGTATGAGCCTCCCAACCCATGGAAGATCAACTATGAAACAAGCCGTGCAGCAGTGATGGAACGATGACTGACTCGGTATGCAGCAACCCAACGCCACACACCATCTCTCCCACCCGGAAAGACTGATACAACAGATGGAGCCCAGAGTCATGGGACTGGGTGAACTCAATGGACATTTTAATGGACATTTTGCAGGGAAGGTCCATGAACTAAGGGAATGATGTCTGTGTATAATGTTAAAGGATGGGAAGGGGAGGGATGGTGGTTGGTATGGTTGTATTGCATCATATGGGACCTGGGCATGGTGTAAATGGTATGGAATAAGGGGTGGAGAATGTGCTGGTTTTGGCTGAGAAGGGGTTAATTCTCCTCACTCTGGGGGTCGGCTACCTTTCCAGCTTCCCGCGCTCTGCCGCGTGGCGGGGGTGGCTGGGAGGGGCAGGGCCATGGTGGGGACGGCTGACCCCGACTGGCCAATGGCAGGTTCATTCCATACCATGTGACACCATGACCAATATATGGTGGGGGGGGCAGTGGCAGCGCAGAGGCGGCGCGGCGTCGGGTCGGCGGGCGGTGAGCGGCAGCGGCGCGTGCGGTTTGTTTCAGCAGTTCATTCCCCCTCTGCCCTCCCTTCCCCCCTCCCCCCGGGGCTTTGCGCCTCTCGTTCTCCTTTACATTGCATTTCTATTGTTGTTTCTTTTAATTTTAATTATTAAACTGTTCTTATCCCAACCCACGAGCGTTACCCTTCTGATTCTCTCCCCCATCTACCGGTGGGGGAGTGAGCGAGGAACTCCGTGGGGCTGAGCTGCCGGCTAAACCACGACAAATGGTAAGACTGTAAACTTGAGAACCAAACTGAACAGCATCAGTGAAAAGCTTGGCTGCAACCTCTGCACAGCAAAGCAGAGCAGGTAGAAAAGTAGAGCAATGCCGTATGCACACAAGGCATACGGAGCCAAACAACTATTTGAAAAGAAACTTACTTGTACCATCCCTGCTTCCAGGTGAACATTGCCAAGGACTGTTTGGCCCCAGTATTTCACCTGGGACACTGGACATGTATCCCTAGCTCCAAGGGAGATGGTGCTGTTCTCTACATTCTGTAACACCAACCTAAATCTTCCATGAAGTGTGGTCCAGTCCTGAGAGAAGACAATTCAGCTTCCTGTAATGTGAAATTCAGGCATGAACTGCCACATAAAGGCCAGTACACCCTTCCCTCTTATACCTATGCTTAAGCATCCCCATTCTTGCCTGCCTCTCCAAGACACAAGCTTTAGTTCAACCTGTCCCTGTCCTTCCAGCTCCAAGATCCAGCTATTCTTGAAGTGAAAGATAAGCAAAAGGCCTCTGAATAGCACTGGAACAAGCAGTAATCATCTCTACTGTAAGGAGGTAAAAGAAAATGGCAGTAAGGATTGGCTACTGAAGTCATCATCCCTGGAGTTCTTTCTGAGCAGCACAGGATCTTATCTCATGTCAGAACTTAAGGCAGCAGAAAAGTGCCATTCTTGCTCTATTTTGCTATTATATACTATTATACATAGATTTTAAATCACAGGGTCTAGTCCAGGCCTGACTGATAACTGAAAGCAGAACTCTGGAAACATGTACTAGACTGCATGGTAGCATACAACTTTTACACCTCTAGCACTTCAGAAACTGTATTTAACTAGATCATCCTAAAATGAAATGTTATGATTCTGCTATGCTCATATGTAGGATGCTGTACCTCTTTTTAACCTTAACCTATGCTTACTTTAGCATCATGCAGAACAAGGAAAAGAAATATCAACATAAGCCATAAACCTGCCTCTTCCTCACATTCAGGTGGCAGACCTCAGAGTCTGATCTGTGCACAAACCATTTATGATCCAGGTCTTCACCTGCGCTTCCAGCAGTGCAGTGGCTTCAAAGGTACGTATTGTTAAGCGCGAAAGGAAAAGCACCTCCTCAGTTAAAAAGGCAATTTCTGTATTGCCAAGTATAATACGCAGAAGCCAAAACAGCAACTCCACCAGTTAGGTGAGCCAGAGGACGGTTTGGCTCGCAATTCTCTGCCATTTTAGAAAGATATACCGACGTTACTTCTGAGGAAGGTGGTAATTAGCAGGTCCTGTTGCCCTTTCAACGACAGCTTTAACAGCCGCCGTTTAAACAGCGTACTATTAAGTATCCGGCAGCGATATAAAAGCCCTTTAGTTACAGACTGGACGGCAGCCAGGACTGCGACCGAGCGCCACCGTTGTTCCAGCAGACCACCGTCATTCTTCCTCCTCCCTCCCCCAGCACAGCCGCGCCAGGGGACAGGGCGAGGGCGGTTTTGCTTCGAGCGCAGGACGGCGGCAGGAGGCGCGGAGCCTCAGCCCCAGCCGCGCACCCGCTCCCCATGGGACTTCGTCACTGGCACGCCAAGCCGGGAAGGACCGAAGCCCCGACCCCCGCCCCCGGACTGCTCGCCGGTACTCACGGGTCATCGTCGGACGCGCCGGCCGCCGCCCGCCAGACTCAGGCCCGCCAGGACCTTCCACAACCTTCCTCCACCCCGCTGGCCCCTGGCGTCCCTTATAAAACGTCACCGCTCCCCACACCCCCCCCCCTTGCCCGCCCCCCGTACGTCACTGCGGCGCGCGGCACACCGCCTGAAGGCGTCGCCCAATTAGCAGGCTGTGCGCCACCGCCGCGCGACTGGGAGGGCGTGGTCGGCGGCCACGGAGGGGCGCCTCCTCCCCTCCCTCTCTCCTCCCCTCCCTCCTACCCCGCGGCGGGCGGGGGTGCGTGGCCGCCCCTCTCCGCCCGGCGGCGGGTGCTGGGGGCGAAGCGAGCTCCCCTCGGGTGACGTGCGGCGGGGCTCGGCGTCGGAGCGGGTGACGGCGGCAAAGCCACTCGCTAGCTGAACCCTGCCCGGGCGCGGGAGCTTACCCCAGCAACTGTTTATAGGATTGGAAGAAAGTAATAATTTTCAAAGCACCCCGGTGTGCGAGTAAGTGGCTTTTGGCCAACAGCCAAGTGGGAAAACAAACCGCTACAGACCCTGCCAAGGGGAGTTGCAAAAGCCCGAACCGCTTACAATACTGCTTTTGTGGGGCGCTCACTGCTCACCTGAGCCCTGTGTGCCTGGACCAAAAACGGGTGTTCCTCACCTGACGCCTCTTTAGTTTTAGTGCTGTGCAAGCCACCCCTGAGGAAAACCCCTTCCCAACCACAAGGACTTCCCTTGTTAGTTAAAAAACCCACGTAGTTGACCAAGGGAAGCCAGTCAATGTGATCTTTTTGGATTTCAGTAAATCTTTCAATACTGTCTCTCACAATATCCTCCTGGACAAAATGTCCAGCACACAGCTGGATAAACACGTAATGCAGGGGGTGAGCAACTGGCTGATGGGTCAGGCTCAAAGAGTCATAGTAAATGGGGTTACATCTGGCTGGTGGCCAGTCACTAGTGGGGCTCTGCAGGGATCCATCTTGGGGGCAGTAGTCTTTAATCACTTTGTTAATGACTTGGATGCAGGACTGGAAAGAATACTAAGAAAGTTTGCTGAGGACACAAAGCTGGGAGGAGCTGTTGACACTCTCGAGAGCAGAAGGGCCCTGCAGAGGGATCTGGACAGACTGGAGAGCTGGGCAATCACCAACCCTATGAAGTTTAACAAGGGCAACCCTGGCTGTACATACAGACTGGGGAGCGAGAGGCCGGAGAGCAGCTCTGCAGAGAGGGACCCGGGGGCTCTGGTCAACGGCAAGTTGAACATGAGCCAACAGCGTGCCCTGGCAGCCAAGAGGGCCAACTGTGCCCTGGGGTGCATCAAGCCCTGCATTGCCGCTGGGCGAGGGAGGGGATTGTCCCGCTCTGCTCTGCGCTGGTGCGGCCTCACCTCCAGTGCTGTGGGCAGTTTTGGGTGCCACGGTACATTAAGGATATAAAGCTACTGGAGAGTGTCCAGAGGAGGCCACGAATTTGGTGAGGGTTTAGAGGAGAAACCATACGAGGAGTGGCCGAAGTCACTTGGTTTGTTCAGCCTGGAGGAGGCTGAGGGCAGCCCTCATGGCAGTCTGCAGCTTCCTCACAAGGGGAGGAGGAGGGGCAGGCGCTGATCTCTTCTCTCTGGGGACCAGTGACAGGACGCGAGGGAATGGCTGGAAGGTGTGCCGGGGGAGGTTTAGGTTGGGTATTAGGAAAGGGTTCTTCCCCCAGAGGGTGGTGGAGCACTGGAACAGGCTCCCCAGGGTGGCAGTCATGGCACGAAGCCTGACGCTATTCAAGAAGCACTTGGACAAGGCCCTCAGACATATGGTGTGAATTTGCGGTTGTCCTGTGCAGGGACAGGAGTTGTACTCGATGATCCTTGTGGGTCCCTTCCGACTCAGGGCATCCTACGATTCTATGAAAATCGATCATCGTGTGAAAAACTAACGCCTGGAAAGCTGCTGACGAGGCCCCTGAGTTTCGGACAAAGCTGCGGTACCGAAGGCAGCTCCCACACCGCATCCGCTCCCCGCTGCCGCGTTTCCCCCGCAGGCTCTGCCACCCTCCCACCTCTCGCCCCGCCTCTGTCCGCCGCACGCTGATGACGTAGCGGGGCGCGCCGGGCGCTGGAGGTGGGTGACATGCCGTGAGGCAACTGAGTTCGTTACCGGGGGCCGCGGACGCCGCCATGTTCCGCCGGTCCCGCCTCAACGTGCGGCCCAACGTGCGACCCGCGGGCAGGGGTGCCGGTGGCGCGGCGGAGCCGGAGTCTCACGGGTCGGGCTCCCCGGCAGCTGCCAGGGCAGAGGCTGCGGCGGGAGCGGCGGCCGAGCCCCCGCCGGCCGCGGGGCCGGTCGAGAGGTGAGTCCCGCGGTAGCCCGGGGTCGGGGGGCCGGGCCGGGCCAGGGGAGGTGGGGGGGCCCGCCCCCGCCGCCTTTCAGAAGCCCCTGGAGGGAACGCAGCAGTGGCGGGCTCCCCAGCAAGGGTTGTCACAGACTGTCACCTCCCGCCTGTCCCTGCTGTGGTTTGGAGTCACCTCTTGAAGGCCTCCCGAAATAGGCGTGCTGCATTGCCCTCCAGTCGGTGCCTAGCGACGGTTGTGTACGTGATGATCGGATAATGATTTCTGGGTGTTTGACGCATGTGCAACCTAAGCAAAACCTTTATTTCCTCACTGTGGTTGTGCTGCAGGTGCTTGAAATAATATATAAGTTAAGACTGCAAAGGAGGGGCCTAGCCTGGTCCGATACTTGGTTGTTCTGGCACTGCAGCAGCAGGGAGCTTCAATTTGCTGCATACAGCAAAAATCCTGTGCAATCTGTAACTGAATGACTTTGATTTTGCATTCTTACAGCACTACCTGTTTTGTATTTGCTTCTTCATGCATTATCGAGGGAGAATTTTCTGGCTTTTTTCCTTTTTGCTTATTTAATTTTCAGGTGCTTTTTACTGGAATGGAAATGCATGGGAAGGTTGGCCTTAGGACTTAGGACCTCCCTTCAGAACCCCTCTGTTGTGGGTTAACCCTGGCTGGCTGCTAATCCCCACACATCTGCTTCCTTGCCCTCTCCCATACCCCATCTGGTGGGATGGGCAGGGAATGAGAAGGGCAAAAGGGCAGAAACTCATGGTTTGAGATAAAGACAGTTTGATAGGTAAAGCAAAAGCTGTGCATGCAAGCAAGGCAAAATCACAAATTCATTCACCACTTCCCATCGGCAGGCAGGTGTTCAGCCATCTCCAGGAAAGCAGGGCTTCATGCATATAGTGGTTACTTGGGAAGGCAAATGCTGTAACTCTGTCTGTCTTTCTTCCCCCAGCTTTTACTGCTGAGCATGACACCAGGTGGTATGAGATATCTCTGGTGAGTTGGGGTAAGCTGTCCTGGCTGAGTCCCCTCCCAGCTTCTTGCCCAGACCCAGCCCATTCGCAGGTGGGGTGAGGAGCAGAAAAGGCTTTGACTCTGTGTAAGCGCTGCTTAGCAAGAGCTAAGACATTGGCATGCTGCATACACTGTTTTGGTCACAAATCTGAAGCATAGCACCATATGAGCTGCTGTGAATAAAATTAACTCTATCCCAGCCAAAAGCAGTACAAGCCAGTTCTTCAGGACATTTCCCCAGTCTGATAATTGCTCTTCAGAACAACCTTCTCGCTTTATTTAATTAGTTGGGTTTGCATCTTGCATGAATAACTCTATTCTTTTAGCTGAAACTTGCCCTTTACAACATCATATGAGGTCTTCTTACAGTCTTCTCTTTCCTGTGATTAGAAATTCAGGTATTAGACTAGTTGCAGACTAGCATACAAACCTCTTCAGTTTGCCACTGCAGTGAAATGTGTGGGATGTGGCTAGGAAAGAGCTTTTTTGGAGAAGCAGAGGTTTGGAAAATGATATTAGAAGAGACTGCTGAGCTAGGTGTGCACCGCTGGAGTGCTGTGGTGGGTTCCACAGCTCAGCTGGAGGGAGAAGGTAGTATCCAACATAAAACTGCTGGGAGACTCTCAGGGGGACTTTTAGTCCTGGGAACAAATAGAAAAGGCACAGGTGACAGCTGCTCCCTTCTTGCCCCTATTTGATCACCCTAAATTCCTCTGAATAGCTGGTTTTTAAAAGTTTTTGGTCGCTTTTGAAGGCATATAGCAACCAAACAGGAGAGAGCAGGCCTAGGGATTTATTGCAGTCTAGGCAGTATTAGCTTCTTGGAGAGCTGTCTCTCTAGATGATGGATTTTAAAGATTGGCCGCCTGGGTGTCTCTGAAGATTCAGGAAGGATGGATTTGAGGGAAGTCACAGAATTTAATTTCCTGAGTGTGGAAATTGGTGACATACAGCACAATGTGTTTGTGTGGTCTGCAAGAACCACAGTAAAGACAAATGTGAAAATATCTTGCATATTTATTCTTCCAACCTAAGGCATTCCTTCATAGCTGCTCAAACCTGTATCTATAGTGTCAGTTACTTTCCTTTCTTTTGTTTTCTAAATGGGTGGGTTTTGCTGATTACCAGGAAGGTGAAAATTCTCTGAGCATAAGTTGTTTTGGTTTTGGTTTTTTTTTTTAAACACAGTTTCTGTGAAATTGTATTTAACTGTTCCAAAATCTGGTGTGTCACTCTAATTAAAAACTCCACAAAACACAGGTGGGATGGAGAAGATGAACGAGGAATTACTTTCCACTTTCTGTACAAATCCCAGAGGATGTTGAATGGAACTTTGAAGGATATCATTCAAAACACACAGTCACCATGTAGTAAGGCTGCTGAACTCCTTGCTGAGGGACTTTCTCTGTGCTAAGAATGTATATGAACTCACAGAGTGGGACAAATTGATTCAGAAAAGTCTGCTGGGGCTGTTAAATACAAAAATGTAATCTGCAGCATTTGCCTGAGTCACAGGGAGTAGTTAGAGAGGATTTGGAAAAGTTTCACTGTATGTTTGTGCTTTTCTTATAGTCCTTCAAAGGCATTTGCTTTTGACTGTTTTTGAAGATGCTTAAGTAAACCATGGGTGTGGTTGTCCTTATGTACAGAAACAAGGCATAGTTCCAATGCAAAATTAAAAAAACTGTTTATGACTCAGTTGTAATTCTGCTGCAATCTTACTGTGAGCAACAGCCAAGGAACCAAACACTGGAGGAGTCAGCATATTTAGGAAGATCATAATGGTTGGCAATTTTGCTTGTATTTTGATAATTATTTCTGTGTAAGGGATGGAAAAAATATTTAAATAGACGGCTTTTCAGGGAAGCTAAAAGTTGTTGCCTCTAGAAGGCTACTTTTGATGTGTTAAGTGTGAGCAGTAGAATAACAGCAGCCAGTTTTGCTGCTGAGGGTTTTTTTTCAATTCACAGTTTAAGTATCATCTACTTGCAAACGTGTAAGAGGAGTGTTCGGATTGTTTGTAAGAAAAATAATAAAAATACTTGATGCATATCACAGAATCACAGGTTGGAAAGGACCACAGGGATCATCTATGCTAACCTTTCTAGGAATAGAATTATTACATCCATAATCTACATCACAATCTAGAATTAAAAGCTATGGCTCAGCACTTTATGTCCAAACTGTATTATGTAGTATTTTCAGGAAGTGTAAGAATTCACAGAATCACAGGTTGGAAAGCACCTCAGGGATCATCTACTCCAGCCTTTCCAGGAAGAGCACAGTCTAGACAAGAGGGCCCAGCACCCTGTCCAGACAACTCTTGAAGGTGTCCAACGTGGCCGAGTCAACCACTTCCCTGGGGAGATTATTCCAATGGTGACTGTCCTCACTGTGAAAAATTTCCCTCTGGTGTCCAATCGGAATCTCCCCAAGAGCAACTTGTGTCTGTTCCCCCTTGTCCTCTCCATGGGACTCCTTGTAAAAAGGGAGCCTCCATCTTCTTTGTAGCTGCCCCTTAAGTACTGGTACATGGTGAGGAGATCCCCTCTGAGCCTCCTTTTCTCAAGGCTGAACAAACCCAGCTCTCCCAGCCTATCCTCACATGTCAGCCTTCCCAGTCCTCTGATCATCTTGGTGGCCCTTCTCTGGACCCCTTCCAGCCTGTCCACATCCTTTTTGTATAGCGGGGACCAGAACTGTACACAGTACTCCAGGTGTGGCCTGACAAGCACTGAGTAGAGCGGGATAATGACTTCTTTCTCTCTGCTGGTGATGCCCTTTTTGATGCAACCCAGCATCCTGTTGGCCTTCTCAGCCGCAGCAGCACACTGTTAGCTCATGTTGAGCTTTCTGTCCACCAGCACCCCCAGGTCCCTTCCCACAGCGCTGCTCTCCAGCCAGGTGGATCCCAGCCTGTGCTGCACTCCCGGATTATATTTTGCCACGTGCATGACCTTACACTTGTCCTTGTTGAACTTCATAAGGTTCTTGCTGGCCCACTCCTCCAGCCTATCCAGCTCTCCCTGCAGAGCAGCTCTCCCTTCTGGAGTGTCTACTTCCCCGCTCAACTCGGTGTCATCAGCAAACTTCATCAGGCTACACTTGATCCCATTATCCAGATCGCTTATGAAGGTATTGAATAACACTGGGCCCAGTATGGATCCCTGGGGGGCCCCACTTGTGACAGGTTGCCAGTTTGAGAAAGAGCTATTTACCACCACCCTCTGGGTGTGGCCTGTCAGCCAGTTCCCCACCCACTGCACAGACCACTTGTCTAGGCCATAATGCGTTAATTTCCCCAGGAGGAGACTGTGGGGGACCGTATTAAAGGCCTTGGAGAAGTCCAGGTAGACAATGTCCACTGCCCGCCCCATGTCAACCAGGCAAGTCACTGTGTCATAGAAGGCCACCAGGTTAGTCAAGCATGATCTGCCTTTAGTGAAGCCATGTTGGCTTTTCCCAATCACGTGCTTCATTTGACTTGTGATGGTCCCCAGGAGGATTTGTTCCATAACTTTCCCAGGGACTGAAGTAAGTCTGATGTGCAAGTAATTACCCGGATCCTCCCTCGAGCCTTTCTTGTAGATAGGGGTAACATTTGCCTTCCTCCAGTCCTCTGGGACATCCCCCATTCTCCATGACTTCTCAAAGATCATGGAGAGTGACCTCACAAGGACATCAGCCAGCTCTGTCAACACCCTTGGGTGGATGGCCTCAGGGCCCATTGATTTGTAGGGGTCAAGCTCCTGTAGTAATTCATGTACTAACTCTTCCTTCATTGATGGTGGGTTGGTGTTTGGATCAATCGGGAATTTCATTCCCAAAGCCTGGGACCCAACAGTGTTGGTAAAGACAGAGGTGAAGAAAGTGTTGAGGACCTCTGCCTTTTCAGCATCATTGGTGATTAACTCTCCTTTTCCATTTAGCAGTGGGCCTATTTTTTCCTTCTGTTTCTGCTTGTGCTTGACATACCTGAAGAATCCTTTCTTGTTATGTTTCATGTCTACAGGCAGTTTCAATTCGAGTTGGGCTTTTGCTTTTCTAACTGCATCTCTGCGCACTCTGGCAATGCCCTTGTAGCTCTCGGCGAATAATCGTCCACTTCTCCATGCCTCGTATGCTTCCCTTTTGGATTTGAGTAGACCCAGGAGGTCATGGTTGAGCCATGGGGACCTCTTCCTCCACTTAAATATAGCTTTATTAAAACATTTTTAATATGTCACCTATGATATGTGGGTTATTTTATATAAAGTGTTATTATATTATGAAGTTCGGTATTGTCACCTGAAAGTAGAGAGCCTTCCTAAAAAGTGAGGGGTGGGGAAGTGTCACGATCCACTGTTGGGTTGCACAGTTTGGCAGAAGTTGAGCCCCCTTGCTTTCTAACCAACCTCAGATAATTCTGGGTGGCAAGGGGTGGCTGGGTTAACTTCTGAGTGATGTTCAATTGGATGTGTTATCGTGACCAGGTTTGTTGTATTCTCGGGAACAGAATTAAGACTCAAAATGGAGTCAAGTGCCAAGTCACTTTATTTGGCCGCCAACAAGTACGCAAGAGAAAAGGAGAGAAAGAGGGGAAAAAAAGGAAAAAGAGAAAGGGAGAGAGTTACAATAATTACCACTACGGATCTGCGGCATCCCGTCAGTCCGGTGTCTCTTCAGTCCGGTGTCTCTTCAGTCCGGTGGGGGAACGTTCCAACTGGTCTCTGCTGGTTCCGCCTTTTATAGCATTGTCCCGCTGCGTAGTCAATGAGCCGGTTTGCATGGCCACATCTCCCACTTGGCAGAGGGGCGCATGCGCAGTATCGTCACTAGAGGGTGCTTGACGGTTCCAGAGGGTTCCAGGGGGTCCTAGCCCCCCTCCCATATGTTGTAAGGTGACCCTGGGGCCAGGCGCATGTGCAGAGGACTGGGCCTATGTGCTCCGAGACAACAAGATACAGATATATATGTTCCTGCTGGGTAGAACTTCCTCAGTTGCTGTCGTGGTGAAGCCTTGGTAGTCAAGCCATTCTGCCGACAATGTTGAGACAAGTCTCTGGTCCCTTACAGGAAGGTACATGTGAGTTTAACATTTGTCCCAGTTTTGTCTGGGGTAGAGTTAATTTTCACCCCTAGTAGCTGATACAGTGCTGTGTTCTAGATTTAGGGTGAGAGTAATGTTGATAACACACTAATGGTTTAATTGTTGCTAAGTAGTGCTTACAGTAGTTGAGGACTTTTCCAGCCTCCCATACTCTGCTGGGTGCACAAGAAGCTGGAAGGGGAGGAGGCACAGCCAAGGCAGCTGACCCAAACTGGCCAAAGGGATATTCTGTACCATATGGCGTCATCCTCAGCATATAAACTGGGGGGAGTTGGCTGGAGGGGACATGGGACAGTGATCTCAGCTCGGGGACTGGTGGCTTGTCAATCCGTGCGTGGTGAGCTGTGAGCTGTTGCCTCACTCCCTCCCCCCGCCCCGTCTTCCATTATTATTGTTTTTATTGTTGTTAGTATTACTATTATTTAAATGGTTCTTATCTCAACCCACAAGTTTTCTTACTTTTGCCTTTCTGATTCTCTCTCCCATCCTATTGGGGTGGGGGTATGAGTGAGTGGCTGTGTGGTCCTTAGTTGGTAGCTAGGGTTATACCACAACGATTAGTCAACTAGCTTGTAACAATAACATAAATATTAATTAATATTAGAAAATAATTTATCAGTTCTTATAGTGGATTAGTTTATGAGGAAGTACCAGCTACAGGTTGGTTCTAGTATGGCTTCTTGTATGTTACTGTTTTTTTCTGTGGAGCTGTGTTTATACCAATTGGCACGTAACCATATATTGAAAGTAAGAGTTACAAATCTTGTGTCACTGCGAAGTATTTCAGAATACTCTCTTAAATTTTCCAGCGATGACAAGGCTGATAGCTCAAATGATGCTGGAGAAGCTAGTAAGCCTGCAGAGATGCCTCCTCAGAGAAGAAAACGGATCTCCACCATGCCCAATCTTGTCAAACCCAGAGCTGGGCCTTCATCTGCTCAGTGTGCTGCATCAAAACCACAAAGGCGAGCATCACAGGCTCCTGATAGCAGTGCTTCACTTCAGAAGGATTCCTCTCCATCAGAAGAGAGTAATGTTGAAAGCTCCTTAAAGTCTCCCATGCTGCCTGAAAAGAAGACGCCTGTGCCACAAGTGCCACAGTTTTCCCCACTAAAAAAACCGGTGAACAAAGAGCAAACTGTAGGTGTAGCTGCTCAAAAAAATGATGATACCTTGCAGAAGAATGTACCCTCCCCACTCAAGGAGAGACCAACACAGGAAAGATCAGGAACACCAGAAGAGAAGCTACTTACAAAACCTGTTCCCATAAAAGAGAAGCGAATATGTTCTGACCGTGAAAGGATCCTCAAAGCTCGGAAGTTAAGAGAAATGCTTAAGGAAGAGCTTAAGAAAGAGCGGATGGTAGGCCTCTATGTTGAGCAGTGCTGCTCTGTGAAGGGCAAAGACATGTGATTCATCTAACATACATTATCTTTTTGCAGTACTGTTTTCTGGTGATTGTCAGCTGCTTGCTGCTAATAGTCTGTGGTATCTCATAGCTCTGTATGTGTTTAGTCTGTTTATAAGCAGTAGTAGCACTGGGTTCCCTTGTAATACAGATGTCACAAGAAATTGAATATCTTTTCATTTGATTAGACCCATAAGCCTTTTTGACAAGATCTGCTATTGTGTAATCGTCTGCATTCCAACTTAAAAAGTTTCACAGTTGGTAGTACAGTGGGGAAGTGTGCTGTAAGAATCTTGGGATTTGGAGTTTCTCATATCTTTTCAACTTAATCATTGACCAGGTTCTGTAATTCTGAATAACTTTTCACTTTTACTATGTGCCAAGTATTGAATTTCTCTGAGAGGGTAAGTCACTTAAGGGTCTGTTGCAACCTCTCTGACAAAGGGATACTTTTATGATAAACTTCTTTCAGTTGTTTGGGGCAGGGGAACAACAAAAGTCCCTGAATGGTGAGTCCATAACCAAAGAAAAATATTCATTTGTGAAATATAAAGTACTATCAGGGTGAATTTAAGGGTTTGTGTTTTTTTTAATTCTTATATGGAAACAGTTGAAACACAGGCCTCCAGTAATTGAAGGACGTTCTCCACCAGATCGTTCTAAAATGACCATGAGAGACTTGATATACTATCTGCCAGAAAACAATCCTATGAAGTAAGTATGACTCATGTTCTCTCTTAGATTAAATAATTTTTCATTTTCTACCAATTTAATAATTGTGAAAAGGAGAATTCTTAAATGTGGAGTTTTAGCACAGTTGCAATATTGTTGCAATGGTAACAAAAGCTTCTAGATGTTTTCACATCTACTCAATCTTCATACAGAAATGAGAATGGAGATTAGTGTGCTTGTTGAAATACAAAAACAAAAACCTGTCCCTAGTGTTGATTTATCTCTGTATAAATGCAATACTAGGAATTTTTCTTCTTTTTTAAACTTGCTGCTGTTAAATGTTAGTTATCACTGCTAGGGATGTTAGGACTGCCTGCCACATCTGTGGACTACAGAAAGCTAAGCATTTCTCCTTCCTAGATGCTGAAGTGCAAAATGCACAGCAATACCCACGAGGTCTCTCTGTTCCAGCTGGATGGATGCAGCTGCTGCTGTTCCCTTTACAGGTTTTGCCAGCATCAAGGCTGACTGAGCATCCCAGAGGTGCACATACACAGGGAACACTAATGCAGCTGGCTGCACAGACTACCATGGACAGAGCAGGGCCTTTTCCTGCAGCTACCAACAACAATCACATAAACAGTACAGCTATCCCAAGTACTGTTCTTCCTCTCAGTAGCAGATGAGTTTTCTGTTACTGTTATCACCTGCTTGTTAATGGTCGTGTGCTTCTGTGTTTTATTTATCACTTCCCTGGATATTTTTTCTTTCGCACTGAGTAGTCCTTCAGTAGGTAATGAAACAGATGCTCTCAGATTCCCTGTAGCCTTGCAATGAATTACTGCTTGAAATTTTTTTCTTTTGTCCTTGCGTATTAAAGAAAAAAAGGCAAAATTCATTAAGCAGTGGTGGTTGTTCAGTTAGGCTCAAATCTAGATGTGATACAAAGAATTGAAAAGAAGCTTTGTGTTTCTTTGTCCATCATTCACTAAAAGCAGGTTTTGTGGAATGAAGCATGAATGTATCTATACAAACATCTCTAACTTTTTATAAAATTCTAGGTCTTCACTGGCAGAAGAAAAGAGAACAGAAAAAAATTCTGCACTGGGTCAAATGAAAGAGTAAGTCTTGGTGATGGAAGTACTTATAGTCAAAAAGTTTTCTGATGTTGGAAAAAAACCCATGTTTCTATGGTAATACTAGCACTGTAGGTATGTTTTTATTTTTACTGTTTCAGTGTCACAGCCCTTATTTGTAGCCAAATTGTAATTTGGGAAGGGAGGGTGGTTAAAGAGCATTTTGCTTTCAATATTACAGTGTTGGATTTGCCCGTTTTACAATAGAATGAAAAGCAGATTCCAGAGTTCAGATGTTGACTAACTTGCTGGTGGGTTGCATTGCTGTGTGGTTCATTAAATTGTTGAACATCTGGCATACAGAGCAGGAACTCAAGAAACTAACAAAAGTAATATTTTTTGCTTGGTCTCTTAAAATTGTAGGCAGGAAGAGAAAAGCACTCCTGATCATGAAGCAGAAGAGGAGGAGGAAGAAGCAGAGAATGGGGAGGAGAGTCTGGACGGTCCACTCCTAGTCCCTCGTGTGAAAGTAGCAGAAGATGGTTCAATTATTCTGGATGAAGAAAGGTAACAAATTCTGTACCTGACTCAATAACTATATATATTACACTGCTGGTTGGTTTGTGAATAGAGAACAGTTACGTCAGACAGGGAGAAACATGAGTGTATTTATGTGTTGAGAGTTGAGCTATCCTAACTTAGAGAACAGTGCAAATATGTGGCAAAATACGAGCAGCAGTTATCTGCATCTCAGTAGTGGCAAACTTTTTCTGTGAGAAAGCTTTTTGGAGAAGGAGATAGAGAGGAGGATGTCATATTTCATTACAGTGAATGAATGCTGAATATTTGTCAAACTTCGAAATTTCTTCTATTTAACTTTGTTTCTCACTGTTGCATCTGTCTGTTTACTGTTACTCAGTTGTCAGTATGATCTGCTCCAGCTTTGCATCTTGCATATTGCTGCTTTATTCAGCTGTCAGTGTTTTCAGTAACTTTGCTTAGAAGATTACTTTTTAAAGTATTAGATTACCAAATTATTAAGTTCCCCAAATGTATTATTAGCCTGAGACTTAGGCCAAGGTAAGGCTAGAGCAGTCCTGGTAAAGGAATTTGAAAGTACTTTAAAAGGATATGGAGAGGCTCTTGTGGTTTTGCAAAATAATTTTCTAGAATGTTAAAAAGACAATTTTTTTTTTTAAGATATTTATTTCTGTCTGTACTATAACTTCTAGAAAGGGAAAAGCAAATTTACTTGCACAGGTTGAGTAGGTTAATGATTTCTTGCTGTGTGTCTCTATTAAAATACATGTTAATATAGTTATTACACCTGATTATGGTACAAACTCTGATTTATGTCAGGAAAAATCTGAATGGCTGGCTTATAAACATTTACTATGTGTCTTGTTAGCAATACTTCCAGATGAGTATCTTTGTGTGTTTGCTTTTCCAGTTTAACTGTAGAAGTTCTAAGAACAAAAGGTCCATGTGTTGTAGAAGAAAATGATCCCATCTTTGAGCGTGGCTCTACAACTACATATTCCAGCTTCAGGAAAAGTTTTTACACAAAACCATGGTCAAATAAAGGTGAGTATTTTTTGTTTGTTTGTTTCAAGGTTTGAGTCTGCAGAAGAATCTTAGTTTCCCATCTCTGTTTTGTACTCAACAATTTTTATTTCCAATGGAGTAAAGGGATCTACTAATGTGTGATGTAGTCTTAACCTTCAAGCTCTTAGAACAGCAGAGGTCTGATATTTACTGTGAAAATTGGCATGTTTAAAAAATCCAGTGCCTTATGATATGCAGGCTACCTGTGAATGTTTTCTGTCATGAACATGTAGATGCTGTCTGCCTTATCAAAAGTGTAGTTTTGGATTATACTGTCCGGATATTTGAGCTCTATATGGAAATGTTAGCACTTCTTAACAGCTTCTTTGCTTGATTCTTCCAGCATGGGCAGGAATAAATTCTATAAGGCATCTCTGTGTGGGCTGTATTTCGGTGCACGTGGACAGCTGTGTTTTTATGAGTGAGTGGGTTGGGGTTTTTTTATTACACCTACTGTGAATAGATCATTATCTCTAGGCAGACAATGTTGTGCAAGACTTTTTACAATTGGAAGTGTTTTTTACAATCATAGATGGAAAATTAGCTTCAGAATTCACTATGCTGCTTCTGGAACGCACTCTTTTTCTGTTAACAAATAATAATGGAGATGGTATTTTTACACACGCTTTTTTCTGATTTCTGTTTGTGGTTGTGTTCATAATAAAAATGAACATTGGCAATTTGGAGTGGGTTAGCTGTGATTTACTAGTTTTACAAAACGTATTCTACATTCTGCAGTTTTATAGTAGATTAGACAGTTCATTCAGCAAATGTTATTAGAGGTACTTAGGTAAAATAACACATATGTTCTGGCCCAGCCAAACCTGCAGCCACAGTAGATAATCTTAATGCAATGAGATAGATAGCTTTAAGCTTGAAAGGTGTTTTTATTTTAGATAGCAAGAAGGATGATTAACTAAATACTGAAGTGTGTGTATCTCTTTTCCCGTCCAGAAACAGACATGTTCTTTTTAGCTATCAGTATGGTAGGAACAGACTTCTCCTTGATTGGACGGCTGTTTCCTCATAGAGCCAGAGCAGAAATTAAGGTAAAAATGAAAGCACTTAAAGCAATTAAATGTGTGTTTTCACTTTTCTGTTTCTCATTTGCTATTCCTATGCTTCCTCTATTAGTATTGATAATTTTGATGCTAACTGGCTCTGTAGCAATGCTTTTTTTAATACCTGTTTCCAAGAGGTAGTAAGTATCTGAAACATTAATATGCTGTGTTGAATTCCTATCAACATATCTAGTAAATATAGCGTATCTAGGCACAGTTTATCTCAATTTTATTTTAACTGAAGAATACTGCTAAGCATAACTAGATATTTGGTGGGGGTCTTCTGTGTTGCCTCTTTCATGGTACCCAGCTGGGAAAATCAGTATTTCAAGCCCTGCTTAGATTGGAAGTACTGACAAAGATGTTGAAAATAATAAAAAATTATGACTGGTGATATTTATTGGTGACATTTTATATTTTAAAATTAATTACAAACTTGTGTTCTGTGAGTGTGCTTCTAAGTTTTAACAACTTTAGTTGGTGGAAAATTTTGTTGCATTGGAGAATGTTGATCTTGATCTGCCATTTTGTACAATATACTGTTGCATTTTGTTCTTACTAAAAAAGACAAATATACCTTTGCTTTTAGAACAAGTTCAAACGTGAGGAAAAAGCTAATGGATGGAGGATAGACAAAGCTTTCAGTAAGTAAAGTAAATGTACCTCACCCTACAATGAATCATTAAATGGTAGTCATCTTTTTTCATGGCAATTTTTGTGCTTTTCCTTGCTTGAATTAATTATGAGAAAAAGGTTTTGCTCATAGGTGAGTTCAGAAACCGGGGTTTCTAAGTAAAAACTTAGGTTTTTACAACAAGCATGGTACACAGTAAAGATCATTAGGTTTAATTTCTGGCTTTACCATATATCTGATAAATGAGATTAATATAAATTTTCCTACATATTCAGTTGAAGATTATTCTGATTCATGGGAATTTCTGGCACAGTTACTTATTGTAAATTGCTTTGAGAATCCTTAAAGGCTTTGCGTGTTATTTGAATGAGCTACGTAAGTCCTAGAACAGCATCTTAATATGTTATTTGATACTATGGTACTATTCATGTATTTGTCACTTCTTAATTTTTCTAAACTAGTAAGTACTGTAACCTTTTTACTATTTGTTTTTTAAAACCAAGCTACTGTAATCCAACTCTACTATAATGTCAACTCTAGTCCCAGTTCAAGTGGTGCAGAAAGTATTTTCAAAAAACAATTATCTCTTTAAATTTTTATAGCCTTTGCTTTTTATTATCATAACATGTACTACTGATTATTTTACAAAGCAGAAACTTGAAAAAATTATCAACTTTGAAACATTTTCTATTTCTTTGCTGTAATCTGATAGAAGAGAAGCGGCCCTTTGATTTTGAATTCTTTGCCCAGTTGCTTGAGAAGGTCTTAGCAGATGAGGAAAAGAGGAAGCAAAAAACTATTAAAAGCCAGAAGCAAAAGGAAAAGAAGCCATCAAGGCCTCGGAAGAAGCCAAAAGGTACTTCAAAAGAATGCTTCATATACCATTACAGAGCAGTGGTCAGTAATGAGTGGCTAGCGGAGGAAAAGACCATGTAGGTATTCCTTTTCTTCCATGTTCTGGACAGGGCAAGATGATCCTGGCTTTATAGTGTAGCTTTTTCAGATGTAGTTTACTGATGTGCAGGATGGTAATAGTTGGTAGCAGCCAGTTTCCTGAGGTCACTTTTCTCTGGGCAGGAATGTGAGACCACACAGAGATTAGCACTGTTCCACAGTCTGAAGCACTGATATTCTAAACAGGATATTTAATTTAACAGTTGATAAGAATCTCCATGAGTTGCTAACAAATCCACTTCTCTACAGTCCTTGGGCTAAAACCGTATTTTTGACAAGGTCTTCCGTGACTTCTAAATTACATTTTTCTTACATTTTAAACCCTTTTCTTTTAAGGGTTCTGTTTCTTTAGTTGTAGTTTGACTCGTTACGTCTGAAGTATGCGATTCTTTTCAAGGAGTCTTGTAAAAATTGTTTTAGTTTTCTGGTCTGTTCAAAATAAAGGATAAAGCTTATGTTTAATTACTGTTGATCACTATATAGTTTCTTATTACCTCAGTACCTGTGAAAGGACTGTTAATAGATGTGCTTAAAATAAAAACAGCTATATTGACACCATTTCATAAATTCCTAGGTAATTCTGTTGGGTTGTTCACTTGTTTGCTCCACAAGAACCCATTTTCTTCTAAGTGGTATTGTGGAACGAACAAGTGAGCAACCTTTTTAAAGGGAATACTAGCTAGGAAGCAGCATAGCTATTTCATTCTTAAAATTGACATAGTTTCTGCTTTTTTATACCCTTGATTTCTGATTTGATTAAGTGAGATGTCCTACCTATTAGGACGTACAGCTGCATATCGAAATTCTGTTCGTAGACTTTAATGGTACTTTATGTGTAAAGCAGTGTGAGTATGCTTTTCTATTTCTCTTGCATTGTGGATTTCTTAACAGCAGGGGAACAAGTTTGTATGAGAACAACAAAAAGGACAGGGAAAGAAAGGTTCTTGGTGGTTGATGTTCTGCATAAATACAAAATCAAGACAAAATGCCCTGTGAAAAGGGGAGGCAAAAGAATTTTAGAAACTCATTAAACCCAGAAGAGAACTTGTGAATTTTTAGCTAGATAATAGTTCAGCTTTCTTATGTAAATAAGAATGATTAACTGCAGTACATCTATTGATCAAAATTACTTTTTCATGGCATACTTTCTCTAACCATCATAACCTCTTTCTGCAGAGATGTGATAATTCTTTACAGGAATAGCAATGTCTGTTTTTCCAGGATCCAAAAGTGACTGTGTAACCTGTTAAAAAAGGAACTCTTGTTCCTATATGTAAAAATATATCAGTGATATATTTTTATAATTTATATATTTTTATTTATAATATAATATTTTAGTAAAAACTCATTTACTAAATTGGCTTTTCCTCCTATATTGACTTTACCTTGGTGAAGTGTTGACCCATGTACAGAATGCGTTTTGCATTTAGTGTTGAAGTTAATCTGCTTTTCTGTTTAGTCAGTGACTGACTTCTCATGGGCCTGCTCATATGCCTGGCAATATACTGGCAGTGAGGTATGAATTCAAAAGATGTTGCTGGTGGAAATATCTTTGCGATTTATGGTTCCTAATACTCCACCAGTCTATTAACCAGGAACCATATTGTCTCAATAGCAAAAGCTGCCAACACAGAAGCTGCTAGTGATCAAGATGATCTTCAGGAAGCCAGAATTTCTGATACAGAAACAGAAGCAGATGCTGTGACGGCTGAGAAGGAAAATGAGGAATCCTTGGGCGTTTCTGAACAGGCAGAAGAACAGCTTGCAATAGAGCCAGCATTAGCAAAAAAGAAGAGAAAGAAGAGGAGAAAAGATGATCTTGAACAGGAAGTGGAGAATCTTCCAGAAGAAATGGCTGTCCATTCAAAAATTGCTGAAGATGATAAATCCTCTAAGAAAAGTAAGAGACAAAGATGCTCACTTTCAAATGTTCAGATATAAATTTTTTATATAAAGACATTGCAAACTTAAAAATGAGAGCTTGGGTTTTGATTTATATCACTGATCTGCCTTGGGAGGTTGCAGAACAAAGCCTTTCAAAACAGCTTTTCATACTAAGTCTAAACATTTTACTTCTGCTGAGAACAGTTCTCTTGAATCTCAATACTTGGGTATTTTCTGCTGGGATTTTGGTTTAAACAAACTTTTGCTTCGCTGTAGCTAGGATGTGAGAATTGGAATTCTAAGATGTTGCCCAGAATGTCCAAATTGATTTAATTCTTTTTCATTAGCAGAAAAACAAATGGTGTGTGATGCAAACAGCGATGGTCATAGTACCTGTAGAGAAGAACTGGATAGAGTTATTGAAGAAAAACAATATGAGAGTGCAGTTACAGAGGAAGAGAGATCAGAGTCTTGTTTATCAGCAGAATGTGTAACGGAGAGAGAAAAGGATGTCAGCTCATGCAGGTGATGTTTACAATGGAAGGCTTAGGCAAAATAAAAAATATTTTAAAGTTTTAATATTGGTTTTATATATTCATGCTTACCATCATGTTAACTGGCACAGAATGGGCAGGTTTTTTGTTTGTGGACTGTCCTGGATTTTAGTACGCTGTTTTTAATTTACACTTTCAATATATTCTCTGCCCTGATGGGCTACCCTTGCAAAGTTAATTTACATTAATATGAAAATCCTGTCCAAAACTTCTTTCGCTTTTTTTTTTTAGGGTGTTCAGGAACGTTATTGGCTTATGCTAACTCTTAATATTTCTCTGAAAGCACTGCTTGGTGATGTTGCTAATTAGTGTTGCTATATACTTGGAATTTCTATCTGTTTTTAGTAAGATGGTTCTTGTGGGAAAGGAAAGTTGCTTGGACTTCATTTATGCAGAACCTAGGTGGGAGGCAAGGTTTTGGTTTCAATTTTGGGCATTTTATTAGAAAGACAGTGAATGTTTTATTAAACTTGTTATACAAGAAAGTGGCAAATATAAAAAGTCGTTATGAAACTGATAGTGCTACTTCAGAATTTTGTGTGTTATTGTATTTAGCTGTATTGTAATTGTTTGTTATTTCATACAGATTCCCAGAACTTTTATATGCTTTAATACCTCATTGGAAGCATATGAAGGAAAAACATTTGATTGAACTCAAGATAGATTGTTACAGAAGATCAGGGGGAAAAAAAGCTTCTGCATACAGTGTTTATATTAGTAAAGTCTTTTAAAAAACTGTCTTGTCTGGAATATTCAGATGGAATATTACCATCTTATTGTAATACCATTGCTAAGGTACAAAAGTTGTTTTAAAGCTCATATCCTGCAAATACTACTAAAACTTGTTCTCTGAAATACATACAGTTATCTAATGTCAAAATTGCATAATTTTTCTGTGCAACTTGGTCTGCTGTAAACAATAATATCTTTTTTAATTGAAATATACTGATGTCTTTGTGTGCTTTTATTGATTTCAGCTTTGAACATACCAATGATGTTATACTAGAAAAGGAACCTACTAAACTGAGAACCCTAGATATTAGAGATGATACATCACAGGAAAGCCAGATTTCAGAGTTACTTGTTTCAAACATTAGAAGCAATAAAAGACAATCTGAAGAAACCAGAGGAACAAAGGTATTATTACTTTTTAACGTAATTCTTACTTTTTAATATCTTCCTCTTTACCATTAAGAGTGGTTTTGTAAATCTGAGCCATTTTTGGTGGTTTTTGTGATGTTTTTACCACTAAGTGGAAAAAAGGCAACAACCCTGAGAACATTACCAAAATATAAATACTATCAATTTGGCTGGCTTTAATGGGTTCTATGTTATACCAAATTTATTCAGAGAGTAAAGTGTGCATGCCTGGCTTACTTCATAGACAATTAAAACACCTGAACAGTTTAATTATTTGGGAGTGAAGCAGTACAATGTCAATAGTAAAAACTTGGTGCAAGATTTTGCTGGCTTACGCTTACTAGTGCAATGTTAGAAACTGATTTGATCAGGATGAGCACTGGGTTGTTCATGCTGCCTCAGAATGGAAACCTGTGTGAAGTCTTGTCCGCTGGTACTGGCTGCCATGAGGTATTTCAGGAAAGGTATAAGAAACTGAACTGAGATTGAATTATCTTTCATTGGGTATGTTCTAATCAGATCCAGCAGTTTAGAAACTTCCTGAGATTGTGCCTGGATTCTTTTGAAGTCCTTGATGCATCATTTACTCATAAGTTTGTCTAGCTGCTTTTTTTGCATCTATCTTTACCTTTGTCGTGAATTGTATACTACAGCTGAGAGTTAATTCCTTTAATTATTCACTTAATGAAAAAGAGTATTCTTTGGGTTGTTTTAAGCCTGATGCCTGGCAGTTTAATATGCACTGTACTTCCATTGTTATGTTCCTGTTAATCTTATTCAAGTTATTCTTTATAATGCCACTTTTTTCTCTCTCCAACAATATTGTTTTCAAGCTGAAGAGTCCTAATCTTACCTTTCTCCTCATATAGTGAAAGTTCCATTCCTCTGATTGTCCTTCTATCCTTGCATCATTGCCATTTTTGGAACTTATTACCATACTGTTTTAAAGACTTGTGCTGAGGGGGAATGAATTACTTGTGCTTTCTAAGATGAAGAATGATCTTATGGCTAAAGTTTGTGGTGAGAGATTAGGAGATTCTGTTAGTGTTATACGTCCATTGGCCTCTATTTTAGATGCTGTTACCTAAAAGAATGTCTTCATCTTAACAGAAAATCAGCTGATTAGGATCTTTGCAAATACTAAATGCTTCTAGTTGGAAATGTTATAACGATACAATCTGCTGATGTTAGTTGGAATAATATTTATAAAAATCAATGAGCTGAACAGGAAAATGTGCTATGTAGACCAGCCTATTATAGTGGTGTCAGTAGCCTGCGTAGCTAAGGTCTCTGGCTGATGATGTATGGCTGTTTGACATGAGAAAGGGGCATAGTAATCCTAAAACTGACAATTTCAAAAGTCCTTTTATGTCAGTTCTAATTCTCTTGGCCTGCTGTGGTTAATCTATTTTAAAAGTATATGAACATAATCACTGTCCTAAAAGTAGAAATACTAAGCCAACCAGTGATTTGAAACATGATTCTATTACATAAAAGAGGTAAATAGAGAAACAATGTTTTTATGCAGTAGGCTTTTACCTTAATTAACTAAATAGATTCCATAAAATCTTTGTTGTAATTGTGATTAGTTTGCTATGTTGTAAAATTTATTTCATTTTCAGAGTGATGGTCAGTGCTCTCTAGGAAAATGATTTAAATACTAGACCTGGAAAGTAATGATGGCTGATACTACCTAAGGAATCTGTTATCAGCTTCATCCAATTAAAAGACAAAGAAATGGGCTGACAGGAACCTCATGAAGTTCAACATGAGGAAGTATGAAGTCCTGCACCTGGGGAGGGACAATCCCAGGCACCAGTATGTGATAGGAGCCACCCACCTGGAGAGCAGCTTTGTAGAAAAGGACCTGGGCATCCTGGTGGACACCAAGTTGAACATGAGCCAGCAGTGTGCCCTGGCTGCAAAAAAGGCTAATGGTGTCCTGGGTTGCATTAGCAGAAGCATTGTTAGCAGGTTGAGGGGGTGATCCTTCCCCTCTATTTGGCACTGGTGAGGCCACACCTGGAGTACTGTGACCAGTTCTGGGCTCCCCAGTATGAGAGAAATGTATATACTGGAGATGGCCCATCAAAGGGCCATGAATGGTGATGGGACAGAAGTGTCTCTCCTGTGGCAAAAGGCTAAAAGAGTGGGGGCAGTTCAGCCTGGAGAAGAGAAGGCTCAGGGGGATCTCTTCAATATCTATATAAAAACCTAAAGGGAGGGTGCAAAGAGGGTGAAGCCAGGCTCTTTCCAGTGGTGGCCAGTGACAGGACCAGAGGGAATGGGCACCAGCTGAAACACAGGAGGTTTCTTCTGAACATCAGGAAGTACTTTTCTACTGTGAGGGTGACTGAGCACTGGCATAGGTTGCCCAGAGAGACTGGGGAGTCTCCATCCATGGCAATATTCAAAAGCTGTGTGGACATGGTATTGGAGAACCAGTTCTAGGTGGCCCTGCTTGAGCAAAGGTTTGAACCAGATGACCTCCAGAGGTCCCTTCCAACCTCAACCATTCTGTGAATCTTGTTCTTGTTTCCACTTTTCTTTACAACAAATAGTTCTTCTATGCTTATTGTTTCATTTCTAAAATGCTATTTTTTTCCTTACTCAGAACAAAGACACACATGATTTTCATAGACCAGAGGAAAAGCAGAGTGTGTCAGACAGTGACTCTCAGTCTGAAATCATGTAAGTAGAATAATATATTTTACCTTGAAATGGTGCTTCAGCTAAACCCACATTTATTTAATTTTGATATAATTCTGATTGACCATAGTAGGTTGGACTAGAGGGTAGATCATGATAACTTTTTTTCCATAGTCAGTTAAGTTTTTTGATAGAAATTTTGATCACTGAGGAGCAATACTTTAACTAAGATTTAAAATGTTACATGGGAACGAGGAGGAAAACTTAACTAAGATTGGAAAAAAACCAGCCCCTCTACAGTCAGCAAGAACAAGAGAGTTCTCTGAAGAAATTCTGCTGCTTTGTGGGTGAACCTTAATTGTGAAAATCGATTATTTTTTTTTTTGGGGGGTGGGGTGGGTTTATTTTTTGCTGTGAGGTTTTTTTGTTGTTGTTGTCCTGGTATTCAGCTGGGATAGAGTTAATTTTCCTTCTAGTAGCTGATACAGTGCTGTGTTTTGGATTTAGGATGAGAATAATGTTGATAACACACTGATGTTTCAGTTGTTGCTAAGTAGTGCTTGCACTAGTCAAGGACTGTTCCAGCCTCCCATGGCCTGCCAGGGTCACAGGAAGCTGGGAGGGGAGAAGGCACAGCCAAGACAGCTGACCCAAACTGGCCAAAGGGGTGTTTCATACCAAATGACATGCTCAGTGTGGGGAGTTGGCTGGGGAGGGCAGTGATGTCGGTTTAAGGACTGGCAGGGCATCCGTCAGCAGGTGGTAAGCATTTCCATCACTTCTTTTTTCCCTGGGTTCCCCCATGCCTCCTGTTGTTTTCATTTTAATTTAGTAGTAGTAGTATTAGTATTAAACTGTTATTATTTCAACCCATGAGTTTTCTTACTTTTGCCCTTCTGATTCTTTCCCCCATCCTACTGGGGTAGGGGGAGTGAGTGAGCAGCTGTGGGATGCTTAGTGGGGGACTAGGGTTAAACCATGACGTTTGTAAAAGGGCCTCACTGTATTCTTTGAAATTCACAGCTGTCTGTCAGAGCTTATTAGCTGCCCACATCATGTGTATGGTGTATACATACCTTCCTAATTGGAAACTGTTGCTCTTTGGAACTTGGTGCAGGAATCTAAGCTGAGACATATCTCTCAAAGATACTCCAAGCTGTCTCTGTCTTACGTGCACTCCTTCATGAGGTTAATCTTTGTGACTATTTCTTACACTTATTGCTGTAACTGAGCAATAGTGTTTAAACAAGTCTGTGCCTAAAGGTTCCTTTTTTGTGTCACTGGCAACTTCCTATTCCATGATATGATTTTTAAAGGTGATTTAGAATTGGGTTACTAGTTAATACTAAATTGTTTTTCAGGATTCTGTCTTTCCCTTATTGAAGGGCAGTTCACTCTTATGGTAAAGACTGTCAAAGCTTTATTTGACCTGTCCTAGGAAGAATATAAGAAAAGGTAGTAGTTCCCAATATGAAGATTATTGATAAGCTGTAGGGCTCTGTCAAACAGGGTGTGAATCCCAGGACACTCTATTCCGAGGGTTAAGGACACAGATTGATTTATGTTCCCTATTCTTCAATAATGTATGGAGTTGGCAGTGGGACAAGGTGTTTGAAAACAGCAGTTCATATAGTGCTGTGAGTGGGATAGCTTTGAAAGGGGATTGAGGGACAAGAGTGGCAGATGCAAAATTGTGTATGTAAAATAAGTCTGCTCAGTGTTGGAAATCAGTAATCTTTATCAGTTTTTTGTCTTGCTGCATTACGAATGCAGTCTGTGGTGCTCTTGAAGTACATCTTGGACCTTATAAGACTTCACGTTTGTCTTTGGTAATACTATATGCCACCTCTTCTTCTCTCTTAAGGAAAACTGAAAACCCACCAGACAGCGGACGCTTGCAAAGACCTAAACCCAGTTTAGTGAGATTATCTGAAAGGAGAGAAGCAGCAGCCCAAGAGAAAATGGAGGGTGAGACTTCCTCTCCAAAACTTGTGAAGACAGATGAAAAGGTCAGAAGGAGGAATGTTGCTTAATAAGCTATATTCTTGATGCTTTATCCATTTTGACTAATGCTGATACTGTGGACCAGCTACAGTCTAATAAGTAGTATTCTGAGAACTGCCTCTGATGTCCCAAGTGGTATTCATTGGCTCCGTTCTGATTGTCCGAGAGTAATATATTCATTGCCTCAATTCCAGTGCTCTGAGGCAGACAGTAGAAGAAGCAGAAATGAAGTCACAGAGGTAGAGAAAATGGATTTGGATGCTAAATCTGAGTAAGTATTAGGATCACATTTCCAGTCTCCCGGAATTAACTGACTATAATTGTTAATTTATTCTATATAGTGCTGTTATAAAAAGGCAACAGTAATTGTGAAGTTTTAATATAAATCTTAAATTTTACTTTGGCATTCTCTTGGATGAGATCAAGAGATACTGAGGTAGAAGGTATGTACTTCTTTTCTGGGAACTTGAGGAAAACATTACTTTATGAAGGACCATCTGTGCTTGGAATTTGGGAGGGAGAAGGAAGTGCTAACTATGGCTTTGCCTGCTTCCCACCTGCAGTTGCCAGCTAATGGCTCTGCTTCTCACACTTGAAGAAGCAGCTATGGTGTGCAGTCTGTTAGGTTCCTCCTTTGTGTGATAACTTCATATCTTTTTAAAAGGTAAATAAGTTGAGTTTTCATGCTCTGTAAGAATAAACAAAGTTTGCTTCTTATGTGAAGAAACTTGTGTAAGTTTGTGCAAATCCTTTCAAAGACAACCCAATTCCAGTAAAGAAAACTGTCCAAATATTGAATATTATATGGGCTTGAATATTATGGAGTAAATATCACTGTTGTGGATACTTTGTGCAGAGAACCTGAAGAAAGAGTAACTTCAAAGGCAAAGGTTAGAGGACGTCAAAAGAGATTTAAGCCTAATGTTACAAGAGTGTCTGGAAGGAAAGAAGAGCCTGGAAAAGATGCAGGAAATGATGATACAATGTCCCATCCACAGCCTAAGAGAAAAACCAAACAGGTAGTTAATAGAGTTAAGGAAACTAGAGTTAATACGTTAAGTGAAAAGCTACTGGATCCAGCGGCTTCCTCCCCCCTTCTTCTTTGCCCCACCCCCCCCCCGCCGCCGCCGCCGCCGCCTCTGTCGCTCCCCCCCCCCCGCCGTCGTCGCTGTGTCCGTCCCCCCCCCGCCGTCGTCGCTGTGTCCGTCCCCCCGCCGCCGTCGTCGCTGTGTCCGTCCCCCCGCCGCCGTCGTCGCTGTGTCCGTCCCCCCGCCGCCGTCGTCGCTGTGTCCGTCCCCCCGCCGCCGTCGTCGCTGTGCCCCCCCCCCCGTCGTCGTCTCTGTCGCTCGCCACCGTCGTCGTCTCCTCCTCTGTGGCCCCCCCCCCCCCGTTGTCTCTGTCGCTCCCCCCACTCCGTCGTCTCCTCTGTGGCCCCCCCCCCATCGTCGCTGTCGTTCTCATCCTGCCGTTGTCGTCTCTGTGTTGCCCCCCCATCCCGCCGTCGTCTTTTTATCTGTGTCCCCTTTCGTCTTCGTCACCCTGCCTGATGTGTATACCCCCACCCTGTCAGCGGTGTGTGCCGCCCCCCACCCCCCTTCATCGGTGTGTGTCTGGCCGCCCCCCACCCTTCTTCATCAGTGTCCCGTCTCCCTGTCCCCCTTCTTCATCGGTGTGTGTGTGTAGAACCGCACCCTCCCCTTGTGGCCTCCTCCCCCGTCTGTGTGGCCCCCTTCTCTTGTCTGTGGCCCGGCCCCCCCCTTCTGTGCTCCTGCCCCACCCCTGTCGTCATCGTTGGTGTCTCCCCCTCATCATCGTTCGTGTGTTGTTGTGGTGTTCCCCCCCCAGTCGTTGAGGTCATCCGCCCCCCCTCTGTTGTCGCAGTCCCCGACTTTCTTCTGTCCCCCTCCCTCCCCCCTTACTTACCCTGCAGTGATAGTGTGGTATTGCTTAGGGGCCTCTGCTAAGCTGGAAGCCTGTCACACAAGCAGGAGATGCCAATAATCTTTCATGTCCTGTAGCAAACACAGCTTTAGTTGTTTGATCTAGATTTTACTGCACTAAGCACTGTGTAATTACCAGTGTCTGTCATAAGTAATCCATTTTGTATCATGTTACGGGCCTTTACCTGGTCTGTTAGGTAATGCTGTACTTCACAAAAGAAAGAGCCTTAATGTCTTATTGTTCTATTTCTGTTCAGAATACTGACCAAAGTTATGGTTCGGATGCTGTCAGTGAAGCAGCTGCAGAAAAAGATGATGAAGTCCTGGAGACAGTGTCTCAGTAAGTATGTGAAAAATGAGAAGGCATGTGCTGCTCTCCAGCAATTTGCCATCGCTTTCACTTCTGGTAGTATTACATAGCGTGGTGATTACATAATTTTCTGAAGAAACTTCTACATAGAGAGAGAAATTGAGGGAAGAATTGGAACTTTTTTTTATGCATGAAACATCAGTTAAACATTTTCATTTTTAAAGCAATGCATTTAAATGAGATGTCAGTCATGATAAATGCAAAAAAAACCTGGAAAGTTGGTTCCTTGAAAACTCAGACAAGCCTTCTCCAGTAGATTTAATGCTGAAATGCATCTGTTCCAGTGGTGGAAAGTGTTTCGCATTTAAACAATGGGAATAAGTGTTTGTTCTTAAAGCGTAGTTACATGTTAGGTGTCTGGTATTAGGGAAAAAAATTCCAACATGTGGGCAATTTAATGCACATGTTAACTAAGAATGTTTCTTGTATTTCTTTTCAGTGGAGAAATGATATCGGTAGTGTAACAGGAAGAATATGTTCTACAGGAGAGATTATTAAAAAAAAAAACCCCAACCAACCAAAAAAACCCAAACCCTCAAAAAAAATCCCCCCAAAACAAAAAAAAGCCCCCAATAACAAAAAAAAGCAGTATCAGCAACAAAAAAATCCCCAAACTTTTTTTTTAAAGGGGAATAGTTGAATAGGATGGAGGCAGGTAAACTGGGTTTGATAATCTGGCAGAAATATACTTTAGCAGTTATTTCTTTCATGGACATGCTACATATAACTGGGTGCTCCAGGTAAAAAGGCATAGGAGTATCTGATAGTTATAATAATGTGTGTCTGATATTTTTACGTTAGTAAGATTATTAAGTTATTTATGTATTTTCTGAATGTTCATGATTTTTAACCCTTCATTAAATTAGGTCCATCCATCTACCTCTAGACCAGATAGGAATACACGAAGAGCCATTATGGGTCAGAAAAAGGCCTGTCTAGTGTGGTATCCTGTCTCCAGTGGGAAAAGAAAAAGAACAGGGCAAACTTAAGTTTAAACTTGTCAGGTACTTTTTCAGTCTCTAGCAGGTAATTTTCTAACTTTATTGTGTCATGAAGTTAGTAATGCATAGCTACATTTTAGATAAGTGTATGTTAATAACTGTTTAAAGAAAAGAGAAGAAAAAATTATCACTTCTCCAGGACTCCTGCCACTTTCAGATGTGGTATCTACTTATGGATCTTGTGTATTTTTCCAGGTCTAATGAATCAGCTGGCTTACAAGAAGACAGCAAACAGAGTGTGCTGAAACCAACACCTTTGAAGAGAGGCGGAGAAGAGAGACCAAAACCAAACCTAGGAAGAACTATTGCTAGGGAAAAAGACCTGACAAATGAAGAAGATCCTGAAGAGGAGAAAACCGAAGGTGGAGAAGTAGAAGAAAGTGTGATACACCACAGGGATGAAAACAATGATCCATGCCTCAAAAATGTAAGTTTCTTGAGCAGTTGCTTAGGCACACTGTTTTGCTGGGGCCTAAGTAGAAGCCTTTAGTAAAAATGACCTGGTACATATCACATAATTTGTAAGCATGGCCTTTGCATGCTTTGTTTATTCTTTCAGAATAAACTGAATTATTACAGAATTTTCTCATGCTTGCACTTGGGTTCTGTTGTCCATGGATAGATGGATTATATCTCACTTTGTTGTGTTATTTGTGATACCAGATCTGAAAAGAAAAATGCAGAGAAAAAAGGTCTCTTGGAAAAGAGACCAATTCAGATAGAAACTACATAGAAAAATAACAAATTTTTACTGTTAAAGTATCTACTGATATTAGTTGGATGCACAGGAACCAAGAGATATCTTTTTAGTGTTTTTGTAAGAGATACTAAAATAAACTTTTTCTTTTCCCCCAGTCCTCTAAAAGAGGTTGAACAAATATTTCATCTAATAGAGTGAAACTTTTATTCCTTTTAGGATGTGATGTTTCATGAAGACACTCAGCCATGCAATGTGATGTTGGAAGGGGATGTTTCTATGGAATCTGGGGTGAACTCAGGATGTACAAGGGAGTGTTCCCATGAAAAATCCTCAGAAGCAGACAGCTATGAATGTGAAAAGGCATTGTCAGATGTCTTGAAACAGGTTTCAGATTTCAGTATAGGGTAAGGTTATTTTTTAAATGGAGAGAAGGGATGGTTCGAAACCATTAATATCTCTAGTTATTCTACACTTTTACATTAACTCCAGCATAAAAAACATGGTTTGTATCTACATTGAGATGTTTAATCAAGACAATACTAGACTTAAACAAACAAAACCCCAAGAGCTCGAAAGCACTGAATTTATATGCTGTTGGATGTTAATTTTGTCTTTAGACCGTGAGCTCAGTTTTCAAATAAATAAGTTTTCCTGATGCTCAGTTCCTGTGGTTATCTTCTCTGTGTTGGTCCTAATGGTGCATCCCTATATGTTAATGCAAATCCTTGAGTGTAGGGTTTGGTTTCCTATTAAAATGTCCTTTAAAAAAACTAAACTGTGCTGTAAATCTACTGGGTAGTTTTAAACATGATTAGACAAAGAAAAGCATTTGTAAAACGTTTATATTCCTCTTAGTGTGGCTGGAAGTTACAGTTGTTCTGAAATGGCATATTTTTTTAACAGGTGTTTGCTCACCTCTTTATAAGGGTTTTGGTGATGTTCAATGTGCTTTTATTGGATCTTTTCAGAATAACTTTGTTTTCTTTTGCTGTAATTTGTTATTGTTATAAGAAAGCTAAGGATGTTTAAACTGAGCTACTGTATTGAAGAGAGCTACATACAAGTATGTCATATATGAGTTGGAGAACCACTGGTGTCCCATGCCTTTGATTGTTCTTTTGTTTGTTTTTGTAGGGAATGTGGTCTTCAGAAGGAAGAGGAGAAAACTGTTACATCATCAGCTTGGCTACAGAGGAGTCGATTCCAGAAACCAAAGCCAAATTTAAGAATGACAACTAGTAGAAAGGAAGTGCTGGATGTAAATAATAAAGTTGTATCACAGAAAGATACCAACAAGGAAGAAGGCTTGACACAGTGTGGCAGTGAATGTAGTATTCTTCCTGATACAGCTGTAAGGCATTTTTTTTCCTTCAGTTGTATTTGAGCTTTTGGGCTTGTGAAAGGAATACTGATGATTTAAAAAATACAAGTTAATCTTTTTTGAAACATCTTTTTCAAAAGCTAAAATATGCTACGTGAAAACTCTGGTACTTTCCACTTGGCTGTATGTGAGGAGAAAAAGATTACCTATATTCTATATCTTGTTATGTGTCTAGATGTCTTTCTGACCTGAGTGGGCCTTGTAGAGTTGACAGTGAAGAAAGAAAGTATTGATAGAAGATGACAAAGAAAATCATCTAAATTTCAAGCTATTTTGTTTAAAAGAAACAAAATGTATGTTTGTTCTGGAAAGACTGGGAAATTACTAGTTGAGCAGTTACAGAGGGGTTTTTGCAGGAAACACTTCAGAGAGTGATTAGTACTGAACTTTGTGGACATCACAGTGTCTCCTTTTGGTTTAGTATCATGAATTTTTCTGTTTCTGGTGTTTACATTTTTCAGAAAGTGGGAAAATATGAAGTCCTGCAACCACTGGAATCCTTAGGAAAGGAGAAATTATTTGGCTTTCAGGAGGTTTCTGAGAGGCCAAGTTCTAAGTCCCCAAAGACACTTTCAAGGTCAGAGGATGGTGAACTCAAGTTTTGTCCACCTGAAATTAACCAAGATGCCACCTCAACTACTAATGCAGGGTAAGGGCTTCGCTACTTTTGTTTCTTGACTGTAACAAGGTATTTTAAAAGGAAATCATTGTGCCAATGGATTGCTAACTGGCAAAGAAAGTCCGGTAAAAATACTGAAGGAAATCTCAGTTCTCATAGTTTTGACACTAGTAATACTAAAATTCCAGTTACTTCTATGCTAAACATGAAATTAATGAGCATTCACTTTACAACTGTTTCATCATTTGAAACACTAGATTTATTTCAGGTAAGCAGAGAAATACTAGTTCACTTATCAGAGAAACCATGGGAAAATTGCTTTGGTTTTATAGTAGTAAGCAGACAGTAAGTTAATGCCTCCAGTGAGTTAGTTAATTCTGTTGCAGGAGTAGTTAGGAGACTGGTGCTTTGAAATTTTTGCTGCAACAAAGTTTTGTGTTTGTAACTTAAGCACAGCAGAACTTTACAAGGTTTCTTTTAACTACTCAGCTCTTTTATGTGTAAATATAAAGAACCTGTGTTTGTTAATGATATGCTTTTGTGTTAAGTTTTGGGTTTATTTTTTTCTGTCTGGCTTAGCATTGATAGCACAAACAGCACTGAAGAAGAAAGTAAACGAACACCTCTTCAACCTGTCCAGTTAGTGCGAAGCAGATTTCAAAGGTATAAGCCAAACTTGGGAAGAGCTGTTGGAAAGAAGGAATTGCGAATATCAGGAAGTGAGAGGGAGAAAAAGCCTGAAGCAGAGCAGTTGATATTGCAAAAAGATGAGTCTGCTAATACTGTCGTGGTAAGTCTAATAAGAATAAGCATGTTGCCTTCAAAAGTATGGTTCCAAGTTGCAAGTTCTGTTTTTATGAAGTCAAACTAGAACATCTGGTTTGCATTCACTGAAGCTGAGACACTGTACTAGATGAAAAAAGTCACCAAAACCCTGGTATGTTGAGGTATTGCAGGTATGAAATCAGTGAAGCCTCCAACTTGTACTACTAATGTCTTCTGAAAATTAGGATCTGATTTTGATTGGGTTGCACGACTGAAAAAATAATTATGCACATTTAAGATAACCTCTAGAATAAAAACATGGTTTATATTGCAATACATGAAGATTAGCTTTTTTCTTCATTTTATCTTTCCTGTTTGTATGAATAAAGTCTGTGTTGAAGAATATAGTGTGGAGTATGAAGGGAAGGCAAAGGGATAGCTCTTCGGGGTGGGGGGGAAGAAGGTCTTACTAACTAGGTAGTCTTTGGCTGGCTTCACCACTACAGCGCCTGACGCTACTCTACTTTACTTAGGTAAATGTAATCATTCGCCTACATGGAGTGTCCTCGCAGACATTTTACTAGACACTGTAAAAGCTATTGAAATACTCGAAAGCCATTATAGTATGATGAACTCTCAAAAACCCACAAAATGGTTACACATGAATCATGTCATGGATGTGGGCCTGAATTGTCTCTGTGTAGACTTGCCTTAGATTTTAAACATAGCTAATCTTTTTAAGAGTGAGTAATTTCTTGGAGTAGTTATACCTGGTTTTGTTCTTGAACCCATGTAGAGGTAGCTTGGAGTACTTGTGTGCTGCGTGCCTAGAGAGGAGCATGAGCACACTGCATCTGTAGTCTCCCTCTCAGTGCCACAGTGTCAGCTGACCCCTAGATGAGATAGTTGCTTGTAGTTCAGCTTTGCCTATTCTAGACTTGTGGCCTATGGACCATGCACATATATCTACTCTGTGCTGTGCAAACCACAGAGGGTCTGATGCTCTTCTGTACTAATAAAGCTGTTACAGACCTGGAATGCTGAGGGGTGTGTTTGAGTGGCTTCTTTGTGGAACCAGTGTGGCAAATGCAGAAGTAAAACTAATAACCTCAGATTCGGAAGGGCTTATGTTGTAGTGGCTTAGGTTTGTGTCTGCTGTGCTCTGCAGTGTCCGGTTTTCAAAGATTTTTCCATTTGCTAAAGTGTTTTGTTTCCGTAATGCTCCATGTAATAGAGAGTTGATTGAATGCTAAATAGAAGTGTTACTCATAAGGCTTGGGTACATGTAGTATTTAAGAGCCTAACTCAAGGTAGCCCAGGACTGAAAAGACTTCTGTTCCTGCTTGCCCATAAATTGAATTATGTGCTCAGGCAGATTACTGTTAATAAATACAATGTGATTCTTTTCTTGATTCAGATTGGAAAAATAGCAGAGATCTGTAGTTTGTTGGTGTTTTTTTTAATCAAATACAATTCTGTTTTTAAAACTTGCTTGATTCTCTTTTTCTTCATGCTTTTTTTTATTGCAAATTAAAGGGTGAAAATGAAGCTGTATTGTGTCAAGCAGATGTATTGAGCAATGAGGAACAGGAACAACAAGAGGTGCCTCAGGTGCCCTGTATTTCTGAAAACATATTGTGTGAACAAAGCAGGTGAGGTTAGAGGAGTTTAGCAAAATTGCATTTGAAAAGCTTTCATCTGGTGCATAATGAGACACCTTTGCAAGTGTCAATTCTTTTGTTTCTTGTTACCTGTCTTTCCCTAATACTTAATTTTCAATGCCTGTAGGCAGCTTCTTCCCATGTTTTCAGAGCACACTTTCAGTTGAGCTAAACTACTTGTCATTGTTTATCTGGTACATACTTGATCTTATGAGCTCATAGCTCTTTGACCAAGCTTTTCTTTTACTGGGTTTGTATTTGCATATACAGCAATCATTTATGTAACAGATATAAACTTTGCAAAATGTCTGAGATCTGTCTTTCATTGATACCAGGGCGCTCCACTATTTTACTGCTCTTCCTGTTTAAATAAAATCTTCAGCATATATTAAACTGCAGATACTTTGATGTTGGTAGGGTTAGCAACATAACGTTTTTCCTGATGTTAAAATGCCTTGATAAAGAAATCTTGTTATTCCCTCTCATGTGTTAACCATAAATGCCCAAAATGAGAAATACATATTTGAAAATATAATCTTCCTGATTTAAAATGAAACAGTATATCAATCTCTAACCCTCTTGGTTCAGTATGTCAGTGTCTAACCTTATTGTATAAGTGTTGATTCAAAACTTGATGTATGCAGACCTTCTTTTTTCCTCTCCAAACCAAAGTCAAGTGACATATTTTTTGGAGTTTCTTGTTTGTTTGTTTTTGTTTGTTTGCTTTACATTTACTAGTGCTGAGAAATCTGCTTCCCAAGAAGATAAGCTGGTTGCTGTGAAACCAGGACAATTCATAAGGAATGGATCTCAGAGAACTAGCCCAAACCTGGAAAGCACATATAGCAAAAAAGAATCTCCAGTGGCACAAAAACTTGCCTCTCCAGTTGAGGAAGAAGCAAATAAAGGAAAGAATCTTCTTGTGACAGAAGAATCTGAGGAATCTCTTTCCTCAAAAGTGAGAATTCTATTCAGATTTTTCTGACTATACTTTCCGTGTAATTTTTAAGATATCTAAATAAGCTGTTTTAAATGCATAAATTAATTTTGAACTAGTAAGAATTACATTCTTGTTTAATATTTGCATCCTAATATAAGGTCTTCTAAAATTCTGTTAATGACACATTGGTAATATATAGATTTCTGTTAACAAATCTAAACACTTCACTTAAGCTTTGAAATTTGTCATGTTCATGATATGTAAATAGTTACCTGCATGCCGTATTTCTTTTGCTGGGTCTTTTCTGAACGTCTTGGTAGTTGCTCATGAAAGACTATATTGGTTATAGTGTCTGTTTTTATTAGATAAATACCTTTTCTAAAGGAACAAGGAACAGTGATGGGTGCCATAAACTTCTTGAAAGTATCTAAAGCAAATTTTTGTATCAGGTGAACATCTTGATCATAACTTGCAATGCTTTATTTTACAGGTGATATATTTTGTGCTAATATTGTGTTGGTTTTTTTTCTCCCCCCTCACATCTAAGGATGACATGGAAGTATTGTTATCTGGGGGGGATTTGGCCAAGAATGACAATCTAGACATAAATCCAAGAAGTATGACGTCAGAAAAACTCTGTTCCTCTAAAAAATCACCTAACTGCCACAGCAAGGGAGAACAAGAAGAATGCCTATCTACAGATTCTATAGAAAGCATTCAGGATACCATAGAAAGGTAGAGTTCTCTGTTGACAATGTAAAAAAAGCTTTAAAAACTTTGTGTATTTGCCCAGTTGTTTTCATATGGCACCTGCTTTTTGCAGTGTAGGGTGTGAGGTGTACTAATTGTTACATGCTGCATGCTGTGAAGGTCACTAGGTGGCATCCTTAGGTAACAGAAGAGTTTTTAACAGAATTTTTCTTTTATAAGGTATTTTGCAGGTGAGAGTAGAAGCAAGTAATCAGCATTTAGCTGTCTGAATTTCTCAGTAATACGTTCTTAGGCTGCAGTGCATTATATGAATGTGGACTGTTGAAAGGAAGACTGAGCAGTGCCATTTGCACTCACTTATAACTGAGAAGTGGTAGGTAGAGTAATGTAAAATGAGCTTGCTGTCTGAGTCTCTTCACTTTTTCTTTCCAGCAGGAGAAGTTCATGCAGCAGTGTGCAGTGTCCTGGTTCTTTGGTGGAGGGGATGCTTTTTATGTGTGCGCAATATGAGGCAGATAGTGCCATTTACATATAACAGTTCTAGATTATGTTATAAACTACCTTTTGCTCAATAGTAACTGATAACAGAGCAGCCTCAAATCAATTTACTTTTGCTGTTTTCTAAAATTATCTTCTGGTTCCTTTCTGTCTCTGAGCCTCTGCTTAAAATCTCTTCTATAACTTATGTTGAAATAATCTCAGAGAGTCTTCATGCTAAGACATAGGCCTTACCTTACAGTCTTCTTGGCTTCTGTGCTAGTGGAATTTCACAGAATGGCTGTGGTTGGAAGGAACCTCTGGAAGTCCCTTCATGAGGTTCCTGTCAGCCCATTTCTCCAGACTGTCCAGGTCTCTCTGGTTGACAGCATGACCCCCCTGGTGTATCAGCCACTCCTCCCAGTTCTGCATCATCTGTAAACTTGCTGAGGGTATGCCCCATCATCCAGATCATTAATGAAGATGTTGAACAGGATTGGACACAGTATTGACCCAAAGGGTACATTCCTAGTTACTAGCCTCCAACTAGACTTTGTGCCACTGATCACCAACCTCTGAGCCTGGCCATTCAATCAGTGTTCAGTGCACTTCATTGTCTGCTTGTCCAGCCCATACTTCATCAGCCTCCTCTGTGAGGATGTTAGGGAAGACAGTGTTAGAAGCTTTGCTGAAGTCAAGGTAGACACTATCTACTTCTCTCCCTTCATCTATTGAGCCAGTCATTTAATCATAAAAGTTATCAAGCTAGTTAAGCATGACTTCCCCATTGTGAATCCATGCTGACCACTCCAAGCAAACTTCTTGTTTTTCATGTGCCTGGAAGTAGTTTTCAGGACTAGTTTTTCCATCACATTCCCAGGGACTGAGGTGAGGCTGACTAGCCTATAGTTTCCTGGATCATCCTTCTTGCCTTTTCTGGAGACATGAGTTTAGAAGCCCGAGATTTCTGTCTGACTGATCTGAATTTGCTTGAACAGACGTAAGAATTTCATCCTGTTTAAAGCAATAGTATCATGAACACTGGAATTAATCAATACAACATTCCTATGGTTGCTTAATTTTTGGGACCTATGGTGGTATAGTTGGAACTTTCTGCTCTACCGGACTTCTTAATGTTGTTTTCCTTCCAAAAGATTTTTCCAAAAGTAATCAGAAAGGCCACTACTGCAGAAAAGCCAATTATCTCCTTTTCTTATTGTTTTTTTCTTCCCTTATTTTTTTAAACTTCACCAACTAACTAAATAAAAATGCAGAACATTTAAGTTCACTTCTAGCTGGAATTACTAAATATTTCATAGTAAACCAAGCTTGTAGAGTGTATTTTGTAGTTCCTGAGAAGTAAAAATTGCAAAATATTTTTGTAGGTCCAGTGATAAATTAAGTTCTGGAGAAGAAAGTAAACAGAGTGATACAAAACCTTTGCTTCAAGCGAGGGAAATCCTATGGAACCCAAGGCCAAACCTAATGAAAATTACGAGAAAAAGAGATTATTGTGAAGAAGATGAAAACAGAGAAGAGGACAAGACTGACAATAGAAATGCAGAAGAGTGTTTGGTGTCAGAAAAAACAGATGTATTGGTGGTAAGTGCTGATGGTGTGTTTTGAGCCAATTTATATCTCCATTCTTGTGTTTAAATTAGTAAAACCATAGATGGCACAGAAATCTAGTATATGGCTGTGAAAAGTTAATATTTTTTTTTACTTCACTATTAGAAATGATGCTGAATAAATGGACTTAAATATTTCCACAGTTTTTAGATTCTAAGACACACTGTTCTGTCTTAGAATTTTTCCTTCCCTCAAACTGTTCTTTAAATTAATAGGTAGCTTTAGAAAATGATTCATCTTTCCAGCTTCTGAAGAGTTGCTGCTCTTAAGCTGAGCAAGGCCATGGTCTATTAACTAGTAGCAGCACTGGGAACTTGGGTGCCATAGGTAATACCATCTAATGACACTTCTACCTGAAATTAAAGTGTCCTAAGCTATCAGAGGTGACAACTAGACATGTTTTCAAGAACCTCAAACTTAGTTCTTTAAATCTTCTTGTCACCAAAACCATTTAAAAATGTTTGGAACTTAACACAGCAGTGATTTTCTCCTCTGTTCAGCAAAACTCCAGTAACATTGTGGAAGCTGCATCCTTCCCGGAGGCTACAAGAAAACACAATTTTACAGACTCTGTTGGAGAAACATCTTGTAAAAGAATCAGGCAGGATAGTAGTCTTCAGTCTTTAGAGATATCATCAGAGAGTGAGAGTGAAGTAGAAGATGATGATGATTACCGGCTTTATACCTCTCAGGAAAAAAGTTCAGACAATCTCACAAGGTAAAACAATGAATTTTGGTTTGTAAGCTCAACTGATTGGTTTTGGCTTTTGTTTCAAAAATGTAATTATTAACGATAGTTCTGCAGTGTGTTATGTGAGTACATGCAGGATGTCAGTCCTGTGTCTTCCATCTGAACTCTACCAGATGCATGTAGATATCCCTATGTCTCTCACCCTGCCTGCACTCTCATCACATGAATACAGCCAGCAGCCCATCCCAGGGTGCAGCTTTGCTTTCAACATCAATTCCTGATTTTAAATAGGAGGACTTTGAAGTACCCGTACTGGGGGGACAGGGACTGTGGGATTAACCTAAATAGAAACTCAATGCTGGAAGTGTCCTCAGCTGCTGATTGTTTGCCCTCCCGAAGAGTTCACCAAGGAGGATGTTTTTTGGGGGAAGTGTGGAATTACTTTTGGTACCCAAAGTGGTCATGCCCGTCATTTTGAGGAGGGAAACAGTAAGCAGCTGTTTATTGAAGAAATTGCTGTATGAGAAACTGGAGCAGATGATTAGTTGTCATCTAACAGTTCTAGTTTCTAGGCATTAGTCTGATCAACTAAAGTGTCGTAGTTTGGAGCTCCTAGTATAGCTTTAGCAAAAGAGAACTGGGAACGTTCCCATGACATAAAATGTATGTGGCTTCCATGTCCCTCCAAAATGAAAATTAATTAATCCTTTTCTAATCAAAGAATTCTGTATTTTGTACATTTAATTGTGCATCTTTCTAACACTCAAAACTGCTTAATTGATAACTACAATCAGCATTTTGTGCATACATGAAGAAATTAGGATTTCTGATTAAATGGTATGTGGATGCGTTTTTGTCACTAAGGAAGTAAATATATTACATTTGTTGATCATGTCCCTTTTTTATTTATTGAGTGTGTTTTGATTTGTGACACCCTTTTTTTGTAATGTATTGGACTTCATTGTTTTTAAACATGCTTTTGCTCTGTATTTTAGAAGGCAGTCCAGAAGGTCATCAGAATGGATAGCTCTGCCAAAATGTGCCTCAGAGCTAAGAAGTCCTATTTCTTCTGCCTCTGAATGTGAGGTGGATTGCAATGAGAAGTGGAATCAATGGCAAGAACTTAAACTGAGTCTTACTGGAGGCAAAAGTTTGAAAACTAGACATAGAAGGAAATATAGGAAGGCGCACAGAGGTACAAAGATAACCCTGGTGACCCTGCGGGCTTCTCAAGAGGAAGAGGAGGAAGAGGAAGACGACTTTGAACCTGAGGATGAAGATCAATGCTTTGCACCAGAGGAAGTAAACAAAGCTCCAGTGTTTGTTCCTATAGGTCTGCGATCTCCAAAACCTGTTCCTGTTCAGATAGAGGAAATCATGGAGGAGGTATCATGTGGCTGGGTTCTGCATATGTACCTTTGTTTTGATTGTTTAAACAGCTTTTATTCTAATTGCATCTCTGAGTATTTGAGTTTTATCACAATTTAATTTAATTCATTAAGAATGGCGTTGAGAGTAGAAGGGTTGTTGCTTGGCACATGTACTTGGTTTTGAACAAAATACTACATCAGTCTAAGGTCCGGGTATGTTTACAAGCTGCATATAGGTCTGCAGGGTGCTCACCCATTCGTTTATTGGGATTGAATGTAGGCACAGACTAGCATGCTTACTACATGTTTTGAGGCCCAAGCTGGAACAAGTGGAGCATTTGAATTTTACATTTGAATGTTAGAAAATGAGGGAATGAGGGACATTTTTCTGTATGTGGTGTCTCCCTCACCAAGAAACTTTAACTGTATGGTGGGCTGACACTGACCAGCAGGCAAGCACACACACAGCTGCTTGCTCACTCACCTCTCCTGTGGGACAAGGAGAAAGTAGAAGGAAGGTAAGAAGACTTATGGATTGATACAAAGACAGTTCAATATGGGAAGCAAAAGCTGCATGAGAAAGCAAATAAGGAATTTATTCACTACTTTCCATTGGCAGGCCACTTCCTGGAAAGCAGGGCCTCAGCTTGCATAAGAGTTACTCTGGAAGACAAATGCTATAACCACAAATGCCCTTCTCTTCCTCCTGCTTTCCCTGAGATTTTTTTGCTGAGCTCAACATCATATGATATCAGTATCCCTTTCTTGAATTTGGGTCAGTTGTCCCAATTGTGTGCTTTCCTGACCCCTTGCCCACACCCAACCTACTTGCTGAAGGAAAGAGTAGGAAAACAAAAGCTTTGACATTGTGCAAGTACTGTTCAGCAACAGCAAAAACACTGGTGTGTTATCAACACTGTTGTAGTCATAACTCCAAAATACAGCACCATGTGGGCTGCTATGATGTAAATTAAATTCATCTCAGCCATGCCTAGTACAATCTTCAGCCTTTATTTGACACCATTTATGTCATGCTTGGGTCCTACATCCTTATTAACCACAACTTCTCTTCCTCTCCTTTGATACATACATGGATATCATTCCCTTGGTCTGTAGGCCATCCCCTTAAAATGTCTGTGAAATGTCCTTTGAGTTATTTAGCCCATACCTTGGGCTCCATGTATTACGTGGTTGCTCAGAATGTTGTGTTGAGTTTTTGGGCACCAAGGCCAGCTCAGGTTGGACACTATTACACCTGCCTGGTTTCTTGTGAGGCTTGTCTTCCCTTGATTCATGTTGTTCTTGCTATAGTACTTAACTATAGCATAAAACTCAAATAATCAGTCAAAAAAAAAGTTGAAGTGTATATCCATTAAAATCTCCAGCCCTTGTTCCTTTCGTTCTGGCTGTAGGGTTTGACACTGCAGTGGACTCCAGGCTTTGCCTGTGTTCCAGCAGGATCCTCCATGGGCTGCAGCGCATTCAGGGATGTTCCTGCTCTGTCTGGCATGGACAGATCCGTGGGCCTCAGTCCCTGCTACTGTCAATGAGAGACCATCTACATCTATGTTAATTTTTTTCAAAAGCTGTATGTTTTGACTCTTCCATGGACCATTTGTAGAGATGGAAACTTCAAGCCTTAGGGTGCAAGCCTATGTTTTAATTGTACTCTTAGACTAGAATAAAACTTGAGACTGTAAGACTGTAGCAAGACTTGGTATCATATCTACTAAGACCAGTCACTAGAGAGGAAATGGCATACCTTTTAGTCATCAGGGATCTGTTGAGGTTTGGGAACAGTGGACTCTGTTCCAGGCCTTGAAAGGGATTGTGCTCAAAGGTTTAGACATTCTCCTATTTTTTTTTCTCTATCATTCAACGTGACTTCTTTACTTTTTTTTTGTACTTTCTAACCTGTCTTATCTCAGAGATGTGTCTTCACAGATCTTTTTTTCTTTCTTTTTGCTTTGTTTCAAATCTGTTTATCCATTCCATTTGTGCCTCAGATCTTCATCACTACTTCTTCCCATTCACTCCAATTCTTGCTTACAATCCTGCTTTTTTTTTTTTCTTCCTTGTCTCCTGAATTAATCACAGTGTTTCTTTCTCTGGGTGAAACAGCAAGAGAATTTAAAGCTCAGTCAAAACACCAAGGGATACTCTGGAACAATAATGGGAAGGACTGTTGTTGCATGGAAAGTTTTGCTGAGTCACTTCATTTCAAAGATGTGGACTATATTATATGTGGGAATGATGATAGTCTTCTGGTTCAACACACAGGAGCCATGAGTACTAGTAAGGGGTATGGTTAGATACCCAAGGACTCAGCTGTTGTCAAATTTAAATAGATCAGTGGGAAGTGTTTGTAAAAGTGCAAGCCTTTGAAAGCTACCCACATAGAGCAGTGTTTTTCATAAGAACTTCACTGGAAATATTGTAACCTTTCTGCCAAATATCAAGCCCTCATTTCTGAAAATGTTAAATGTCTGAAGTTCTGAATGAAAACAATATTGTTAAAGAAGAAGAAGAAAAAAATTACAGGTAAAATGGGTGGGTGGGTATCTGGGTGTGCTTGTGTGTATATTCTCTAGTCGTACTTTGGAAAAAGGCTGCACTTTTTTTCTTTCCTGGAGACTTAAAAGGCAGAAAAAGCGTGAAAACTAACAAAACCCATCTGAGGTAAACAGCCACCAAGAGAGATCTCAGCTGCATAACTTAGTTTGGTGGAGTAATAAGCAATTAGAAACAAGGTCTTAGGGTGTCTGATGCTTCTAGTTAGTTACAAGCAGCACTACGAGTTCTGCCTCCAGTTCATACAACTGCTATCTTCTTAAGTCAGGAGGTATATAGTATAAGGCGTGATTTTTGGGAAGGATCCCACTAAATGTTCAAGATCTGGTAAGGGTATGTGGCTTATAAAAATTTGCATTTGACGGATTTTCTTTTGGGGCTGATGAACTGAAATAGTTTTAAAATAATTTTTACAGCTGGAAATACCTGTGAATCTACCAGATGTGCAGATGGCTTCTGATGTTGAAAGTCTCTGTCATGCATCTGTCCAGCCAGTGGTACAGAAGGAGGAAAAAGTAAGCACCTCAATAGCTGTAAGAATGTTGTCTTTTTGGTGTTTTTTTTTGTGGTTTTGTTTTTGGGTTTTTTTGTTCATAGCATGTACAAAACTACATGGACAGTGTCTGGTTGCCATGTCTGCTTGTAGCAGTGTAGCTTGATAGATTCTTGCCTGTCCCACACAGATATGAGGGACACAGCTATAGGAAAACTATGTAAGTAAATATTGTAAGCCTTTAAAACACCCTTTCAAAGCCAGGGTAACCTTTGGGCAGAGAATTTACTGAATTACTGAAGCCGAAAACACTGAATTAAAATTGTGAACTCATTTTATATAGAACTTTGATATTGTTTTTCTTTTTTTTTAAGGAAACAACCGTACATGAAAATCCAGAGGTGGACAAAGGTAGATATGAAACAATCTTGCTCATCTCTTTCCCGTTAACTTGCTACCAATATGTAGTTATTCTTGCTGGAAGTCTGGAGGTTTTATATCTTATAAAAAAACCTGCTCATGAGATACTGGACACTTAGTTTTGAAGGAGGTGTAAACCACTTTCTTTCTGACTGTTATCTATCAGGTAGGGCAACCAAGCATTGTAAGGTTCTGTTCCCAGGGTCAGAATGTGCCCTTTGTGTGTCCCATCTATCACTTTCTCATGCTGTGGACAGTTGTACCAGGAGGAGAGGAAACTTTGCAAGCGCTTACTTGCAGCTTGCTTCATGTGTGACTGAGTGACACAGAGAGTAGGCTGATTCATAGCTTTGTCATCTCTGTGGTCTCTGACTTTAATATCCTAAACTGGTAAAATAGCACATGTGACACACTGTTACCACAGTCTTCCAGAAACAAATATTCTTTCCATGTGAGATGTTACAAGGTCTTATGGATCTATTAGTTTTTAGAATAGCTTTCAGTTTTAAATACATTCTCAATACATCTTCATAGGGAGCACTGGAAACTGAGTGAACTGCTGTCTTAGTTGAAGGAGGGGAAGCCTACTTCGTTCTTTCCATGCATTTCAGTACAATAGCTTTGGAGGATGGAAGTGTTTTGTCTGATATGACCAGTTAGTGATAGGCCAAGGGGGTGTATTCTGGGGAGAGATTAGGAATGGCAAGTTTAAAGTGGCATATGGATCAAGACTCTAGGTTATGGATTTCTGTGATTAAACTGTTACCTCTTTCTTCTCCGTTTGTGGTGAGTTGACCTTGGCTGGCTGTGAGATGCCCACCCAGATGCTCTCCCACTCCTCCTCCTCAACAGAATAAGGGAAGAAAATAAAATGGAAAAGCTCCTGGGTTGAGATAAAGACAAGGAGATCACTTACCAAAACAGACTCAACTTGGGGAAAACTAATTTAGTCTATTGCCAAATAAAATAGAGTAGGATGATGAGAAACAAAGACAAAAACACCTTTCCCTCATCAGGGAAAGCAGCATCTCTGCTGCTTCTTCCTCGTCCCACTCTTCCCCTGCTCCAGTGTGGTGTCCTTCCCATGAGAAACAGTCCTTCAAGATGTCTGCTCCACCATGGGTCCTCTACAGGGTGCAATTTCATCAGGGGATATCTACCTGTTCCACCAAGGTCTTCTCCACAGGTTGCAGGGGAATCTCTGCTCCCACACACGAGGCACCTCCTCCCACGTGTTCCTTACTGACCTTGGTGTTCACAGGGTGGTTTTTGACACTTTTTCCCCTCACTCTTCACTGCTGCACAGCTTTCTTAAATAGTTTCCCAAAGGTACCACCATCTTGGCTGACATGCTCAGCTGTATCCTGTGGGGAATACACAGCTGTAACTGGCTGTGTCCGGGGCAGCCCCCCTGCTGCCAACACCTTGCCATCTGTACCCAGTACCCCATTAAAGGAAATAATGTTGCTGCTCAGTGTTTTTACAACAGTTTGAGTTTAGTGGATGAGAATTGCTGTCTGTCTACAATAATTCTGACCCATTACTGGCAACAATTTAAAAAATACATACTTCACTACATTGATGATAGTGTTAAATGCTTTTTGAATATAGGTAAGTGGATTTCTGGTTAATGTGCTTGTGATTTTTTAACATGTATGAACAACTTTGCAGGAATTAGTGATGGAAGCGCTGAAGCTGCCATGACTTTACTTGCAATGGGTGATCCAATGTTCCAGTTAAGCACAAGCACTGAAGGTATGGTCTGATTTATGGGACAAAGCCTTGCTTGTACTTTCTGGGTGCACCTAAGGAGGAATGGAGTAGTGGCTGCAAAGCTCTTCCACAGGCTACTGCATAGCAGGAGGTCAAGAGTCATTTATGCTTTTAGTCCTGCTGAATTGTAATGCATAGTGAGACAAGGCAATGCAGTTTGGCTGGAGAAAAGTAAGGCACCCTACTGGATACTGCAACTGTATCACTATGCTAGAAGGATGCTTCTGAGAACCTGTTGTAGGAAGAATGTTTTTTAATTAATCTGGTTGCATAAATTGGACAAAAGAAAGGAGTTGGGCTTAAATGACCATAACTGTTAGTGATCTTTTCAGGCCTTTAACCTGAAGCATAGCTTTTTCCACCTAACTAGGTACAATCTGAAATTACGAGGTTTTAGTCTATTTTTTTGATGGACGTTTATTTAGAATTTATTATCTGCTTTTATTACTTGAATGTCAGTTTCTGCATTCTTGCTATTGAAAGTGTGATCTTAGGACTGCATTTACTTGGGATTTGAATTTGTGTCTTTGGAGAATGCAGACTTTAAATGAGGTTTGAAGTTGAACATCTGTAAAATAGCCTATGTACATGCCAAACCTGAGTCTTTTGTTTTTCTATTCTCTTTATTGTTTTAACCAGAATGGACACACATGTTACCCGCTCAAGATGAGTTGGACACGGCCAATAGCCTTGTAACCCACGCCTACTCCAAACAAAATAGATCTCCTAGTCAGTATTTATTTTCTTCGGACATTTCTACCAAGGAATTAGTCCCTTCTGAGGATGGAATCATCATTAATGTAGAGGATCAAAGCACTGGCACAAATATAGTTGTCGAAGAATATTTTGAGAAAAATGCTACAGATACCAGGTTAAATTACTACACCTTTTTCTTTAAGGAGAGAGATCCTCTGACACTGCTTATTTATGCTAGGTTCTTTCTGGCATTATGTGTCTGTGATGGAAACAGATATTGTGTGTGTGCACAGAAATGCACAGTTTAGACCTTTACTTTTAAGTTTTTTTCTCTCTTGAATGTTGTCCTATAGCTTCTGGAAGTAAAACATTATCTTATGTTTGCTGTTTCGGAACTGAGTAATTATGTTGCTGGTTAATTATCTTCCATGAAAGAGTGTCTGAAAGTAAATGTTAAGGAGTTGATCAATTTGCAAAGATTCCTTCTTGGTCATGCTTTTAGTAGTAAAGTCTCAATTAGTGGTGTTAGGGAGGCTTTTTCTTGAAATACTTTATGTAGACTTGTTCAAAAATTATGCATTGTGTTTAGCAGAATGATGTAGTTTTTAAACAGGTGCCCTGTTTCTCTGTAGTGACATAAGCTACATATTAAATAAATAATTATACAGAATTTACCCCATGCACAGGGTATCTTCAATTGGTCTCAAATTAACTAGATATATACCTTACAGAATAGAGATGAGAGATACTTGTGGAAATTCAGGAGATTTAATACCTATATCTGCATCACCGAAACCTGGAAAATCTCACCTTGGACTAGAGGATTATCCAAGTCAAACTTCTGTGGTTGGAATTCCTGAGCAAAATCCCTGCCCTCCTGACTACAATATATTCACAATCAACTTTAGTCAGGTAAAAAAAATTAATTTAATTACAGTTTAGAAGCACCCAGTTCCTGAAATTCTGCAAAGGAAGAGGTTTTCAGTGCAAATGTACTCACCCATTTTAAAGACCTAGTACTTCAGCTGGTGAATGAAACTTTTTTTTTGCAAAGGCATAACCAAACATAATCTTTTAGACGAACTTAATCTTTGAAAGCCTCAGTTTATAGCATTTTAGCAATAAATTATACATATATTAGCAAAATTTTGAGGAAATTTTAAAGAGTTTTGATGGAATAAGTTACCTAGGACTCATTCATTCAGTCTGACCTCTTACTGTTATATTTGTTTAAATTAAAATGAAGTTAAAATGTCACTGCTGGGTGCAGCACTTCCATTGTCACCTTCATTTACTTCATTTAAAACACTCTTCATCTGTTGCTACACTCTTTCCCATGTATTTCAGAACGCAAGGAAGAGTTTTACGTGCATATTATAATAGGAAAACAGTACGTCTTTCACATCCATTTCGTTGCAGTGGTTTGTGTATCCTTCTTCTAGTATAAACAAGAAGTATCTTGTTTCTTCATGAGAGAAAGGTTTATTCTCATTACCCTCAGGTTTTCTAGTGTTGCCTGAGATCAGTGTTCATGTAGTTATGGTGGAGCAGCTGACAGGTAGCAGGTTGTTTCCCCAGTGCAACCTGTTGATGTGTCAAGGCTGATCACATGTTAGAACAAGGTACAAGAATGATTTGGCTTTCATAGGACTGGCAGAGAATGTGGGAAGAGGCAACCTGCAGTGGAGTATTCCTGTTTTTAGCAAAGGTACATGCCATAAATGGGAAGAGATAGACAGTTGCAGAGCTTGGTGTTTTTCTTTGGCACTTAGTGGTTTTGTAATGGTTGGGGGAATTTGTGCTCTTAGTGCCACTGAGCAATTTATTATGTGAGTCATCTCTGACAGAGTTGTGCTGTAGGAAGTATAAATTTATTTTGATAAACCATCAGTACAGACAATGAGCGGCATATAAATTTTATATTGCCCAAGTGTTTCTTGTCCTGGTCAGACTAATATCCTTCAACCTAGAATAGCTAGAAGTAAAAGCTGACAAAATGCCATTATGATGATGTCATTAGATTTTTTTGTCTCTTTAGCATTTGACATGAATTTTTTTCTCTTTTCTGTTTTCTAGAGCTATTTCTCAGATTTACTAACTTGTTTTATTTCAAATGTGTTATTTCTAGAAGGAAGCTTGTACTCAGGATTCTCAACAACAATGTGTAAGCAGCACAGAAGAGACTTCAGGTATAATGTGCCAATACACTTAAGTTAGCAAAAGCCCACACTTTTGTAGATCGTTGTTACAGAAAGATGAATTTAAAAAAAAGTTCCAACTGACATGATTAATCAGTCTATTTAATTAAGAAAAATAATGACCCACAGCACAGTGCCATTCCCCTCCCTAGCCTCTTATCATTACGTTTCATTAACACAAACTAGACTTCAGAACTTTTGAATGGCACTTCATTAAGTTTAAACATCAGTGGAAAGGAAAGTTCTTGCTCGCTCATCCCTGCTGTGACCTCCCGCTGCTTACCTCGTGCTACGTTTAGCAGTTGTTAGAGCTCTTTATGAGCCTCTGACTCACTTACCTGTCAAAAACTGAATGTGACAGAGGGAGAGAACCTGTGTAGTTTTCCACTGGCTTAGTGAGCTACAGTGGCTCATGAAGTTGTCAAGTGAATACCAGTGTGTGACTACATGAGCACCACTTGTGTGAGGAGGAGGGCTGGACTATACAAGTGTGGAGCAGGGGAGAAAGGAGAAGAAGGGAACGAAAAAGGAAGAAAACAACCAGACATGCCTCTTTTAGCTGTAGTAAGCCAGTAAATTAACTCCTAACTGATTAGATGTGATTAAAGGTATGAAGGTGATGACTGCTTTTCCCTAAAACAAAATTAAATGGAGTTGGTTTGGAACAAATACGTGTCTAAAATATGGGAAAATCACTGTGTCAGAAGACCAGAATACTTACTTTACATGGAAACTGCAGTGCAAGGTTGTAACTCCTGAGCATATGCAAAAGAGAGGGCTAATACTTCTTCTTAGACATTTGTTGTTATACTCTGTTATTGAAAGGATCTTGGGATAGAGCCTCTCAAATCATCTGTAATTAGATAAAGAACCAAAGTGAGTTGAGGTTGGAATAACAGCAGCTTTACATCACCAAGAATGAGAGCTGTCTTAAGTAATGGAGCAGCCCTGTTGTTTTCCATCTTTTGAAAACTTTACAAATGTTCTCTCCTTAACTGCCATCCATTAGCATGTATTTGGCAGTTATCTGTTAACATCCATCTGTTGACTAAATTATTTATATTTTTCATTTATTAAATTCAAGACTATGCTTCTCAGGTCCTCTTCTGCAAGTTCAAAGTTAGGGGGAAAAGCCTTGTGTTTACCTTCAAAACAGCAGACTCCTGCAATTTAAAGAAGTAACTCTTAATACCTGACAGTTGCAATTAAAGACAGAGGGCAATTTGACCACCATTACAGAAGTATAATTAAACTGCAAATTGTTCCCTGATGCTAGAACATCCACTTAAAAAGCTCCATCCCTACTAGACATTTTTAATATTCTTCATTCTGAATGGTAATCAGGACTCCACTGCAATGAATAGGCTCCAGGGGGTGACGATGCTTATCTCTTCTAAGAAGAAATATCCCTATGGAGAAATGAGTGCCTAAAATTTAATTACTCAAGGTAGGGAGGGCATGAAGAGAACAATGTAATTTCAAACCTGAATAATAGATTTTTGTTATTTCTCTATTTCCCTAAAAAAAATTTATAGTAGAGAATGACAATCATACCTGTCCGGAGGAGGAACAGACATTCATTTTAACATTGGTGGAAATCCCAGCTGACTCACGAGAGTTTAATGCATCTGCTTTACTGGAACAAACTTCAGAACCATTACTACCAGCCCCAATACTTATCAGCCCGATAAATGCAAGTGAGACAAGTGTGACTGAAGTGGAGAGGTAAATGCTTTATTTTTGAGCAAAGTGAAACCCTTTTTGTGAACCTTGATTCCCTGAATGTGCATTACAGATCAGAGTATACATATCATATATGTACATGTGCATATACACACACTATATATAGAGATACAGATTCTTCAAAAGGAGAAATGCATGAGGAAATAATTTTGGCAGGCTGGTCAGAGAATTAAGAAAGTGAAAAGGGCTTTAATCAGACTTGAGAAAAATCAGTGTCTTAAATTTAGTGGTTTAGTTAGCTGGGATTTTGGTGTCAACCTTAATTCTGACTTATCCTTTAGAACAAGTCTTCCTTTTTAGAAGAAGTAATTTGTCCAGCCTGAGTCTATTCTGCCATAGATACTTAGAATGACAAGAAATTGAAAAGAAAAAACTAAGCATGTTTGTATTTTTACAGTACTTCTACAGTTTTGTAAAGTAGCTGTTTATTAATGGCTCTCCCAAATTTTTAGCATAGAGGGTCTTCCGGAGGACATGATAAATGGCAGACATAAATTCAGACATCATTCTTTTGAGTTTGTGCCATGTCATAAGGCAGAAGAGCTGAAAAAGCAAACATATTATGCAACAGAAAAATCGCTGGCTTGCAGTACTGTGAAACAAAGGGTTTGAGTTTCTTTTACAAGGAGTACTCCTCAGTGCAATGTAACAAAATTGTTATTTCAACATTACACTTGAACTAGATCTTCTGATCAATTTGGGAGGAAAAAAACCCAATATCAAAGCAAAAAGACATTCCAAAGAATAGCAAGTGTTGCCAGTTATAAAAAAATGTATTACTAATATTAATATAAGTCCTCAGATCATAACTAGAGGTGTGATGCAATTCCAGGACTTTGTCCTGTGACATCAGATGTTAATGTCATTCCCTTAGTTATTGAAAGGATAGGTCTTTGAGTGAATTTTGGCTACACAGTGTAAGAATTCTAACTTCTGTGGAACTACTGATGATAGACAGAATTGCTGACAGGCAGAGTTAGGGCACATCTTCTATCTCACTGTCCCATACTGCATGGGGGTGAAGATTCAACTATGCATATAAATAATACTGTATCTTAGAATTTTCTAGAGCAGTTAATCAGTTGTCATATTTTTTACATTTTATGAAAATACCAAGTGGAGTTCAAATAGAACAGCTTCTAAAGTAACTAGATTCTATTATGACTAGAAAAATTCAATTCTCTAACTCGAGATAGTGCAGCAAATGTTTCTTGGTAGTAAATAGTACATGTGAAGTGAATATTGATGTTAAGCAACAAAAGAGTATCACTGTAGATCCACATGTAATTTCCATACAGAAATGTTATACACGGTAAATTTTGGCTTCTTGTACAGTCACAATAATGATTTTATATAGAAACAGCATTGGATCCAAGACAACTGCAGCTGATGAATTTACAGCACCTTTAAACAGCGGTATGGAAACCAAACAACTAGAGAGTTCATCAGTAGAGCCTGTTCCAAATTTGCAGACAACTCAGAAAAGGTCAGCCGCTGAGCTTGAAGAGAATGATTTTCCTCCTGCCAAGAAAACTCTGTCTACTGTTGTAGGGGAAGGTAACTTGGAAACCACTTATAAGGTGAGATGGTAATTTGGTAAGTGAGTCTTTATACATAGTGTAGATGCATAAGACATAATACAGTATTTTAATTATGTTTATTGTTTAATGGTCGCTTAAAAATGTACTGCCTGTACAACTTAAGAGGAAGATCAACATCCATAGACTGCTTTTTAGTTTGAACTCCACAACAGTTTTTGGGCTGTTGATTTAGTATTAATTTTTTTTGAGAATCTGTACGCTCTCAGGTGTTTTTTACTAGGCTTCCTAGAAGGCAGACTGATAATATGTCTTATTCGGTTCATTCACCACAGTGTTTTCAACAATGACATTGCAGGAGGGGAAGCTCTGGATGTATGCTGGAGGACTGGCAGACTGTCTAGGTTCACTGAACGATGTTATGATTCCTCATTGTGTCTGTTACATGAAGAAGTTGTATGATATGTTCCTACCATTTTTTAACATAGTGGGTATTAGTTTAAAAGAACAAGGTGCAAGTAAAAACTGTCCATTATGTTTCTAGCCTCCCTCTTGTGATTTTAGAATATGACCAACCTTGTGGCAGTGACAACCACTCATTTTTGTGAGTAGGCTAAGATTGTGTAGTATGTCTGGGTGAGGGAATGATTCAGAGAGCTTTTCCAGGAAGGACTAGATTACAATCATCTTCCTTCTTTGACCTCTCATCTTGACATCCTTGTCTGGAGTCATTTGTCATAAGAACACCTTGAAAAGCCTGCTCAGGAAATGAGTTAAGTGATGAATGATACTGTACTAAAGATGTAGTCTTCTGTTTCACTCTTGTTCTTAGAACTGTACATGCATGATATGGCTTTATCAACTTTCATTGTCTCTTCTATATTGAAAGAAACAGAGAAATAACTTTTTTTTTCTTTTTTTAAATACAGTGTTATTCAATAAAATCCACGAATGCTCCAATGATAGCTTCTGGTAGGTAAACTTAAACTCTTATAACAAAGTGTAATGAATGTAAATGCATAATACATCACAGTTTAATTCTGGCTGTCATTGTGCTAAATAGTCCTGTATAAGGCTATCTAACATGAAAGTAGAAACAAAAAGACATTCAGCCCTTCTCTAAGGCCATTCCCTAAGATGATGCAAGCCATCTTAACATCACACACATCTTTTGGGCTGTTGTGTTATCACTGTAGTTATGTAGCTGAAGTCCTGGAATGACTCTCAACTCCTTTTACAGGGAATCCTTTTCAAAAAACAGGGGCTTCAGCAAAGGAAGAAGTACTTACCTCTATGATGTCTGAGTCTATGTCCCCAATGGCTGAGAGAAGCCAGCTTGAGACTTTGGAGAACTTAGGGAAAGTACCGCTTGAGAATTCAGCATCCAAACAGGAAGAGGAGGTCATGTCCAGATCAACCTCTAACAGAAAAGCAGAAATAAGCGGACAAGGAAATCAGGGGGATGTGCATGAATCAGAACATACCGAAAGCCTAACATCATCTTCCAAAAATCTATTACTCAGGTATTTATACAATAATGTGTTTTTTAGCCTTTTCTGTAAAAATGACCTTTTTTCCATATTGAGGTTTTTATATCCGTTTTCCACTTAGTATTACAAGAAGGGCAGTACCATTGTTTGTGACCTGCATGGCTAAGAGTTAGAGTACCTATCCTCTTCAGTGAATTAGAAAGGATCAACCTGTCTGCTTCGAAATTTGAATTACTTTATTCATTAAAAGAGCACATTGACCAAGGGATACTACTGACATACAGTATGTCTGTCTAGACACTGACAGATGCCTCTTGTGAGGCAGGCATCCGTTGGCTAAGATACAGATTTAGGATAACTGTTGTTTTCCTTAGCCCAGTCCAATGTTGTGATATATACACATATCCACTTGTTTTGATTTTTGTCTTTCTGCCAGTAAGATTTGTTACTGGTATAGCACTCAGTACGCTGCATTTTTAGGACTAACTTAAGATGTGTCATTTCCCTAAAGGAGTTTCAATCTTGACAGCTCAGAGGATATTGCTCTCATCTATCCATCTGACTGTGGAATTTTTTAATATACCTTTCTATAACGCTTAAATGTTTGAGTTCATGCTCTCTATTGCTCTTGCAGTCACTGATTTTGATAGTGGTGCTCCACTGGTCTCTTCTGATCCCATCATTTGTTCTTTCATTGTGCTTTTGTGAGTATCAGAACTGGTTATTTGTACATGGGACATCCACATCAATTGGGTAATGACGCATTAACATCAGACTCCTTGCCTTAAAGTTTCCTAAGTTGTGAACTCTTAACAAGATGAAAAGTTGATACCCTCTGTACCTCCCTCATCACTGTGACTTCCGTAAGTTCACTGGTACTAGGTTTGATGCTGTTAATCGGCTGAAACCCTGCACCAGGGTTTCTGCTGTTTAAGACAGTTTGCTGTGGCCCCGTCCTTGGGAAACAGGTTTCTTTTTCCACTGATTACAGGAAGAATGCTCTTTTCAGTTTGTTCTTTAGGACTATGTTTCCATTCCTCTTGGAATCTATTTCTGTAGATCTAGTAGCTTGTTACAGGCTCTGGTTTAGCAGCAAGAACTAGATTCCTGTTCTCAGGGTTGAAGATTGACAAGAGTCTCTGCAACTCTTTGAAAAACTCTTCTGCCAGAATATTCAGTAATGCAAAAGCCTTTCTCAGAATGACTTTTGGTTTTTTTCTTGGAATTTTCGTGTATCTTGGAAGGTGTGTGTTTGTTTCTTGTGCAATGAATTGGACTCCTGTAATACAATTTGTATCTTCCTTTTA